>NC_138985.1:69146000-69613500 GCF_964341445.2 Mesoplodon mirus
TTTCTAAGCCTGTTTGGCTTATTCAAAATAGATTTTTGACTTAAAGATACTGGTCTATCCCACTTCCACTCATTCAAGATGTATTTACTGAGTACCCAGTAGGCACTTGGCACTCTTTACTCCTCTGTTCCTAGCAGTTGAACCAGACAGATGAAAATCTTAGACCTCACAGAGCTTGTATTCTAGTGGCAGAGAGATAAGATAAATAAGTACAACATAAGATAAATGAGTATAACACATAATGTGTTAGTGACAAGTGCTGAGGAGAAAAAAACATGAGTCAGGGAAAGGGGGTGAGAAGTGTCAGAGGCACTGACGATTTTGATTAGGGGAGCAGGGAAGGCTTCACTGAGAAGGTCATGTGAGTAAAACTTGAAGTGAGATGTGAGCCATGAGGAGAGCTACAGGAAGAGCTTTCCAAGTAGAGAGAACAGCAAATACGACCACAGAGGGAGAGAAAACTAGTGTTCAGAGAACAAGGAGGGGCTGGTACGGCCTGAGTTGGTGGGGGAGGGGAGGAACATCGAGAGATGAATCCGAGGAACCTCAGGGGCTTGCAGGCCACAGAAGGACTTGGGCTTTTACTCCCGTGTGCTGGGGAGCCGCTGGAGGGGTTTAAGCACAGAGGGATCTGCTGAGTAGAGAACAGGCTGTGAGGGGTGGGTGGGAGCAGGGAGCCCAGTGAGGAGGCTGTTGCTTTCATCCAGGCGAGGCCATCGGTCTTGGACCAAGATGGTCACAGTGAAGGTGGAAGAAAGGGGCCGGATTCTGGAGATGCCTTGAAAGTAGACCCAACCGGACTTGCTGATGGGTTGGAAGTGTGGTGTGGGAAAAAGAAGACATGGATGACTCCAGAGGTCCTCATCTACTCAGTGAAGGGAATCGTGTTCCTTGACTGAGATGGATGAGGCTACAGGAGGAAAGTTTAGGGGCGAGACTATCCAGAGCTCGGCTATAGACATGTCAATGTTTGAAATACCTGTTAGGCATCCAGCTAGAGATATCAAGGCAAGCAAAAAAAATTTTTTTTAATTGGTTCCCTCAAATCTTAACCCCCCCCCAAACTATCTAATTAGCAAATGATACTCACTGTGCAGCTGGTTTCCTCAGGGAGGTTCCACTCATTAGCCTGCCACCCGATTCTCTGTATGTGGCTGTCATCTGTGGTGGCAAGCAACAGACTACCTGCAGAATGGGCTTAACTGCAGAAGGTGAGCTCCCACCAGGACTTCTTTTGCCGTCTTGCTTTACCAAGTCTACGGCTGTATTTCAGCAACCAGGCCGCTTCATGTAAGTGGAAAAAACTGCAGTCCAAAAAATCCAGATGCATAGCTAAAAGCGATTGACTTGGTTGAATACTTTCTTTCAGATCAAGCTGCTTTGTGTCATGGAGACACACAGATTTCATTTAACGCTGTTGGGCTTCCAGAGTTCATTTCTAAAGCAGAGCCTTCCGCCACAGTGGGCAGGGATGATGCTCCCAAAGTGGGGCCTTCACCTGGCACGGCGCCCCCTTTGGTGGGGAAGCTTTTGCGTGCTGGGCACTCTGGCTGGGTCTTTTTGCCTGCGGGAGAGGCTGGAGGCCTTCTCAGGACTAGTGAGGGTGAAATGCACACAAGCTTTGGGTTTCTCTCAGTCAGGATGTGCCCCAGATGGGATGAGAGGGAGTGTTACAGACCCGGGTGAAGGACTGCTGGAGATCGGTGGGGAAGATTTTACCCTCTCCCTCTCCACTTCTCCACTGAAGAGTGTATTTCTTCCCAGTGGTATTTATCTGTTTTATATAAAGGAGCTTTGGATTTAGAAATAAGACCCAGGAAAGGGTCTTACTGCTGTTGTAGCTGAAAGTATTTGTTGAAGTAACACATACCCAAATGCTACAAGGTTATCCCGCAGGTAAGCTTGAGCACCTCATTCCCTGAAAAGTTTTGATAATCTGATCAATCTCTGTAGCTCCTTTTTGTTTACAGTTGGGGAAACCACAGAAGGAATATTTTTACCTTCATCTTAGAACAGCCTCATTCATGGCTTTGAATTCTTGTTTTACCTTGGCCAGCCCATTGCCAGCCCCTACCCTGTGTAGTCTCTCCAGAAAGATAAGGACCTTTCTGTTGACAGCCTTCTGCTGCCTTTTGGGGCATCAGTCAAGCAGGGTCAATTAACTTTGCTGAAGCCCACACATGCCTGCCTGCATGGCCAAAGAATGGAGTCATCTTCTGGCCATCCTCAGCGACCCTGCCCGCGAGGCTTAGCGTGCCACAGTAGCACTCTCTACCTTTGGACATTCCAATTTTGTAGACTGTGTGCTTTTCCTCCCCTTTCTGTTTGCCTTCTCCCCACCCCCCTTTCTGTTTGCCTTCCCCCCACTGAAACAATATCACAAAGTCCATGCCCTACCAAAGAAATCTGTTGTTCGATTTGACAAGAAAAAAAAATTATTCTTTTTCTTATTCACCATGTTACTCCTCCTCTTTTTTTCTCTATCTCTTCATCCCATGATCAACAAAATGTATGATCATCTGCTATTTGCCAAAGCACCGCTTTGGAGAGTAAGAGGCAGGGCAGGGTGCCTAGTCCTTGCTCTCGAGGAGCTGGCCTTCTGGTAGGAGACAGAGCCACAAAAACGTACAGAGAAACTCAGGTTACAAAACCGAGCATTTATTTTGGTCTACACACTCTGCTAGATACAGTGCAAAGGAGTTCCATTCCCTGCTCTGCTTACTCCGATCTGCTGGTTCTCTGGGGAAGTGTTTCCTGAGAGGATGTCAGTGAGTGTGCACCGACCGCAGGGTGTTGGTTGTGGTCCCTTTACCTAGTTATGCAGAATCAGGTTACCACAGTGATGAGGAACCCAAGCTCTGGGGGCAGGCTGCCTGGATTCAAATCCCAGTTCTGTCACTTGCTGGCTGTGTGACCTCAGGCAAGTTACTTGACCTTGCTGTTTCTCAGTTTTTTCATTTGTAAAAGTAGGAAAGAAATGATGATAGTTACCTTAGGATTGCTATGAAGATTATATGACACGATTCTTGTTGGGGACTTAGTGCAGTGCACGGCACAGAGGATAAGCACTGAGTAAATGCTGGCCTTGATGCGGACGGGATGGGGACACTTGGCAAAATACTGTTGAGAAGTGAGCTCAGTAGTGAAAGCTTTCATAGGACCCTTAGGTTTTTGATGGAGGAAGAAAACAATTTGCTAAGTGATTTCAACACATGCTTAACAGAAGCATCTGGCTAAGATAAGAGATTTTAAGGGGGCAGTGTTGGGGTATTATTGCCAAAAGTTTATCGACACTGGTTTTGGCAAAATAATAATCATCTGTTCAGTACCTGATCCGTACAACTCAGTGGGTTTGAGGCTAGTGCTACAAGGGGGATGAATGGATGCTCCTGTCCCCCAGAGGGACATATGACCAAAGAACCTCTGGTGACAGGGTTATGGGTGATATTTATTTTCTCTTCTGGATTTTCTAAATTTTCCATGATGTCACAGAAAACATTTATAATCAGGAACTATGTTGTGTTTTTTTTTTAAAAAAAACTGCCTTATCTACTATGTGTCAGAAGGACTGGGAATATCAGATGTGAGTGGGCTCATCAAGGAACAAAGTGCTGGCAGTGGCTTCACAAGGAGGGGGGACTTGAAAGGGAGAGATCTGGACAGTGTTGGAGCAGGAGGAGGGCCGGCCAAGAAGAAAGACCAGGAAGGCCCATCTTGGCCCCTTAGCTCAGAGAACCTTAGAGATGTCCCTGGGTGGGGCAAGGCGGCTTAGCCCTGGCCTGGCCGGCTCCCAGCCCGTGTTGTTCAGCCTTAGTGCCCCCGTCTTTAAAAGGGGGGTCATACATGTTTCTCTGTCTTGTGGATGCATGGGGAGCTTCAAAATCAGAACACAGAGGGCTATCAAAGCCCAGCCACCCCACTGAGGTTTGTTTCAATTTCCAGCTCATAACTGCTGTTAGGAAATGCTTATTGGGTGGATATGTGGCTCCATGGATGCAGTGGGGCAGCTTCCTTCCTGGACTGACCTATATTCTGCTCCACTCCAGGGGCCTCCTAGCTTCTACCTAGTTTTTTTTTTCCTTCCTGCTGGAAGGTCATATCCAAATGGTACATGTGTGCAAATGACAGCACTGTCACTGCCATCTGTGAGCAGGAGGGTTTATCCATGTCCTGGCACCAGTAATGGCTTCGGAGACACCTGTCACTAGCCTTGATCAATGCGAATTGGAGAATCGTTGGAGTCCTACATTTTTTTTGTTTAAATGGCCCTGGATTGACAGTTGCCAGTCATCACATGATTGAGTTAGATAATGAAATAGTGGTTATGGGTCTAAATAATGCTGGCCATGCCATTCATTTTTTCCCTCCATGTTTTTGTATCTTTTATTTAGTGATGATTAACAGTCCTTCCTCCCCTCCACCCCCCGACTAGAAAACAGTTCACAAAAGAAGAGAGGACTTACCATTTCCAAGTTAGCTGCAAAACCAAAGCTAATCTTTGCCTTTCAGTTCTCTCAAAGCTTTACTCTATTCTCCTGGAGTATTACTCCTCCTCTTACTAGCACTGTGGACATTAGGGTCATGAGGTACCTGTTGCTGTGATGATTTTCTGTGCTGTTTTGGTGGATGTTTTTTTTTTTTTTTTTTTTTTACTTCGGGTACAGTTGTTTTACAATGTTGTGTTATTTTCCACTGTACAGCAAAGTGAAGTAGAGTTCCCTGTGCTATACAGCAGGTTCTCATTGTTGCTTTGATGGCCCTACCTGGAGTGAGAGCCTGTGCTTCCCCAGGTTTTCTCACTCTGATTGACCCTGGTCCCCATGCCTGGGGTTGCTGTGTGACTCCACATTTTTTTCTCTTGAGAAACAGAATCCTTCCACCAGAAAAATTCCCTTAATTCTGTCTTACTGGCATGAGCAAGATCGGTTGTTGTTGGGTTTTTTTGCCACTAGTGGCTGGAGAGCCAGGGATTATACCCCACAGGAAAACCCTTTGTGACCCAGAAAAAGTTCAATTCTTGCTTCTACCCTTCTAGTCTGGTCAAGAGTCTGGAAGAAGAGAGAGAATCCACTTGTGGGAAGCTGCCCCAGTTGGTCAGAAGGTCTGGTAGGAAAGATTATGCACAAGTGTGGGTTTTAATAAAAACTCATTGAATTAACACAACATTGTAAATAAACTATACTTCAGTTAAAAAATATTGATAAGAAAACAAAAAAAAAACAACCCACTACATCCAAAAAAAAAGCAGAACAAAACCACACACACACACATTGAATGTTGACAATTTAAGTTTATCGTGGCATTTGTTTTTTGCTCATATGGTGAACATTCAAACCCTTGTCTTTTGTAGAACGTGCGATGGCCCCTAAAATAAGAGGGTACCTATTACTCTTGCCCATTTGGGTCTTAACATCAGTCTTGCCACCTACCCCCCCCCCTTTTTTTATCTCTTATCGAAAAGACAGACTGACCAGGATCCCATCAGAGGTTTCTTGGTACCACCAGCATCATGGATCATTAAGATAAATCATGACAAATTCCCTGAATGCTTTAGAGTCTCAGTACTCAGAGTGTGGTTTCTGGACCAGCAGTATCCCCGTCACCGGGGAGCTTGTTAGGAAAGCAGAATCTCAGATCCCACCTGAGACCCACTGACTCAGAATCTACATTTTAGGTGGATCCTGGGTGAGTCATATACACAGCAAAGTGTGAGAAATGCTGCTTCAAAGAATCATCTGGAAGGAGCTTGCAGGAACCTCTCAAGCCACAGGGCACTTACTGGAAGCCCCGAAGGCCTAGCTGGTTGCCTGTGCTCTCTAGGGCCTAGATACTATCTCCCCTTCTTTTATAAAGACACTCTAGGGCTTCCCTGGTGGCGCAGTGGTTGAGAATCCACCTGCTAATGCAGGGGACACGGGTTCGAGACCTGGTCTGGGAGGATCCCACATGCCGCAGAGTGGCTGGGCCCGTGAGCCACAACTACTGAGCCTGCGCGTCTGGAGCCTGTGCTCTGCAACAAGAGAGGCCGCAATAGTGAGAGGCCCGTGCACCGCGATGAAGAGTGGCCCCTGCTCGCCGCAACTAGAGAAAGCCCTCGTACAGAAACAAAGACCCAACACAGCCAAAAATAAATAAATAAATAAATAAATTTTTAAAAAGATTCTTAAAAAAAGACACTCTAGCCCAAGTGGTTGAGTGAGAGACAGCAGATGCTAAGTGCCAACTGAATAGAGCCTCTAACGCTTTCAAAAAGACCTGGAGTTAGTCCTACAGAAAACTGATACTCTCTTGGGTCTGAAGAGCTTTAATCCTCAAGGGTTAGCATCTCTACCCACCAGGTACAACCCTGTTAGGATGGGTGGGCCCCAGTAGTTCTTATGTGATCAGAGACTGTTCTGAAGAAGCAAGACCCTGGGAATGCCAACACTGTTGTCCAGAGTGATCATAAAGATTTTTTCCTGTCAACTGAAAAAAAAATTTACTGAAGTAAGAATGAATGACTCTATCAGGAGCAATTTAAATATACTTGACAGGATTTCTTGGCCTGTCTCCTTTACCTTATGAGAGTGTGTGGGTGCAGTAAAAGCAAGGACTCAGGATTCTTCCCAGTCTGTTTATACTCCTGTTTCTGATATGAATTCTTGACTGTTAAAAATTTGGATCCAGAAATTAAATTTTTTCTTTCCAATCTGGCTATTCAATCTATTCTTTTTATCCCCCTCCAGTTTTATTGCGATATAATTGACATACAGCACTGTATAAGTCTATGGCGTACAGCATAATGATTTGACTAACATACATCATGAAATGATGATCACAGTAAGTTTAGTGAATATCCATGGTCTTATATAGATAAAAAATTAAAGAAATAGGAAAAAAACACCTTTTTTTTTCCTTGTGATGAGAACTCCTGGGATTTACTCTCTTAACAACTCTTTTTTTTTTTTTTTTTTTGGCTGCGTTGGGTCTTTGTTGCTATGTGCAGGCTTTCTCTAGTTGCGGTGAGCAGGGGCTACTCTTCGTTGCAGTGCGCGGGCTTCTTATTGTGATGGCTTCTCTTGTTGCACAGCATGGGCTCTAGGCACATGGGCTTCAGTAGTTGTGGCACATGGGCTCAGTAGTTGTGGCTCACAGGCTCAGTAGTTGTGGCGCACAGGCTTAGTTGTGGCATGTGGGATCTTCCTGGACCAGGGCCCGAACCTATGGCCCCTGCATTGGCAGGCAGATTCTTAAGCACTGTGCCACCAGGGAAGCCCCTCTTAACAACTTTCTTATACAGCATACAGCAATGTTAATTATATTTATCATGATGTAAATTATATCTCTAGTACTTATTTAAGTTATAACTGGAAGTT
Organism: Mesoplodon mirus; assembly: GCF_964341445.2. Classification (NCBI taxonomy): domain Eukaryota; kingdom Metazoa; phylum Chordata; class Mammalia; order Artiodactyla; family Ziphiidae; genus Mesoplodon; species Mesoplodon mirus. Next base: position 69,153,356 of record NC_138985.1, read on the forward strand.
AGTACTTTTCTGACTGCCTTCAGCCAATTTTCCCTCCCCTCACCCCTGCCTCTGGTAACCCAGAAGTTAGACTTACCTACCGTAAATGAGAATGGAGACAGAGGTGGGAATGCTAGATTATTACATATCTGTATGATGCCCTTTGGAATCCCAGGCAAATTCTAGCTCTTGTGCTTTTTCTGTTTTCCTCCTCATGCTTCCAAATTGTACATACTCATAAATGTTGATATTAACATTACATATTGAATTTTTTTAAGTGTATTACCGAGTAGAAAACATTGAAGGCTCCAGCTATAGGAGCAGCAGGGACAGCTGGAAGGATATCTCCCAGGTAGCCTGGTGGTTAGGCGTGTAATGTCTACAACCTGCTGGCCTGGGTTTGAATCCTGCTCTGATGCTTACTGGGCAACTCTGAGCAAATTTACTCAACATCTTCAGATCTTCTTTGTGAAAGGGAGATAATAATAGTACCTACCCCATAGGGTTATTATGAGGACCAAAGGAATTAATATACAGAAAAGCTGCTTATACAGTGCCTAGCAGATAGTAACTTAACCAATATAAACTATTATTATTGAATCCAAAGTGTGACAAAATTGGTTGGTTCAATGGAATGTAAGCCTGAGAATCTAATGCAGAGGCTGATAGAATTGAGTTTCTCAGTTCTCTTCCTACTTCCTACAGTACTAATTAACAATGAGGCATTCCAGAAGCAAGCCCAGCAGAAGAGAGAGGAAGAAGCAGGGTCTGGAGACAGTCTACTGATGCAGCAGTAACTCCCCTTGAATAATTGAACTGGCTGTGCTTTAACATGAGAAGCAAGATAATATAATGTAATTAGATAATTCCCATAAGACTCTACAGTTTGCAGACCATGGCCACATTCTCTTTCACATCGAATCTCCATAGTTTCTCTGGAGTAGAGCAGGTGTCATGGTTCCCACTTTACAGAGAAGGACACTGAGGCTCAGCAAAGGCAGTGGTCCCCAACTAGAGCCCTGGCTTCCAGGTGCGAGGTCCAGTGCCTTTTCCACACAGCCTCTCAGCAAATCTTCAGATTCTCCGCTAAGGTGCCTTAAACGTCCTGACAGCCATTGAGAGCTGCTTCTCTTCTCTCTCCCTCCTTTGAGGACAGGGGGAGAGCAGCTCTCAAATTAGCATCTGAAGATTTCCTGCCAAAGGGGAGGGCCTCCCATGTGGCTGATGCTACAGACCCAGAACTATGTGCTTTGGATTCACATCAAGGTAAGGTACAGAGCTAGGAAGAGGAGAGAGGGGAAGGGTTTCATGCTTGGCTTGCTGGAACCTCTTCTACCAAGCCACCCTAAGCTGAGGAGAGGGTGGGTGTTAAGGGGTACCTACAGTTTGAGTCCATGTGAATTACCTAAACATATTATGAAAAAGAATAATCAGTGGCATGTCACTTTAGGACAAGATGGCAAATATGTGGATGCATGCCTCAACTGCGCCCCCTGTACCCATGACAGCCATTGCTAACTGACCAGGATCTTTCCCACTGAGCCTCAGAATCCTCCTGAACCCAAGGCTCCAGGCATCCAGTCAGATTTGTTAACTGAGAAGGAACCCATTGACCATTCCTCTTTTAAGGAGCATCCCTTCAGTACAGTGAGGAGTTATATTTATTATTGAATTAATGCATCTTCTTTTGGCATTTAGGTGATTCTGGAGTTCTTGGTAGTGGCAAAAATATTTATATTTTATCAACAGTTTAAATGTTACCACTCTTTTGATACTTTCACCTTGCTGTGTCATCTAGCAGCTCTTGAAATAAACTTGAACACCGAAATATTAGTCATCTGTGTTAATTATAACCAGCCATTTTTTTCCCTCTTTAGAGGCAAACTTTACCTTTTATTCCACCCACTAAGATATGGAAGGGAGATAGTAGTAGGGGAAAGGGGCTTTTCCCTTCTCCCCAGCACACACGAGATTGGTGCAGACTATGTGATTGGTGCAGACTGTGCGAACAAGCTGAGATACACCCCTCCCTCCCCTCCCCCCAGTCAGCAGTGTCTCTGAGACAGCTGTAGCCCTGAGCTCTTAAGGGGAAGGCACGTGCCTGCAGTTGGCCGTAGTGCCTTGGCAGGCCACGTGCATCATATGACCCATAATGCCTGGCAGATGATTTTGTCCTGAGCGTGTTCAGAGGGCTCTCTGAGACCTGCAAGAGTTGTGGTCTGAGAACTTCAGAGTAAAGGTGTTATTTTGATCAGGACTCTGCTTACCCTTTCCTCCTGTAAGCCTTTGGGAGGGAACGGAAAGGAGGGTGGGTGGCAGGGCCCTGGGAAGCAATGCAGAGTAAATGGAATGGTCCATCTCACTTTGTCCTAATGCAGTTAGTGTTTGGATCATAGGGCCATTCAGTGAAGTTGCCTGAAAATGGTCAACCAAGGGGCTACTATGTGAGAAAGGTTCATCAAAGAGCTGTGGGTCGGCATCCCCATGATGGCAGACAAGGCCAAGATGCCTGCAGCCGTGGCTTCCTGCCAGCACCAGAGCGTTCGTCCATATTGATCAGGCCCAGCAAAGGGCACTCACGGTTTCTAACCCAGGACCAGCCAGTGTTTTAAGAAAACGTTTACTGTGTATTTATTGTGAATTTCCCTGATGATAATTATAGAGCATTTGGAAAATACAAAAAGATAAAAAGGAAAAAAATTTACCCATAATCACATTACCTAAAAAAGTACTCTTAAAATTTGGATATATTTATTTCATTGAAGTCTTTTTTTCTATGCATTTGTGTATACTTTTTAAAAAATTTTGTATCATAACGAAAATGCAATTTTCATCATGTTCTTTTTACACACATGAGCACATTTTTATATCATTAAATTCAAAGATAGTATTTTAAGTGGATATATAAGATTCCATTTTATGGATGCACCATAATTTATTTAACCATTTTGTTGAACATTTCAGTAGTCTCTATATTTTTATATGTGTGTTATGAATAATAGCAGCATGCATTTTTAGAGAAGAAGGCATAGAGGAGAATAGATTTTTAACATCTTGATGGGATAGTCAGCACGGTTCATCGTACTACTGCTGACAGCCCAGATATGTGTGTGTGTGCATAGATATTATATCTTTGTGTATACATGGATGATACTTAAAAGTAGAGAATCTCCAGGCTCTCCAGTAAAACCTAGTCCTTCGGGCACCAATCCATTGTACGATTGACACTTCCATCTAATAAGCTTATGAAAATAATTATAGAGGTAGCTGACTCCCATGAGAAATCCATAGCTACTGTGCTAATTCCTGTTAAGTGCTATTGAAATTTTTTTATTGAAGTATAGTTGATTTACAATATTATATTAATTTCAAGTATATAACATAGTGATTCAGTATTTTTATAGATTATACTCCATTTAAAGTTATTACAAAACAGTGGCTATATTACCCTGTGCTATACAATATATTCTTGTTGCTTATTTATTTTACACATAGTAGTTTGTATCTTTGAGTCCCCTACCCCTATTTTGCCCCTCCCTCCTTCCCTCTCCCCAGTGGTCACCATGAGTTTGTTCTATATATCTGTGAGTCTTTTTCTGTTTTGTTATATGCATTCATTTGTTTTATTTTTTAGATTCCACATATAAGTAATAACAGAGTATTTGTCTGACTTATTTCACTAAGCATAATACTCTCTAGGTCCAGCCATGTTGTTGCAAATGGCAGAATTTCATTCTTTTTTATGGCTGAGTAATAATCCAGTGTGTGTGTGTGTGTGTGTGTGTGTGTGGTGTGTGTAACTCACATCTTCTTTATCTAGTCGTCTGTTGATGGAAACTTAGTTTATTTCCATATCTTGGCTATTGTAAATAATGCTGCTATGAACATTGGGGGTACATGTATCTTTTTGAATTAGTGTTCTTGTTTTCTTCAGATATATACCCAGGAGCAGAATTGCTGGGTCATGTGGAAGTTCTGTTTTTAATTTTTTGAGGAACCTCCACACTGTTTTCCATAGTGGCTACACCAATTTACATTCCCACCAACAGTGTAGGAGGGCTCCCTTTTCTCCACACCCTCTCCAACATTTACTATTCATAGACTTTTTGGTAATAGCTATTCTGAAGTTTGAGGTGATATCTCATTGTGGTTTTGATTTGCATTTTTCTCATATTAGTGATGTTGAGCATCTTTTCATGTGCCTGTTGGCCATCTGTATTTCTTCTTTGGAAAGATGTCTATTCAGGTCTTCTGCCTGTTTTTTGATTGGGTTGTTTTTTTGATATTGAGTTGTATGAGTTGTTTATATATTTTGGATATTAACCCCTTATCAGTCATATCATTTGCAAGTATTTCTCCTGTTCAGTAGGTTGTCTTTTCATTTTGTCCGTGATTTCCTTTTCTGTGAAAAAGCTTTTAAGTTCCATTAGGTCCCATTTGTTTATTTTTGCTTTTCTTTCTTTTGCCTTAGGAGACATATCCAAAAAAATATTGCTACGATTTATGTCAAAGAGCGTCCTGTCAGTGTTCTGTCCTAGGAGTTTTATGGTTTCTGGTCTTGAATTTAGGTCTTTCATCCATTTTGAGTTTATTTTTGTATATGGTGTGAAGAAGTGTTCTACTCTCGTTCTTTTACATGGAGCTGTCTCGTTTTCCTAGCACCACTTATTGAATAGATCGTCTTTTCTCCACAGTATATTCTTGCCCCCTTTGTTGAATTTGGATCAGATGCCTTTGGTTGTCTTCCTGCCTGTGGGCCATTTGGCACTCACAGCTGCTTCTCTTCTCTCCCCTGTAGTTACTGGGGCTTCCGGATGCAGATGACGACGCATTTGAAGAGTACAGTGCGGACGTGGAAGAGGAGGAGCCAGAGGCAGACCACCCCCAAATGGGGGTCAGTCAGCAGTAGACTTCCAAGGGGTCCCACCTGAGAAGGAGAGTGGGCCCTGTGGTACCCGAGGTGGGGTCACGAGCTCCTGGGTTAGCATTTTGCAATAGCACTTCGAAACAGGACGTCTGACTCCCAGCATCCAAATTAAAATGAAATACCTTTTTAACGACCACACGATATCTGGGATGAGCTTTGCTCAGAAGTGACCTGAATTTTACTCCCGTTTCAGTGGGTCTCTAATGGAGTTGTCTCAGTAGCCTTTGCCATTTTGAATTTAGAGTCCATTTTGCGGCTGACTGTTCTCTCTTGAGTTTATGTTGGAGAACTAACATTTGCTGACTCAAAAGTAGAGAACTCTGAATGTATTAAGGATATGTTTTGAGTCATCACAGGTGACATTATTGAGAGAAAGCATGGCAGAGAAGAAATGCAGTCTGCACTTTTTATGTACCTTTTAAGTGTATGTAAATGGAAGGTTTTGCTTATAAAGCATGAGTTTTAATATCTAGTCATTAAACTGCACAAGTGCAAATACAAGGGCAGAAAAGGAGTATTACTTAGTTTTGGATTAAGAGGGTAAGAGAGGCAAGGAAGCCTTTGTTTAAGTGTTCTGCCATTACTGAGTTACCTAGATATATAGCAACTGGTTCATGGTTAGGTAGAAACATTATTTGCATGTTCAGTTAGTTTAAAACATGCTGATTCCAAAGCCACTTTTAAAGTCTAATAGTGGAGAATATAAATGGGGTGACATAAATTATTGATTTCTTTAAAATGTTTATAAGCCACCCCACATATGAAACGACACATTTACCTTCTCTCTTTATAACAAGGTGGCAACTTGTTAAATCATGAAAACATCCCAAATCCAAGTGCCACTTAAACTTTGAAGCCATAGATGAATTTAATAGGAAAATAAACCAGGATAAATTTTTTAAAAATATGATGGAATCCTTCTTTACTTTCTTAATCTGACTTTTATTCTTCGAAAAAAAGTCAAGAAAGGATCCCCCTGTATAATTTATTTAAAAATTGTAATCAAGTGCTTTGAGGAACCTAACTGCAGTGAAGTTTTAAAGTGGTGTGAAGGTGGGAATCTTTTAATCGTGGGTTAGCTTGGTTCAGAAGGGAGGTTTTAATGATCAAATATTCCGACAACTCCCAGGAACAGCTACTATCACAACTGGAAACACTGCTGTCATCACTTAGCAACACCCACCGAGGGGGGAAATTCTTTGCAATGCTAACATGGAATTATTTAAAACATTCATTTTGCTTAGACCCTTCTGCGTCTCTGGTTCTAATAAAAGATGCAGAATGCCTCTTTTACAACACTTGACTAAACATAACATCTGGGGTGGAATTGTTTTTAACATGCACACACATGCCTGTTGGGTTGTCAAAGTTTTAGATTAAAAAAAAAAAAGCAGCAGAGGCCACAGAGTTTACGGGAGTCTTGTATATCTTCCAGGCATGTTGGTGTAAACCTGATTATCTCAGCATTTTCTGTTTAATTGATTGGTGCCGTGAGGAGTACAGCTGCTCGTGATAAAACGGCGTCCTACAGTTTTAAGTCATCGGGTAAAATAATTGCGTGGTTTCCATCCGTGCTTCAGTACCCATGTTTTTTTTCTTTTCTTGGAAAAACATATTAAAGGTTAACTTCAAGTGAAATGAATTTCCTTTGGAGTAGCCTATTAACAAAACAAACCTTGGGGTTTTATCCAGTGGAGCAAGCGGATCCCGTGCTTTGCTCCCTTGCCTGTGTTCTGATTGGTTCTGAACCTGAGCACAGGTGATTGGGAGCTATGCCTCCCGTAGGTAGAGCCCACGTCTATAAGCTCCGTGTTCACACCGTAGTCTGAAAGAATGACTTCTGCCACGGAAATGAAGAAGCTTGACTGGCTTGCTCCATTCAAAGGTAAACTGGAATTTTGTACGTAGAGGCTTAAAATCTAAATTTACATATGTTTGAAAGTGGAGTGGACATATAAAATGTATTTTATGAAAAAAGTGTTTAGGCTTTGACCAAACGCATTGTGGTATTATTATGTGAATGTTCTCTGTTTATAAAAATTGAGCTGAGATAGACTCAGCCATTCAGTGGGCCGAGGAGAAATCTGGCTTTTGTTCTGCCCCCGGGGTAGGAAAGAACATCGCTGTGTGTTACTTATTTTCGAGACAAAACCCCGAAGGGCGTTGCGAATCGGATTGTTTCCTCTAAAGCTTCGTTTTCTCTGATTGTGCACATCCCGGCCAGTGCATGCTGACACACATGCACATGTACACACTCACCTGCACTGTGGATTCTCTGTTTGGGTCGTGGGTGGCATCAGAACTGGCTCAGTGCAGAGCTTCACCTGGCCGCTCAGGGATGCAGGCAGCCTGTGGTTCTCATTATGGAAGTGGTTCCCTGGCTAGACGAGTTCTGACTCTCACAAACATGTAAACACACCTACCGAGAGGCAGTGTGGTGCCACCGGAGAAGCGTAGACCCAGGAGTTAGGAGAGAGATCCGGGTTTAGTCCTGACTCTGCCAGTGACCATGTACGTGCCCTTGGACAGGTCATTTAACTTGCCTGAAGAAAGGGGTGTTGGCCCTTCCTGCTTGAACCACTGTCCTTCCTTAACTGCCTTACTATGTGTGTGTGTATGAAGAGCAACAATCAAGGAAACTTTTCGAGAAATGCGAAGGAAATGCATTTTGAATCTTGCTGTCCTTAGGATCCTGGCCACAGGATGACCTTAGAACATGTTTGTGTTGGTCTGTGAGTGTTGAAACCCCCTCAGGTCTGATGCTGAGGGGCTGATGAGATTCTGTCCTCAGATGAGAGGGTAAAGGGGGGCCCCGGAGATAGGGAAGGCATATCAGTACTTGTCCCGGTTGGCTGCTGTGCCGTGGAAGGTATGGATTTGCCTTGTGCTCTGACAGACTGGGGCTTTGGAAGTAGAGTAAGTTTAACTTAACTGAGTCGGGGAATTCGCATGAAGAATAGCTGGAAGAGAGTGAGAGATGAGTACTTTGTTGCCATGTCATCCAGTAGAGAGAAAGAGAAGTAACAGAAAGTGACTGAGTGTGTGAGTGTGTGTGTGTGTGTGTGTGTGTGAATAGGGGAATGGTTGATTGCTTGTTGATCACTGTGGGCTAGCTGTGAAGTCACACCTGTGATAACGTTCCAAAACCTTGGTCCCAGGTTTGAGTGAATCACAGAGACATTTTTCTAGTGGTTACCTGGTTACTTTCCCTGCCTGATAATCATACCAAGGAGACTTCGGGGAGTCGGAGAGCAGATTCTGGAGGGAGGTGAGACCCCACAGTATGCCTGCCACCACCATGGACACTACGGTGTCCACTCAAGTCTCCCAGGCTCCCAGCAACACATAGAGCTTTCTTTCCCCATGCCTAGAACATGAAAAGTCTCTAATTTAGGAATTCTCCTTGTGTCCTGGCGCCAGAATTGAGGTTTCCAGTGTCCTTAAGTGAAAACCCCTCTCCTCTCGTAGTCACTATGTTTCCACATAGGAGCAGAAACCTTTCCCTAGCACAAGTACATGTCTAAATATTGCTTCTGTCTCATAAGAGCACAAAGTGTATGGACCTAGGAGAGCTGTGATACTAGAGCATCATTGGAATTTATATTTTAGGAATCTGCCTCATGCTAAAATGTACAAGTTGGGAAGCTGTGGTATGAACAGATCGTATTTCTCCTGGTTTGCGAGACACAGAGGAATAGGCAGGACTTAACCTGGGGCAGGAGGAGATGAATAAGGTAGAATGGGAGAGTTAGGGTCTGATTTTTTAAATAAATATAAAAGCAAGAGGCAGTTATCATATAAAATACAAGAGAACTGTTGTCCTGGCTATCTCACCAGGATCCTGCTTTCCTCAAAGGGACTGCTGGTATGTTGAGAGGCAAGGCCTCTGTCGGGGGTGGCTTTGTGGCTTTAAAAATGCCCCCCAGCCAAGGAGACAATGGGTGTCTTGCAAATCTGGTGGAGTTCTGTTCCTCACTAAACCAGCTGCCAGAGAAGCCTGTATTTCCAAAGTGCTGACAGATCTGAAAGGGGCTCCAATCACCTGGCAGGCAGAACGGGAACCAAACTTGACCTCGCTGTCAGCTGCAGAGGAGGCTACAGATCAGGATTGCCCCAGCCGGCCAGAGGGCAGAGCCCACCTACTCCACCACGCTTCCGGGTTGTAAAAGAGCACAATTAAAACCCAAGTGGATCACAGATCCCTCTTCCCTCTAGTGAGTGTCAACTCCAAAGGGATGTCATTGCCTGATTGCTTAGTCTTCAGATTACCAGAGAAGCCTCACATTTTTTTGAATTAAAAACTAATCCTCTTCCATAAAGACACAAGCAGTTACCTTGGTTTGGTGATACCAGGTATGGCATGAAAGGCTATAGTCTTTTAGATTTTATACAGAATAATTCTCAGACTTGCCAGAATGCCGGTAGCCACTGGTATCCGTGGCAACGTGGTGTCCATGGTAAAATATCTATAGCTCGTGTTCCTTGGGCAAATTGTTAAATAATGTGTTGTCTTTGGTATTTTTATTTAAATTTGGATTACAAAAATAGAGGACCTATGAGCATTTCATGTTGTAGAAAGTCTACTTAAAGCACGGTATGGCTGAAGAGGCCCAAGTAGTTAAAAGCAGGCACCAGGCCACATACAGATAAACATTTAATTTTCTGAGAACTGTGTATTCAAGTTACTCAGTACCACAGAGAGAGCTGACAGTCTGTTCCTCGTAAAACTGCCTTTGCCTGTTTTTTTTTCTTTTTTGTTTCCTCAGATTCATTTTTTACTTTAAGTACCTTCTGATAGCTAGGCAGATAAGATACAGATCAGTACTCTGTACAAATGTCAGCTTTTTAGAGGAGAAAGTAAGTCGTCAGTTCTAGGGAAAACTTGAAACTATCTGTGAACCAGTCTTAATTTGTGTAAGAGAGCAAAGTTTAGTATCTACATAAGAAGCAAAAGCAAGGAATGGTTTGGGGGTTTTGTTTTTTAGGTGAGAAATGTTTCATGCAGGGTGTCTCTGCTTTCTTTGCCTTTATATTCCTTTCAAAGAAATCTCTTGTAAATTACAAAACTGTGAAATGGGTTGCCAAAAATCGTGGCCCTTCATTAGCTGCTTCAGCAGTGTAAACGCAAAATTGAACCCTGTCCACACCTGCTCCTTCCTCTCTCCTCTGAGGGTGAGGATCTCATCCAACGATGTAATTACCATACGCTTGCTATTAAAGAGCCTTCCGAACTCCGCTGCTATTTGCCTCTTGTTTACTTTCTCCACCACGTTTGGCCCTAAAGGACGCCTAACTTGCTATAAAGGAGGACCCGGAATTGGGACCATCAGCCAGCTTTGTGGTTGCTGATGTTGGAGCCTGGCTGTGGGGGGCAGGGGGTTGGGGAGGGAGGAGTGATTACAAGAACCACTGATATGATTCAGATGTTAATAATTGATGTATTTGGAGACATTAATCTATCCTGATGCTGTACCTGGTGTTAAGTAATTTTCCACTCTTCCTTCGAACTTTAGATCTTTTCCCGTCCTAGTTAGGAATCCTTTATGGCATCAATTAGAAACCTGTGGTCGTTCTACGATGACATGACACCATTTCCCATTACTTTCCGCCCAATTGTTATTCAGAAACAATGGCATTTAAAAAATAAGTCTGGAAGTTGGTGGTGAGTCCCATTATTTGATCAAGAGCAATTTTCTTTCCCCAAATGAATAGGTCTCCATAGATTGTTAAATTAGATTTGCGAGTGCCTTAATAGGCACAGCCTAGAGGCTCCTGTGTGTGTTTCAGGTAACTTAATTCGTGCTTCTTCGTTTTCGACATGGGTGTTGTCAGAGATTGTACGGAGTGGTCGGCTGTGTGCAAGCATTCCAGACCTCACTTAGTGTAAGATCCTGACCTCAGTGGGCGGTGACTTGGTCTTCCCCAGACAAAGGCTTTCTTACAAGAGAACTCCTTTGTTACTGTTAGTTGAGCGCTCTCACAGATAGACTTTTTTTTTTAACTTTGTATTTTATATTGGAGTATAGTTGATTAACAGTGTTGTGTTAGTTTCTGTTGTACACACTGCTATATTTAAAATGGATAACCAACAAGGACTTACCGTATAGCACAGTGAGCTCTGCTCAACATTATGTAACAACCTAAATGGGCAAAGAATTTGAAACAGATGTAAGCTGGCTCCTCTATCTGAGTGCAGGGACTGGTGTGGAAAGAGCCACTTTCCCCTTTGCAATGAATCTTTCTCAAATTGGTTCCCGGGGGACAAGGTTCTAGCCCAGTCTCCTCCCTGACTGGCTGTGTGATCACAGGCTTGTCACCAGCTCCCCCTCGCCCCCTGCCCCATCTTTGTTTCCTCATCTGTAAAAATAAGAGTGTGGACTCATTTCCAAGTTCCCTCCAGGCATTAGCGTTGTAGGAATGTATCTTGGCTAGTGAGATTAGGGCAGGTGGGAAGCAAAGTTTATAAGGAAAATACTGTCTCAGGAAACGAGGGCTGGGCGACTGACATTGACCTATCTTCTCTAAGGTCCCTTTTAGAAATAAAGACCCAAAAAGAGAGGGATTAATAGACGGAGCACAGAGGATTTTCAGGGATTTTTAGTAGGGAAACTACTCTATGTGATACTGTAATGGTGAACACATACTATAAATTTGTCCAAACCCATAGGATGTACAACACCAAGTGTGAACTATAGTGTAAATTATGGACTCTGGGTGATAAGATGTGTCATTGTAGGCTCATCAGTTGTAACAAATGCATCACTACATGGGGGATGTTGAAATGGGAGATGCATGTGTGTGGACTGGGGCTAAATGGGAAATCTCTGTATCTTCTGCTCAAAATTGCTGTGACCCTAAAACTACTGTAAAAAGTAAACTCTAATAAAAAGAAAAGAAAGAAAGATCCCGGCCAAAATAGTGGGTGTATATTAGCTCCAGTGCTGACATCCCTGGATACTTTCTCCTGCCTTCCTACATGTCCCTTCTTTCTGTGATCAAGAATACAGGATAAAAACGACCAGAAAACAGGAATATTTGGGGTGTTTTGCTTAGGGACGTAACAAATAGTCTCGTTTCCTTTAGAAACGAGTCTGGTTTTCATAGTAAAGTCAGGCTGGGTGGGATACCCCATTGTCCCTAGTGTTCACTGTGGATGTGAACAGGTTGAAATAAAACAAAGTAAGCAGAACAAAACCCACTACCCAGTGTTTGGACCCTGCCGCGGGGCTGGAGCCAGTGGGCTGGCTGCATGTGTGCAGGAGGGGCTGGCAGGTAGTACCCCCTCCCCACCCCGTGCTCTCCTGCTGAATCAGGGCGAGGGGTGGGGTGCGGAGCGAACATGCCTTCCTCCCTTGGCGGGCCTGGCCATCTGGTACTTTGAAAACTCGAGAAATGTGTCCCGAAATAGCTGGCACAGTGCTTTTCCTCTTAGTTTCATAGTGGGCAAATACTAACTTTGAAATACTTTCCTGATCTTTTGACCTACCTTTTTCCCTTTTCTGGAGCAAAAAGCAATGGCATTTCTAAAAGTCTGAGCAGGCTGTAATTAGGGAGCCAAAGAATAAAGTAGGCATTTCCTATTAGGCAACATTTAAAGGAGCAGAGAGATTTTTCTCCTCTTTGTTTTCCAGGAAAATATGGCAATGATGCGGGATGTAAAAACCTACAGTAAAACGAAGTTGGTCCTTTGGGATGCTTTTTAATTGGAAGCCTCTAGAGGTCAGCACTGCATAAGGAAAGGGCTTTCTAGTGCTGGGTAGCCTTTTGCCCATTTCCTTGTGGAGCCTTTGGGAGAGGTGTGCTAGCAGACCCCCAGAGTGGCGTGAAAGGAGCGAGCGGCCCAGCTGTGCATAGGAGACCAAGGTGTAGAGTCCCTTCTTTATACATAAACCCTAACATGTGACTCTGGTTGGTTTTCTTCCCTTCTCATCCATCTTTCTCTGCAGCTCCCACACCCCCGAATGTACACACTGTCAGCTCAATAAACATGACTTATTGACCGATCGATGAACCGTGGCATTTAGCTCACTCTGAGAAGGACTGGGGAAATGCCAAAGAGGAGATGGATGACACATTTCAGTTTGCTCTGAGCAAGGTGAAAGGCTGCTGTGTGTTCCAAGGCTGCCCGGGACTTTCTGATGATTAGCCAGCAGGCTTTGTGAAGCCCTGTGACTTCCAACCCAAATTCAGGGTGCCAAGGGTGGTGCTGGGACCACAGGTTTCTACTTGGCTGAAATCAGTCTGCCTGAGGCCTGCACAGATCAGGGGTGGGTGGGGAAGGATTTGAGCATCTGTAGGATATCTGGCCAGAAGTGAGGTTGTTGGGAGCCCCTAAAAACTGGTCGACCAGACACTCCTGGGAGCTCCAGGGCACAAGATGCAGTAACAACATGTGGTGATGGCCACGGGTGTCATAGACCACCACAGGCCAAAGCCCAAACTGGAGGCAGCCTTGGGAGTTGCCAGCGGCTCCCAGAGTTGCCCCAGGGTTTCCTTTTGGCCCAAGAAGGAACAGGAAGGCCTTTCCTCCCCTCTCTCTGTGTTGCCCCTTCTGTTCAGGGTTTTTATTCTTTCTACTGAATTAGGTCTAACCCATGTCACAGTCATGGGATTGACAGTTGTCCTTTGCTGGGTGATTTAGCTGAGCCTGGGACACACTCCCTGAGAAGGGATATTGGTGAAAAGGACAGTAAACATATCACAAGCATAACGGAAGCCCCTACTCCCCCAAGAAACATTTAACAGTGGCTTAACAGCAGTCTTGCTACTACCGTTAAGTTTCAAAATGATGTTTTTTAATTCTGGTGAGTGTGGACAAGGTCCAAGGTTACCCTGCTCCCCAGTGTTGCTTGCATTCTTTGCAAGTGTGGAACAGCCCAAGGAGGTTTCATTCATTTTGCCATGAAGCAAACAGTGCTGAGTGAATATACCCCAGCTGTGTGCACTGTTACATGCAATAATTTTTTTAAAACAAACATTTATAAAGTCCTTTCTAAGTACCAGGCACTGTACTAAACTCCTTTTGACTCCTGCAATGTTCCCAACAAAAGGTAGATGTTATGATTGATACCCACCTTTTTTTTAATCTTTCTATATCAAGGTTTGTGATTTTGAAATTTTATTCAAGTATAGTTGATTTACAATGTTGTGTTTAATTTCTGCTGTACAGCAGAGTGACTCAGTTATACATATATATATTCTTTTTCATATTCTTTTCCATTATGGTTTATCACAGAATATTGAATATAGTTCTCTGTGCTATACAGTAGGACCCTGTTGTTTATCCATGCTATATATAATAGTTTGCATCTGCTAATCCCAAACTCCCCAATACTTCCCTTTCCCATAATATCCCCCTTTTATAGATGAGGAAACTGAGGTCCAGAGACATTAAGTAATTTTCATAAGATCACACAGCTGGTAGGTGCTGGAGCTGAGATTCAAACCAAGGCATTGTGGCTTCAGAGCCCTCTTACCTGCTCTCCTCCAAAGAGTGTCATCAGCATTGGTCTTAACTTTTAATGAAATCCCTGGTCCTTTTTGCTCAGCATCCCAGAGGCCTTGATGCGGTGAACACTGCTGGTCTGCATGGTTGCCTGTGCACAGGATGGAATGAAGAAAACTCCTCATTCAGTTTGATCAGCTCTTTGCCTTGCCTGTGACCAGGTTGGCCAGGCTGAGTGGATTAGGATGATAACTGACACATTTTTTCCCAGTATCCATGTGGTTGCAAAGAGTTGACAATGCCCTAAAGAACCGGAGCAACAGATTTGTTGAAATAATTTAGTGATTGATAAAATCAGAGGACCCTGAGGCAGGACAAGGCAGTGGAGACAGCCAGCGTGCTCCCCTATCTGGACCCTTCTTCCTAGGTCTTGCCCCCTGAACAAGGCCATTACGGACTCTTCTGAGATCAGAAGAGGCTATTACAGACTCCTCATGATGAAACGACTTTTACTCAAGCTTACTCTGAAATAACCAGGAGGAAAACTTCACTCTGCAGTCAGGCTAGTCCCTGAGAACTAGAAGGAAACGGTTGTCCCGCACTCAGACCTGGTGCCGCGCGGTAGGGCCACAGCACACCCTGACAACTTAAGTCTGTGTATCTCCCCACACCGTGAGAACACCCTTCCAGCCTGCCTTCCGGCCCTTCCCTTGCGCACGCCCCTGCTGAGGCACTCGTGCACGCCCTCAGTAACCCTATCACCGCCGCGGAATCCTCAGGCTTGTCTTGGTACGGTACCATGCAGGAGTGCATGGGAATTGGAGGACACATTTCAAAGACAAATCCCATTCACTTTGAGTCTCATCTGCTTGTTTGGATGATCTCTTTAGCTGTTTCCTCCACCAGTGCAGGAAAAGAAAAGGTGGCCACATCATATCCCATAAGAAATGTTAGTGCTCCAAACCTACTTTCCCTGCTTCTGAGATCCCAAGTGTCATCACACAGATCCGTCATGGTTGGGACCCCATGGGTCGTGCATGTGAGCGTGGGCTTGCTGGTGAGTGGCTCCAGGGAGAGGGTGCTAAATCCCGGGAGCGGTGCTTTTCCACTTTCCACACGATGCTGGGATGTGAGGAAGGAGAGCAGAAAAGGTGAGTCAAAACCAAACCCTTGAACATACAAGTTCTCCAAGGAGCATGAAGCTGCACAAGCTCGGAAAGAGAAGGGGATAATGTCACATGGTGATGAAGAAAAGTGGGGGTCTTGGATGGGAGTCCTGCTTCCCACATGGCCTTGGTCTTTTTTTTTTTTTTTTTTTTTTTTTTTTTTTTGTGGTACGCGGTCCTCTCCCGTTGCGGAGCACAGGCTCCGGATGCGCAGGCCCAGCGGCCATGGCTCACAGGCCCAGCCGCTCCGCGGCATGTGGCATCTTCCCAGACCGGGGCACGAACCCATGTCTCCTGCATCGGCAGGCGGACTCTCAACCACTGCGCCACCAGGGAAGCCTGGCCTTGGTCTTTTAAATCTTGAGTTTCTCCTGCTTAGAAATGTTATGGGCCACTTTGAGCCTTGGGCTGCAAGGGGCTCTAAAAAGACAAACTCCTGTGGAGAATCAACTTTAAAATGGGTCTGCAAAGTGTCCGGTCTAACAACTGACTCCAGCAGTCCTTGTTATCAGAAATGAAGATCTAGCAACTGAAGGGACACGAACTACACAGCCTCCCCCAGATGTCACTCTGCAATGGGACATGAATTTGGTCAGGTGTACCCTGCTGAGGGCTGTCTCCAGGCCTCCGTTTCCCACCACACCCACACTCCTTCCATCCCCTCCTCTCCCAGCTCGCCTGACATTGAGCCCTTTAGAATTCAAAGTTCATCTAAATTAAACATGGGGATATAATGAAATTCTTTACTAGACAACACTACGTCCTTCATATTTGCAAGCGGCCTTAGCTCAGAGGAAAACCCCTACGTGGAAAGTGACTGTTATTTAACCTGTGCCATTTACTAGCCAGCTTGTACAGTGCCATTAAAATTGGTAATTTTGCTGCAGAGTGGGTGATACTTGGTGACAGAGCTAAACTATCTACCTCCTTCCTTCAAAGACTATTTCTGACGCTGGCCAGCTCCTCAGCAACTCCTGTAACTGGTTACAAGGACTTAGTGAGATAATATGAGTGACTGCGTGTAAAGCTCTCGTTGTGCAGGAAACACAAACCAGCGCCCTTCTTGTGGCAGGCGGGAAGCACCTTCTCCACCTATACCTCCCAAGCTTTTGAAAAAGATCTGTTATCCATAAGCAAGGCAGAGCCATCATCTTGCTCAATGGCTAATGAACTCATCCAAGCCATCCACATGGTCCAGTCTCTTTAGAACTCTGACCAAACCTTTGCTTAATGCATGAAAGCTTATTCCCTGAGGTGCCCTTCAAACCTTACTCTGACCCTGTGCTCTTCAGCTCTGGAAAAGCACAAACAAAACTGGCCACAGGCTCTTGAAAATTCCATTTGGAAGCTAGTGGTGGTGATTCCAGACAGAATTTTGACAAAAGACAATATAACACTGAGCTCAATATGCTACTCGCTGCTTAGAACCCCTCTCCCGGGGACGGTCCTGCCTGCTGCTGGGGGAGAGGGTTACGGATGTGGAGTTGGGCAGAGCAGCTGCTGGGAAATACAATGGCCTTGGTGTGTTAGTTCGTCATCAAGACAATGGCACTCTTGTGAATCCTCTAGAAATAGAACTTTTCATCTGGCACCACAGTGGGCTATGCTTTGGAGCGGTGATGTCACAAGCAGGCAGAAACTAGGGAATTCATCCTCTTGGGCAGGGTGACTAATTCTGTTTCCCAACCTCTGGACATTTACTGATGTCATCCATCTTCTCCAAACTGCACCAGCCTGGGGTGAGGAGAGACTCACAATTACAGACACGAATTCTTGTTTCTCTGGCTCTGACACTTACTTTGGGGATTCTCAGCCCCCCTCAGATTCGTCCCAAATATTCTGGGGTGGCCCTTGTGGTGTCTCATGTGTGTTTGACAAGCTCATTTCTGTGGCACCTGCTGTTCTCCTTCCTGGGATTGCACCTCCCTTCTCAGTACTGCACAGACAAGCTTTCCCGTTGTAGGCTTGCCTTTCTCCCTGTGACTACTGGAGCAGGCTTTGGTTCCCAGGAATGGTCACTCCAGCCATAGACTTGACCCTTCCGCTTTAGACCCCATAGAAGGTTGAGTGGCGTTTCCCTGCTGTTCCCAAAGATGGGAACAGGGATTTTGGTTTGAGAGAGCTGTATTAAAGCTCTGACACCTCCTCAAAGCCAGGCCACTGGGTGGCAGAACTGGGTTCTGATTGGGACCAGGTTCCCCCCGCCCCCCGTAGCATCTTCTTCCAGTAGGGTCTGTGTTGACCTCAGGGAGCCCCCAAGTCATAGTAACTTGTTTACAAAGACCCAACTGGAATCACTGTCCAAGAGGATCAGTGAGTCTGGAGTGACAAAAGAATCAGGTTCATTACCTGCTAGTCACATCAAACCTCTGAGTTCCCTGGACTCACTGTGAAACTAAGCACAGCTGCCTGCAGCAAGGGTCTGCCCCCGTGCTGGTCTGTGATGGCCCCAGGCTAGGGGATTGGAACAGCTGCCTATTGACAGCACCCGGTTCCTCTCCCAAGATTATCTTTCCCACCACGCCCACAGCTGGTGCTCTGCAGAATGTATAACATGGTACGGATGCTGTTCAGGCTGCCAGGCAGTGGAAACCCTGAAAAGGACTTCTATTAATAGAGAAGGCATTCCTGGGGCACTCAGATGCTCTCGGGCCTGCTGAGAAGTAGCCAGATTCCCGACAGGCACTGAAGGGCGGGCTGCAAACCCCTGCCAAAGAAAGGCCTTGTTCTGCCACAGACAATGGTCGGGTGGCCCTGGCATGATGTCAGATGAGTTGGCAGCAGCGGCTTGCGCGTTCCCTCTCCAACTTTCCAGCTGAGCTCTGCCAGATCCAGGGAGCCGTATCAGGTTTAGATTTTGGAGAATGAATTGCACCCAAAGCGAAGGACTGTCTAGCCCTAATCGGCAAGTAAGGAAATGGCTGTAAACCAGAGGTTACTACTTAGTTCTGGCTGCCTGTGTCTTGAGGAGCAATGTAATTGCTCTCCAGCTAAATGCTGTAGCATGGGCAGTCAGGGCCAGTGCAGCACAACAGTCATGGTCAGTCAGATAGCCTGATGGCCTTCCCCAGGGCCTTCATGGAGGCCCAGCCCCTGGAGGGAGCTGCATCATACAGCTGGGATGTTTCAGTTAAAAGCAGGAAGGACCAGGCTTCTGCAGGACAGTGATAGCCAGCCTTCAGGTTTTTGGGGTTTTTTGTTTGTTTGTTTTTTTAAGGAGATGAAGGCTAAGAATAATTAGGATTTTTTGGGGGGGCCACATGGCATGTGGGATCTTAGTTAGCTGACCAGGGATCAAACCCTCACCCCCTTGCATTTGAAGCGCGGAGGCTTAACCACTGGACTGCCAGGGAAATTCCAGCCTTCAGGTTTTCATTCATTAATTAACACTGACCATATGTGAGAAAGCAGAACAACTGACCTGTATTTTTGAGAAACAGAGCCAAGCTTAAGTCCCAGCTCAGCTGCTTACTACTTGTGAGACTTCTAGCCAATTTAGAAGTTAACTTAATTTCTCCAGTGCTCAGATTTTTCATTAGTAATTTGGGATAAATAACCCAACAGAAAAATGAACCAAGGCTACAGAGAGACAATTCACTGAAGAACAAATACAAATGGCCAATAAATACTTGAAAATGTGTTCAAGTTCTCTAGTCATCAGGAAACTGCAAATTAAGACAAGACCTCCTTCGTCGCAAATTTTTAAAAGGTTGAGAGTGTCCAGCATTGGTGCAGAGGCATCATCACCCGCTGTTGGTGAGGGTGTAAATTGGCTCAGACATGTTCAAAGAGCGTTTCGTCAGTTTCCACCAAACATTTCACGTGTAAACACTTTGACTTTACCATCCCACTCCTAAGAATCTATCCTGAAGAAATAATTGTGCATATGGACATGGATGTTCATTGTAATGTTGCTTGTAATAAAAATATGGGGGCTGGGGAGGAAACAATCTGTTCATCAATAACAGAAAGGTGGTAGGTAAGTCATGGCCAGATGAGTGCAGGTAGCCCCATAGGTTCTGATACAAAAACAATTCTAACATACGTGGTGGGGGAGGAGTGAGGACAGCAGGACAGAGAAAGGAAGATGTTTGCTTTTTACTCTTTTTACTTAAATCTCCATTTTTGTGTCTTTCACAATATGTATTGTAAGGTTATTCTTCTGTCATCCCAGTTCCCTACAGAGGTGTCAGAGCAAGAGGAAAGTGGGAGGGCTGCAGCTGGAGCAGAATCTAGAGGACGAGTTTGAATTCTGGAGTTCAGATTTGGACCTGCTAAATTTCAGATGCCAATTAAATACAAAGCGGAGATGCTGAGCAGGCAGATGGATAGAGAAGGCTGATGTAGGGTTTGGGAATCACCATCAAAAAGGGGTCCCCTGGGATTCCTGGGCCGTGTGGAGAGGAGTTCCATGAATAAGATGGGGTGAGGGCCTGGAGCCTAGTGCCGTGGGTACCCAAGCCCTGGATTCCAGTGCCCTTGACACAAATTGATTTCTGCCATGTATTTAAACAGTCATAGTGTCCTAATCTATTCTTCCCACTCATCGGCATCACTGGCACCATATAAAAGGCTCCCTCCATCTCATTCTTAGCACTGTTTCCCACTTTTCCTTTGAGTCTACAGCTCTGTCTGGCTGAACTCCTTTGGTGGTCTCTGGGGCCCCTAACTTTGTCTTCACTTGACATCTTGTCCATAGATCCCTGTGCTCCAAG
Source organism: Mesoplodon mirus (assembly GCF_964341445.2). Lineage (NCBI taxonomy): Eukaryota > Metazoa > Chordata > Mammalia > Artiodactyla > Ziphiidae > Mesoplodon > Mesoplodon mirus. Next base: position 69,173,588 of record NC_138985.1, read on the forward strand.
CCTCATGGCTACGGGGAAGCCCTTCCCACTCCTGAGTAATTCCAACCACTCCACTCACTCCCATTCCTCCAACTCCAGCCCAGGCAAAGCCCAGATCCCTTACTCAGGAGATTTCAACATTTGCACACTTTTGGGCGCACTTTCTCATTTAATTCCTCAAAGTCAGACGTATTATCATTTTTATTATTGTCCCTGCCTTTTTGACAGATGAGAAAACTGAGGTTTATAGAGGAGAAATAACCTGCCCAAATTCACCCAGATGGGAAGTGTCTTAGTGTTCTATTGCTGTGTGACAGATTGCCACAAATGTAGCAACTTAAAACAACTCACCTCTATCATTTGACAGTTTCTGTGCTTCAGGAGCCTGGGCACATCTTAGCTGGGTCCTCTGCTGCAGAGTCTTTTATGGGCCGACATCAGTGTCAGCCAGGGCTGGGGTTTCATCTGATAGCTCAGTTGGTGAGGATCTACTTCCAAGGCACTCAGTTGTTGACAGAATTCCATTCCTTTTTAGCTGTTGGACGGAGGGCCTCAATTCCTTGCTGCCTGCTGGCTGGAGGCCACTGTCAGTTCCATGCTGTGGGGGCCTGTGGGATGTGGCTACTCACTTCATCAACGTGTGTGGGCTGAGAAAGCACAGAGTGTCTGCTAATGAGACAGAGCCTACAATCTCTTATCACCTAATCTCAGAAGTGACATCTCATCACCTTTGCTGTATTTGGTTGGCTAGAATGAATGCTGCCACTCAAGGAGAGGGCTGGCCTAGCAAGGGCATGAATTCTAGGAGGGGGGAGGATGGGGGGCCATCTGAGTCAGCCCGCCACAGGAAGTAACACCTGGGGGTTTAACTCAGGTCTGTCAGCCTCCAGTGTTCGGGTTCTTCTTTCTATGCATGCCTGGATACTCAGTGCTTTTTAAAATAAATTTATTTATTTATTTTTGGCTGCTTTGGGTCTTTGTTGCTGTGCGCGGGCTTTCTCTAGTTGTGGTGAGCGGGGGCTACTCTTCATCGCGGTGCACGGGCTTCTCATTGTGGTGGCTTCTCGTTGCGGAGCGCGGGCTCTAGGCATGTGGGCTTCAGTAGTTGTGGCACATGGGCTCAGTAGTTGTGGCTTGTGGGCTCAGTAGTTGTGGCTCGCGGGATCTAGGGCTCAGTAGTTGTGGTGCACGGACTTGCTCCACAGCATGTGGGATCTTCCTGGACTAGGGCTCGAACCTGTGTCTCCTGCAATGGCAGGCAGATTCTTAACCACTGCGCCACCAGGGAAGCCCAACACACTTTTCTAAAACAATGTTATTTAAAGCTGAGCAGCTTAAGTGATGAAGGGAGGAGCAAATGTTGCCCTGTTATCAAGGCAGCTGATAACAACTGTAGTCACCTTTTTTTTTTTTTTAAACAGGAGAGGGGAGAGTGCAATTTTATTTTATTTTAATATTTATTTATTTATTTATTTGGTTGCTCCTGGTCTTAGTTGCAGCAGGCGGGCTCCTTAGTTGCGGCATGTGGATTCCTTAGTTGCGGCTCACTGGCTCCTTACTTGTGGCCTGTGAACTCTTAGTTGCAACACGCATGTGGGATCTAGTTCCCTGACCTGGGATCGAACCTGGGCCCCCTGCCTTGGGAGCTTGGAATCTTAACCACTGCGTCACCAGGGAAGTCCCAACTGTCCTCACCTTTTAATGCAGTCCTGCACTCAGAGACCACTCGTAAATTATCTCTGTGACCGGCCCAGCAAATTGGCCATTAATGGAACATTGCCACTCTGGAGAAACAGGTGGGGCAGAAGAGCATGAGGAAGGCAGCCTGCACACTGTCACAGCAGCCTTCTCTGGGAGCCACCTTCTTCCACGCCACCGGGGTAGACAGAGCTTCCAGTCTGTGTGATGGACCAGGGCCCGACTGACGGCTGTAACATCCTTCTGTGATGACAACTGGGAGAGATGGTTAGTGTCAGCCCTCTCTTCCTATCTCCCGCAGCCACCACCATCACACCCTGAAAACTCCTGGCACGGACAGTTTCTAGCGCTGTGGCTTCTTGGCAGCTTGGACAACAGTCTCGGACATCCCCTCTGCTCATACCTGTTTCTCAGGCCGCTGTTGGGTGGGTCTTCTCTCCCCGCTGCCTCCCTCTCAGAATGCTCACTCAGTTCCCACGACCCTCATTCATCTCATCATTGGTGACCTCTGTCTCTAGCTTGAGTCACATGGGCATATTTACTTAATAACTATTTATTAAGAAACCACCATAGGCCGGATACTCTTGCAGGCACTGTAGAGGAGATTGTGCTTGTATGTGGGTATAAATGTACATAGATACCTATGAGATAGAAGCTAAGGGCATGGCTTTGAAGTCAGATAGGTCCTGCCATTTAGAAACAGGAAACTCTCCTTTGGCAAGTTACTTAAACTTTCTGAACCTTAGTTTCCTCTTCTGTAATTTGAAGATCATTATTCCTACCTTGTAGGACTATAGTGAGAATTAAGTGAAATAATTTGTGTGCAGCACTTCATATCATGCCTAGCACGTGGTAAATACTTAACAATACTTCTATGTGATAGGCACACGACAGACCATTAGCAGAGATTCCCCATCCCCACCAAACTCTAGGCTCCATGAAGGCTGGGACCACATCTGTCTTGTTCACAGTTGTGTTCTTAGTACCTGGTACAACACTTGGCACGTGATAAGTGCTTTAAAAACATTTGTGAAATGGCTTAATCAATGAATAAGTAATATTGCAGTTAATGACAAAATATTTATCTAGTGCATCTTTCCAAGACGCTCAAAGATCTCTCAATATCCTCTAATTCAAAGTCCAGCTTGGATGATAAATAACAAGTTTGGCCATTTATTTAGACATGTGACCAAGGCCCAAAGGGGTAGGCTTGCCTTGCCTAGGACCATATAGTTGAGCTGGCATGGTTATAGGGTTGGGATTCAGGTTCTTGTACTCTCAGCTCACAGTTCCTAGATATCCAGTATGCTGAGGTCATCTTCCCAGCCTGACTGATTTAGCAAGTAAAGAAAAGCCCCATCTGAATAGGGAAAGTTCTAATAGGGAAAAACCCCATTGGAACTTTCTAATTCCTTGTGACCATGACTCACTTAGGAAGAAACCAGTCAGTTGTCCCAGGCCTTGGTCCTGAGCAAATGGTGGAGCAAAAGCCAGCTGCCTTCTACCTGTTAGTCCAAAAGTATGATCTGAACATCCCTGCAAGAGTTCATCCAGTGCCCCCATGGGTGATTCTCCTGCATGGAGAGGTTATCTACTCAAGTGCGACCAGCAGCCATTCTTGGAGAATGAGAACCAATCTCAGTATCCAGTGATCTGGCTTCTAGTCCCAGCTGCACTAGCTGTGTGACCTTGAACATATTTCCTTAACCTCTTTGCATTTTTATTTTCTCCCTCGAAAAGGAGGGGAAAGAACACCTTGTAAGGATTTAATGATATGATGTATGACAAAAGGTACCTAGCACAGTTCCCAATGAATACTTGTGCAGTTTGGATTGGAATGCAGGGCAGGCCCAGGAAAGTCTTCCTATCCCCCGTTTCTCCCCCATAGTCTGGCCAAATTCCCACTGGCATTTTGGGCAAGGGAGTGATTTTTAAGATTTATCGCAGAGCAGAACTCTTGTGTCAAGCACTTAACATGGAATGGAACTGAAGTATATGAAACTGACAAAGTGGAGCTTATTCATCAGAGCAGAGCTGGGGACAGCCTAGATCCTTGTCTGGGATCTGCCCGTCGACATTTTTCTGTGAGCCCCAAAGCTTCCCAGAACTTGGTTGGAAAACATCTGAACTAAAGTATTCTGCATGGTCCCTGTCAAAGCAATAGTAATATCAATACAATATTATGATATAAATACTAGCTTATTATTTATTATTACTACTGGCATTTACTGCAGTGGTTTTCAAACTTAGCTTGAGTCAGTATCACCTAGAAATCTTATTAAAACAAAGATTGTTGGGCCCACACCCAGAGTTTCTGACTCAATAGGTTTGGGGAGGGACCAAGAATGTGCAGTTGTAACAGATTCCTAGGGATGCTGATGCTGGCGTCTGGGAACGCACTTTGAGAACTGCTGATTAACTGTGTGCTTTCTGTATGATAGGCGCCATGCCAGGCACTTTACCAAGATAGTTTTATTTAGTGCTCACAACGTTGCTTTGAGGTAGGTATTATACTATTTATATCTCTTATTTACAGATGAGGAAACTAATCCTTAGAGACTCTAAGTGACTTGCTCGAGGTCTAACAGCTATTAAGTGGCAGATTCCAATCCACGTCTGACTCTAAAGTCTTAACCGAAGTTTCACGCTTAACCATGGCATTAAAATGAAAATATGTCATAAGGGATGAATACATTTATTCCCATACACTTATCTGCATTCATTGACCCATTAACAAACAAGTTAATGGAATGAACTGGCTCTGAGGGAAAGAATTCAACATAGTTAAGGCTTGATGGAGAGCAGAAAAACAAGACAGGAATTCCTGAAGAACATACCATTGTTCATCATGATCTGCCCATTAGGAGCATCTGGGCGGCCATAAAACTCCTCAAGTCACCTTGGAGATATTTGACCAAGGGAGGTAGACTTGTGACAAAGGACAGAAAACAAATTTCACTTTATTCATTTATTAATTAATTTACAAAATACTTACTGAATGCCTGCTCTAAGCTGAGTGCTCTTTGGTGCTAGAGGTACAGTGGGAAGCAAAAAATAGACATGGTCCGTGACACTTGGAGCCTACAGACCACTTAACATTATTAAGTCCAGTAGCAGTTTTGCCCAAGTCTTGAAATCTTGAAATTCAGCTTTGACCACATGATTATTTTATGTCTGAGCCCATTGGTTCTGACTCTTCCAAGTCTTATTATCTTATACTATTCACTCTGTCCATTGACCCAGTGAATTTCCATTCTGACTCATGTAGTTCAACCCAATTCTGACATCATGATCTCAAAGGTCTGCCTTCTCAATAGGCGTTTTATTATTCTTGATTATAGACAGGATTTGGCTGGTGTTTGATAATTGGTAACTTGCAAATGTGACTACTAGGTAGAGGTTTTTTAAATTGGTCTGCTCTTGTGTTCTTATTCATTATTACTAATTACCCAATGTGTCCAGTATACCAGATAGACGCTCAAGGAATGGCCTAATGACAAAATGTGACACACCACATTCAGGTTCAAGAGAACCATGGTCCTGGGAGGGAGGTTGGTGCAGTTCTCCATTCTGCCATCCAGAACCTTTCCTTTTAGAGCAGGTTTGAGGAGGCCAGATTAGAGCCTGAAGATCTCATGACATTATTTGATTCCAAGGAAATTTCCCCGCATCCTGGGCTTAGCATACTTTCTGTGCAAACTCATTTTTTTTTTAATTTTATTTTTTTTATTAGTTTCTGCTTTATAACAAAGTGAATCAGTCATACATATACATCTGTTCCCACATCCCTTCCCTCATGCATCTCCCTCCCCATCCCACCCCTCCAGGCGGTCACAAAGCACCGAGCTGATCTCCCTGTGCTCTGCGGCTTGTGCAAACTCATTTTGAGGAAAACTCTGTCTTGTTCCAATTTAGATTTGCTCACTCTGGCAGTGTTGTGACATATAAAAAAGTAATAGTAGATATGGTAAGTCCTGACAACTGAAAAGCTGAATTTCAAGGAATCATGTGAAAGAAAGAAGAAAAGGAAAGAAAGGAATGCTAGGAAAGAGGGACTAGTAAGAAATCCGTGACATAATGAAATGCAGGGTTTTCATAACAAGCTAGAGAAAACCTCTAGGCTGCCCCCTAGAGATGCAATTTCCTCCTATCTAATCTACAGATTTATTTGCATTAAAAGCAAAACTAAATTTAAGCTTCAGAGCAAACACTCAACATTCAGGGCAGACATATGGACTGTTTGCTTTGAATGAGTGGCAGCAGCCAGTCTGATAGAGTTGAGCCAGAGAAAAAGTTTAAAAAACAGACTGTAATGCTAGCTGGTGCATGAGACCTGTGGAATGAAAGAAGTTTTTTCAAAAAGAAAAAATGAAAAAAGAAGAAGGAGGAGGAGAAGAAGAAGAGGAGGAGCTGTCGCCCACACATTCAGTTTTTTGGGTTAATATCAAATTTTTCTCGCCAATCCTAACAGACCCACCAGTGATTATGCCTATTTGGGTATTTCCAGTGGAAAAGTATCCGGTTTGTGAAAAGCCTCAGTAGCTGTGTTATGAAGGACGCTACTTTCATTTGGGCACAAAATTAGCCTGGGCTGAATTACCCCCACCTAGAGAGTTCCTGCTGCCTACTCATGCCCAGCCCTGCCCTTGTGTTGGGCAGGGCACCCCTCCAGCATGACATTCAGTTTTGGCTCTGTCCCCAGGTTGACTGGTCAGGCCCACATCGGAGTGGGAGGTGGAGGAGTTGGTAGAGCTGAGTGTGTAAGAACTCAGGCCCTGGAGACAGAAAGACCTGCGTTCAAATCTCAAGTCGGCCTCCTACTCTATGACCCTGGGCCTCGGGTTCCAATTAAGTCTTGATAGTAACATGGGTTGTTTTTTTTTTTTCTTATTTTCAGTAACGTTTTTTTTGGGGTGGGTACGCGGGTCTCTCACTGTTGTGGCCTCTCCCGTTGCGGAGCACAGGCTCCGGATGCGCAGGCCCAGCAGCCATGGCTCACGGGCCCAGCCGCTCCACGGCATGTGGGATTCTCCCGGACTGGGGCACGAACCCGTGTCCCCTGCATCAGCAGGCGGACTCCCAACCACTGCACCACCAGGGAAGCCCCTCAGTAACTTTTTAAAATTGAAGTCTAATTGGTTTACAATAGTGTTTTAGTTTCAGGTGTACATCAAAGTGATTTGGTTATACATATATATATGTAAATATCTATATTTTTTTATTCTTTCCCATTATAGTTTATTATAAGGTATTGAATCTTTACTGTGCTATACAGTAGATCCTTGTTATTTATCTATTTTACATATGATAGTGTGCATCTGTTAACCCCATACTCTCGATTTCTCTCTCCCCCCAACTTTGGCAGCCATACGTTTGTTTTCTATGTCTATGACTGTTTCTGGTTTGTAAATAAGTTCACTTGTACTATTTTTTTAGATCCCACATATAAATGATATCATAAAGTATTTGTCTTTCTCTGTCTGACTTATTTCACTTAGCATAATACCCTCCAAGTCCATCCATGTTGTTGCAAATGGCAAATTTTCATTCTTTTTAATGGCTGAGTAATATTCTATTGTACATATAAACCACACCTTCTTTATAACATGGGCTTATAAAGATTCGATGAGATAGTATACACTAAGGGCACAGTCAGTGCCTGGCACAGGATATGTAATCAACAAATGGTACCTGTGATCACTAGCAACCTTGGTCTTAGTATTAGTCTGAGCAGTTTAAAAGAGGGAAGTAGGTGGGTCAAGAGCAATTCTCAAATGAATTAGTACCAGATTATGAAGTTTGTCAAGTTAGTTTCTAAATCCATTGTATACTGCTGTCCAAAAGCACATTCTGCAAGAATAGAAAAGTCCTATATCTGTGCTGCCCAATACAGTACAGCCATGTCACGTGAGGTATTGAGAGCACTTGAAATTTGGCTAGAGGAAGTGAATTTTCAAATTTATTAAATTTAAATAGCCATATGTGATCTGTGGCTACCATGTTGGACAGCAGAGCTTTTTAGGATTAAAATTGCCATATCTACGTGAGAAAGGGCAAACACTGTCAGGGAGCAGTTAAAGGTAAATATAAGGAAACACAGAGGTTGTAGGGTTGAAAACATCAGGAAGAACCAAATTTTTAATGAGTGATGAATATCATTCTTATTCTATCCCTTTAGTGTAAAAACAAGCAAAATCTGAACCATTTCTAAATGCTAGATGTCAAAGAGTCCGGTTTTTAGAGCTACCTGGCAAATTGTAATTCTACTGGAATAAAAGAGATTGAACTTTGACTCAGAACTTACAATCACAAAATGTGTGCCCTTTGGTCAACAACCATAATGCACAAATGAAGCAGCATCAGATCTCATCAAGCAGAGGAGAGTTTCCTAAGTGTCCTTCTCGAAGTACATGTTGAACCTGTACAGGTGAGAGTCATTTTGGGGGGGAAGATAAAAGAGGAAGCAGTGCTTATGTAACCCACTCTGAGTTGGCAATGAATTCTCTCATCAACAGCCTAGTGAAAGAGCCCATATGGGGAGAAATTAATAAAGTTGGCATGCTTTCTGTTCCTACTGGCACAACCAAGGATATAGGTATAAATGGTGTTTGTTCACTAATAACTCAAATGTGTCACGGACATTGTGGGAGAATGTCTAGTGTCTATGGTAAGTTTAAATGTTAGGAGAATTATAACCCAGAGGATCAAGGATCCAAGATGAAAAAAATAATGTTTCAGGCTTCCCTGGTGGCGCAGTGGTTGAGGGTTTGCCTGCCAATGCAGGGGACGCGGGTTCGTGCCCCGGTCCAGGATAATCCCACATGCTGCGGAGCGGCCGGGCCCGTGGGCCATGGCCGCTGGGCCTGCGCGTCTGGACCCTGTGCTCCACAGCGGGGGAGGCCGCAACAGTGAGAGGCCCACGTACCACAAAAAAAAAAATAATAATGTTTCAAATATCACTGCTTTTACATTGCCCTTAATATTTACATGGAGTTCCCACAAAGCTGAACTAAAAGTGGCCCTATATTAGGAATTAAGACATATGGTTTTGAGACTTGGTTTCTGCTGGTTGCCAGTGTGGAGTCCTTCAGCAAGTTACTTACTCTACCTCATGGTTTCCATACATGTAAAAATGGGGTTGAGACTAATTACCTCATGAGATTCTTGCGAGGGTTAAATGGAAAACCATTTGGAAAACTATAAAGCACTTTGCAAATGGAAAGTACTGTTACCATCATTATCATCATCGTTGTTTTGACTTTCTCAACAATCCTCTGGGGGAGCTAGATAGAGCAAGTTGACCACTTGATAGTTGAAGAAACCAAAGCTGAGAGGGGTTAAAGGATTTGCCCAAGGTCACGAAACCATGACCACCAGCATTCTCATCCAGCTGATAAACACAAAGGTTTCACATTTCTTTTGAATCCATTGCTTTAGAAATGCTTAAATTCATGGGATTGTAGAGTTGGAGCAGTCAGAGCTGCCTTTAGATTCAGGGAAGAGAGGCCCCTGCCCAGGGCCCTGTGTGTGTGTTAGTGTGTTAGCAAGTTAGGTAGTGTGTTGGTTAGTGAGATAGTTAGTGTGTTAGTTAGCTGGCCTGCCAACTGGACCAAATCCAGCCTGTTTGGGTAAATAACATTCTATGAGAATGTGTCCACGCTCGTTCACTTAGGAATTGTCCTTGGCTGCTTTTGTACTACAAGAGTGGAATTGAGTACAGTAATCGCAATAGAGACCAAAGCCAAAAATACTTACTCTCTGACCCTTTACAGAAAAAATGTGCCCATTCCTGCTTTCAAGGACCTGAATAGCACAAACCACACACACACACACACACACACACACACACACACAAAGGATTAAAGAACACACAGCCGTCCTGCCCCTGGCCATCTAAGGATCTGCACTGGCAGCGGGTGACCCATACCCCTTAATATTAATAGCCACTATCATGACTAGCACACCTCAGGCTCCAGACCTCCACATCGGCCTTGTGTCCATCAAAGGAAGGTTTAGGGCTTCTGTGTTCCTGACTCAGGTGGGCACCGCTTTGGGGTGCAAGGACGATTTGAGCTACCTAAGTACTTAGATAACAGAAATGACAAATCAATTAACTGGTCAGATCCTTCCTCTCAGACAACATAAATGTGGTGGACTCTTGCATAACAAAAAGTATCAGTTCCTGGTGCAGCCAGGCATCCTGGCTTCTCTTTGAGTTTCAGTTCCTGGTTCTGGTTCTGGGGGTGCTCAGCTTGGCACGGTATTTACAACAGGTGCACGTGGCAACTGGAGAACATTTTGCAACGTTAAACAACTTACATTAAGACAATATATATATATATTTTTTTTTTGCGGTATGCGAGCCTCTCACTGTGGGGCCTCTCCCGTTGCGGAGCACAGGCTCCAGACGCGCAGGCTCAGCGGCCATGGCTCACGGGCCCAGCTGCTCTGCGGCATGTGGGATCCTCCCTGACCGGGGCACGAACCCGTGTCCCCTGCATCGGCAGGCGGACTCTCAACCATTGCGCCACCAGGGAAGCCCTAAGACAATATTTTATATAGGTCTTGCTATAATGTGAGTGAAATGTGACACATTTGTTATGTTGGTGACTCTATGGACTTTGGACACTAGAACCGTGAACAGCTTTATTTTTCTAAAATGATTTTATTTAAATAATTTTGACTCAAACTTTTAGCATTCATTGTAATTTGTATTTTGCCTTTGAATCTTAAAGATAAATTTTAAAGTTTTAGAAGACAAATACATATTCAATAACATTTTTAATTTTTTTTACATTTATTTTAATTTACATTATTTGATGAAAATATCCTCAAATTTTATATCCTTTGAATACCATTTTGTCGTATCTTTATAACCCTTTGAGCATTAATGTCAATGAAATAAGATGCAGGTTTCTCATTTATGATGGTAGTTACACTTTTTTGGTTTTGGCAAGAGCGGAAATAATACGCCTGTCTTTGATTTTTTGTTGTTTTGGGGGGGCTTTATTTAGACAACAGATGGGAAAGTGACTGAACAGAATCATTAATATGGTTATTTGTCCCCCATCCCCCAACCTCCCGATAGACATTCTCTATCTGGAGTTATGTTGATTCCATTCTACCTCAATACCTCTGGGAAGCTGTTTCTCAGAAAAAAAGTTCTCTTCAGTTTTGGGACTACACAATCCTATTTAACTGCTTTCCCAGTGGATTTGGATCTCTTTTTACACGGACTGATTTACTGGGAGGCTCATAGTCAGAGCTTCCTGTGGCTGCCAGCACCGAGTTCCTTGAAGCCCCTTCTGAGGCTGCCTTTCCCAGGAGGAGGAGGGAGGGGCTGCAGGGCTGGCCTGGAAACTGGGAACCTGGTGGCTTTTGGCCCCTTTGTCCCGAAGACAGCTGCTTGCCCTGGGGTGCCATTAGGACCTGCCATTCAGGGAGCCAACCAAAACCCTGCTTCTCTTGTAGTAAAGAGACACACTTCCAAATCCACCCAGGGTGCTGCTGGAAAACTGGCGAGAGCGGTTTTTAATTACCTAAGTGGGCTCTGGGGCCAAGGCTGGGTTCTGCCGCCCCAGTTCCTGGGGGAGCTTCTCCCACACGTCAGAGGAAATAATGTATTCATTTGTGAGCTCATTCATTCATTGAACAAATACTGACTGCAGGCCTACTGTGTGCCAGGCATGGCACAACCGTGAACATGGTCAGCATCTTCCTGTGGTGTAATAGGAAACGTGTTTGGGCTTTTTTTTTTTTTTTTTTGGTACTGAAGTATAGTTGATTTACACTGTTGTGTTAGTTTCAGGTGTACCACAAAGTGATTCAGTTATATATATCTCTATATCTATATATATAGATATATATAACTATATATTTTTTATATATATATAATATATATATATTCTTTTTCAGATTCTTTTCCATTACAGGTTATTATAAGACATTGAATATAGTTCCCTGTGCTATACAGTAAGCCTTTGTTGTTTATCTATTTTATATATAGTAGTTTGTATCTGCTAATCCCAAACTCCTAATTTATCGCTACCAATCCCCCTTTCCCGTTTGGTAACCATAAATTTGTTTTCTAATCTGTGACTCTACTTCTGTTTTGTAAATATGTTCATTTGTACCCTTTCTTTTTGGATTCCACATATAAGCAATATCATATGATATTTGTCTTTCTCTGTCTGACTTTACTCAGTATGACAATCCCTCGGTCCATCCATGTTGCTGCAAATGGCATTATTTTGGTCTTTTTTTTTTTTTTTTGCGGTACGCGGGCCTCTCACTGTTGTGGCCTCTCCCGTTGTGGAGCACAGGCTCCGGACGCGCAGGCTCAGTGGCCATGGCCCACGGGCCCAGCTGCTCCGCGGCATGTGGGATCTTCCCAGACCGGGGCACGAAACCGTGTCCCCTGCATCGGCAGGTGGACTCTCAACCACTGCGCCACCAGGGAAGCCCTATTTTGGTCTTTTTTATGGCTAAGTAATATTCCGTTGTATCTGTATACCAAATCTTCTTTATCCATTCCTCTGTTGATGGACATTTAGGTTGCTTCCATGTGTTGGCTATTGTAAATAGTGCTGCTATGAACATTGGGGTGCATCTATCTTTCCAAGTTAGAGATTTTTCTAGATATATGCCCAGGACTGGGACTGCTGGATCATACGGTAACTCTGTTTTTAATTTTTTAAGGAATCTCCATACTGTTTGTTTGATCTCTGTCTCTGGTCCTTGGCACTGAGCTTCCAAAACCCTAGGAATTTCGTGATAGGACTATCTAGAGATCGAGCTCTACAAACACGCTTGAACACGGAGATTTGATGAGCTTCTGGGTTGGCGAGCACATGCCCCTGCTGGGAGGGTGACACACCCCAACTACGTGGGGACAAAAGCTCCTGCACTCAGGGCCCTTCCAGACTTCACCCTATGTACCTCTTCATCTGGCTGTTCATTTGTATCCTTGACAATAAGCCAGTAAACATAAGTAAAGTGTATTTGTGAATTCTGTGGGGTGTTCTAGCAGATTATTGAACATGAGAAGGGGGTTGTGGGAACCCCTGATTTTACAGCTGGTTGGTCAGAAGTACAAGTGGCCTGGGACTTGTGACTGGTATCTAAAATGGGGGTAGTTTTGTGGGACTGAGTCCTTACTCTGTGGGGGTCTGTGCTAACTCTGGGTAGTTAGTGCCAGAACTGAACTGAATTGTAGGATACCCAGCTGATGTCCACAGAATATTGCTTGTTGTCAGAAAACATCCCCGAGTTCCCTCACCCCCATGAGCTTACAGGGTAGCAGGGAAGGTCCATAATGAAACCAGTAATTACAATAAGGTGATGAGTCTGACGAAGGGGATGGATGAGGTGTCCTAGAAGCCTACAGCAGGGGTCTTATCCTAATTGAGGAGATGGAAAAGCTGTCTCTGAGGAAGAGGCATTCAAGGTGAGACCTTGATACATAGGAGGAGACCAGGCAGAGAAGTAAGAGTGGGTCTGAATTTGAAGGACACCTGTGCCAGGTAACACAAACCCTGGGAGAACCCTAACCTCAGGGTGTCCTATAACTTCACAAAGCCTCTTGGGTGCCCTGTGGATGTTCAGAATGCTACTGAGCCTCATTCATTTGTTCAACAAATGTTAAGTAAGCACCTTCTATGTGCCATGTGCTAGGTGAGGAGCTGGGAATATGAAGTGAAACCAGACACTGAAGGAGACTGAGCTCTAGCCGTGAAGACAAGCAGAGCGGATGCCCACTTTCTTCTGCCCAGCATCTCTTCGTGGGGAGTCCAACTCCTAGTCAGTGTGCTTCCAGGGATGCTGTGCTATCTTCACCTCTGCTAGCTCCAGGGATAGGCATATGACCAGGCTTGGCTAATCAGAGTGCTGTGGTGACTGGTTCGTAAGTGCACATGTGACCTGAGGTCAGCCATTTAAATCCTTCCCCAGGACTTTTGAAGGAACTAACGAAAGACTCTTTCAGCACCTGACATAGCAAGGTAAGGACAGTGTAAGACTGGAGATGCTAGGAGCCGCCTTTGCCACCTCATGGAAGAATCTTGCCTGAAATGAGAGCTAACCTAGAGGAGAGAAGAGCTAAGAAATGGGTGAGAGAGAGTCAGAGCAAGGGTGTGATTACATCACCTTAGTCCCTGGCCCAGCAATACTTCATCCTAGACAGATGGATAGATAACCAACTTTGTAGTTATACGAACCAACAAACTTCCTTTTTAAAGTTAATTGAAGTTGGGGTTTTCTTCACTTAAAATCAAGAGTTCTGATTAATAGAGCAGACAGGCAGAAAATCTACTTCACAAGAATGTGACAAATGCTATTATAATAGAGGGAAGATGGGGAGGCAGGAAAGCATGATGGATGAGGGGCTGGTACAGATGCCGTTGGTGCCCTGCCTCTATCCACTTGGACGTCTGGATGTCTCCTGCAGCTTCTAGGGACCATTTCCATAGTCATCATCAGCTTCCTGCTTGGGTACCTGTGTCTCTCTGCCTGGAGGAGTGTGCTCAGCCCACCACAGGACAGGCTAGAGTGCTGAGGGGTTAGAACCCTGAGGACCAACCTTCAACAAACAAGGGACTGCAGTTATGGCATCAGCTCCCCAGTCCGCTCACTCCTGGGTGCAGCAATTCTGAGGTGTGCTTTCCTCAGCACTCCAGAAGGTCTCTGGCAGGCTGGAGCCCTGTTGTCCTCAGCAATAACCCTGCTCTGCCTGCTGACTCTTGCTCATGGAGGATCCTTTTCTTATGTTTATGTTTTGTAACCTCACTCCAGCAAGCCTCTGTCTGCACAGCCTGGGTTGAAGATGTGTCCCTCAGGGTGGTTTTGCCTTTGATTCTGCCGAATGTCTCAGGGTCATCATAGGCTTAGGACCAAGTTTTGTGTTCTTTTCTTTTACCAGACATGAAACAATGCAAATTTAAAGCCCCAATACAAGTGGAGTTATGGATAATCATGAAAGACATTTTCCCCATCCAGAGCCAAGTCAAAGACAGACAGCTTTCTCTGTCGTCTCCCTTTGCCATGAATGGACTGTATCCGGCTAACTGGCTCATTAAGTGTGTAGCCCTGATGGGGCTCTGCTTTCAGGAGGAGGTTTCAGTTCTAACTCTCCATCTCATGGACCCAAGACTCTCTCTCCTGTTCTCAAAGGACATTCAAACTCAAACAGCTTGAATGTAGTATTAACTGGAATACAGTATTGATATAAGCAGCTTTGACAGAGACCCTAAATAACAATACCTGAAACGAGAGAGTGTATCTCTTTTTCACATGACAGTTCATGGTGGTGTAGCAGCCTGGCCCTGTGACGTTGTCAGGAGTTCAAGGTCCTTCCATATTGTCTTCCCATCATCCTAGGGTGCTGACATGCTCCAGAAGGGGTCTCAGCCATGCCTATGTCCAAGTGTCAAGCTAAAAATTAGGGAGAGTTGGAGAGTATGGATATGGTGGGATGCAGAAACAAGATCAGTCTCTACCACAGTAGTGGAGACCAAAGCTCTTCTGCCCCAGAGCAGATGAAATCTGATTTAGAAAATCAAAGACACAGGACACTACTTCACCACCTGTGGTAGATGCTGATTAATGCCCGTGACACTTCCTAGTCGTGAGGAAACCATCAGGCAATGGGTGGTGTGGACAAACTAAATAGGTTTAAAGGAGGAAGTGTCTGTGCATGTGTGTGTGTGTGTGTGTTATTTCAAGTGTTTTTATTCTGAGTGGTAGGTACCAGAAATACTGACAGATGTGTCTTAGTCTGTATAGTTCAGCAATCGCATAGGCTCTCAGTCTCTGATTTGATCCACTTTTACAGATTTAACAGATCCTGAAATCCATTTCAGGGCATATACTTCCTCCTTGCTCTCACTGGCAATCGAGCCAAAGTTGGAAATATGCATTTTCAGACTTCAATGAGGAACTCCAGATGGTGTCCCGCTGGGATGTGGATTGAGTCCATGGTCAGAAAAGATGGATTAAATGGGAACAAAATGGGAAACATGTGCTTGAAGTCTAACAGCAGCTGCCAAGGGTCATTCTGCTGTAGTAGCTATGCCTGGATTATTAGTATAAAGACCAATGTTACCCGTTCTTCAAATTCATTCAGGGGATTGGGGGTATGTTTGTGTGTGCGTGTGTGTGTGGGCGTGTCTGTTTGGTGTATGTGTCTGTCTGTGAGCACGAGGTGCTATATGTGTCTTTGTGTCTCTAATGTATGTATTTGTGTTTATACGTGTGTGTAGGGGTTATGTGTGTACCTGTGTCTGTGTGTGTGTATGTGTGTCTATCTCTGAGCTCCGTGGGACTATACCCTTTTATCTGTCACTATTCAGCATGATAAACAATAACTTGTCATAATAGAAGTGATCATGTAGGGACCTCCCTGGTGGTACAGTGGTTAAGAATCTGCCTGCCAATGCAGGGGACACGGGTTCGAGCCCTGGTCCGGGAAGATCCCACATGCCACAGAGCAACTAAGCCTGTGAGCCACATATACTGAGCCTGAGCTCTAGAGCCCACGAGCCACAACTACTGAGCCCCCATGCCACAACTACTGAAGCCTGTGCGCCTAGAGCCCGTGCTCCGCAACAAAGAGAGGCCACTGCAATGAGAAGCCAGCGCACCGCAACAAAGAGTAACCCCCCCCGCTTGCCGCAACTAGAGAGATCGCGCGCAGCAGTGAAGAACCAACGCAGCCAAAAATAAATAAATAAATAAAATTATTTTTTTAAAAAAAGAAGTGATCATGTAATTTAGGATTAAATCACTGTCTATTCTAGCATACTAAGTGCAAATCTTAGCCCACAAACATAAGTGTGCATGAAATAAAACTGTTTTACTTCAGCAGAAGTTAATGTATATCATAAGCCTCCTTTCTGGAGGTGGGGGAGGAAGAAACTGAATCTCAATAAAGTCAGCTTTCTTCTTCTCCCACCACCCCTTCCTTTGAGATTGTCTAAGTTCCCCAGGACTTGAGTAGCACTGATATATGGGTCACATCTGGTCTTCATGGGCATCTGTCCGTGTTGGCATTGACCAGGACCAGGGCTGAGGGACAGTGGGGGACAAGGAAGCCAGGACCCATTTCCAGGGCCAGAGGTTTGGAAGGGGGTCGGGGTCTGACTAAGCTGCATTGTACAGATCTGCCTGAATCCTCTCTAGGGACCCCACCCAGGGCCTCCCTACCCCTTCAGATTGTTGAATTATGGTTATTTGTTGTTTGGGTTGTTGATTCACCACCGAGCAACCCCTTGTTCCCTCCCATCCCTGGTCTCTCTTTGTGTGAGTCTAGTGCCCTTCTTGGGCACCTGGGAACCCAGTGGCTCTCAAAGAGAACTCAGGAAAGTCTGCAAACATCTTCTCTGCCTTCTTGCCACTTCCACAAATCTGCACACTTCAATTCCTCCCACGTTCTATATTTTTCCATCATCTGTCCGCCTCTCTGAGTCTCAGTCTGTAGTGGAGAGCAGGTCACAGTGCACCTCCAGGACCCATTAGTGTCTACCCACTCCTTCCTCTCCTTTCCCCAACTGGGAGAGTTCCAGATTGCGTGAGGAAGTTGGAATAAGGTAAACTATGGCCCCTAATCAGGTGTTGTTCCAAATGTATTTTGGATGCCCTCGATTTTTCTTGCTAATCCTGAGGCTTAGGCTTTTAAAAATCAAAAGCTAAGAACCGGCTCTTTAACATATTGCTCAGCTTTCTGCAATGTCTCTTCATCTCTGTGGTAAACTGGGTGTCAGGCTGACTGATAAGGAAAGGACAGAGAGTAGAAGGGCAGAGGGGAAGGGAGAAACACATCCAAAAATACACCATTCTAGCACCTGACCACACCAGGAAAATCACAGGGCTACAACTGAATAGGATACCATAACTTCCTGTAATCAGGATGTGGAAACCTGTTTCACACACCTATGTCTGGGATATATTTTGCCCTGGAAGCCTCAATAAGCCCTGAAACGATTTGAATTTTGTAGAGAAAACTGTGCACTTTTCCCCATCTCATCTGCTAGGTTGTGGACCAATTTCAAAGTAATAGCAAATACCATGAAAATTCTCTGAAATCCAACATTCATAGGAAATGTGCTAGCCTCTGATCTGCTGCCAACATAAGTGTCAGATGTGCTTCCAAGGCTGCCACTCATCCCTGTGACTGGCCCAGAGTCTACCTCTGATCAACAGAACATTGCCGTGTCTCTAGGAATGAGTGCACACTCAACCCAAGCTGGGAGTTGGCAGCTCTATCCCATAGTTGCCAGCCTTTGCAAGACTACGCTTCAAGCTTCCCACTTTCTGGTCCTTCAGGTTTGGTCCTTCTGGTCTACCTGCTCAACCTCATTTGCAGGGTATGTCAAGGTCGTACAGAAGAAGAAGCCTGACAGATGGTCAAGGTCACCTTTCAGAAGAAGAAGGGAAAATGTGTTGGTAGCTAAGGGCCTGCGTGTCTCTTCTGGCACAAATTTCTTGCAGGTGCATATCTCTGCTCCACGTGCATGAAAACACTATCAATGAACTTCAGGCAGATGTGTTTTTCCTAAAGTGGGTTCTGTGCAAAAGTGATAGATATTATATGAAAATAGGAATATATTTAGCAGGTCCACTTCTCAGAGTCTTTAATATAGAACTGTACATTGTAATGCTCCAGATGGGGGTATAATATGTGATGTTGACTAATTCAGTTGGCCCCCAAAGACTTTCTGACACAGATAGCTCCTGGGACTGACACAGATAGTCGCTGGTTTGAACACACTTTGAGAAATGCCATGGCAGTGTACACTTCTCTTGTTACAGTATATTGCTCTGTGGTTCTGACCGTTGGGGTTAAAAAAAATATTATCTTGTAGAAGCTAAGTGACTAAGAAGCAGCAGTTTGGAATCACTATCAAAGCAGCCTCTCATCCTTCCTGTAAATGTCTAGATTCTAAGAAATCAGTGGCTGGATTGTTGTCACTGCTCATTTCAGAGCTGGGTTTGTCTGGCTTTGTTACTATTTGTCCAAGATCCAAATTGTTTCTTTTATTTATACTTTCTTTTTTGAAACACAGACACAATCTTCAATAGCCCTAAAAGATTGACGGGAGGGTCTTATGAGCATCTCAGAGTCTTTTTGGGTGATAAGCCAGTAGCCTATTTATTATTATTATTATTTTAAATGTATTTATTATTTATTTATTTATTTTTAGCCACGTTGGGTCTTCAATGTTGTGCACAGGCTTTCTCTAGTTGCGGCAAGCGGGGGCTGCTCTTCGTTGTGTTGCGTGGGCTTCTCATTGCAGTGGCTTCTTTTGTTGCGGAGCATGGGCTGTAGGCGCGTGGGCTTCAGTAGTTGTGGCACGTGGGCTCAGTAGTTGTGGCTTGCGGGCTCTAGAGCACAGGCTCAGTAGTTGTGGCACACAGGCTTAGTTGCTCCGTGGCTTATGGGATCTTCCCAAACTGGGGCTTAAACTCGTGTCCCCTGCATTGGTAGGCGGATTCTTAACGACTGCACCACCAGGGAAGTCCCCCCTATTTATTATTAAATTAATTCATCCACCCAATGATTAGCATCAGCTATGAACTGGGCCCTTTGGAACATACAAAGTTAAATAAGGCAAACTTCCTATTCTTTAATATCTTCTGTGCCAGCTCTGTCTTGATGTCTTCAGCCATTATGTTCTAGAAAACATTAGAGTAACATGTTTATAGATAAAGGAACCCATCTGGAGGCGAAGTTAATAGGTGGTTCCAGGTTGGCTGCTGTGAGGTGAGAAACTGTTCCAAAGCAACAGGATAAGGAAGGAAGATCATTACTTCAGTTCTACTTAATTTCAGTGAACTTCTTGGAAGAGGTGGTATTTTAAAAGATTTGAAATAAGGACATTGGACTGATTTCAAGACTAGTTGTTCAATAAATGTATGAGGATCCGGCTTGGAAATGTCAGCACAATGAACGAAAAGAATAACCTCCACCCACAGCTGAGAAGCAGTGGCACTGGGTATCCTAAACGTCTTTGTTCACAGCTGAAGACAGCATCTCCTATATTTCCTTAATTCCCACTGTTGTGAACTCTCAAACCAGTGTTTCATTATAATCTTGGCCCTTCAACAGCACAGTTCATCCAAAGATGACAGGGTATTATGAACAGAAATTAGGCCTTGGAACCAGTTTGTAATAAATCATAAGCTTCATTGTATAGATGAGGAAAAGGGACCAACCGCTAGATGACAGATTTGCCATGGAGCAAGAGGGCAGACTCCACGTGGGCATTGCAGAAAGATTCCATTGTGAATTTTGACCGACCCATGAGGCAACTCTCTTTGGGGGAAGTGGTGTGGAAGGAGAACAATAAAAGGCAGAGAAAAAGAGGGATAATTGGGGACAGATGTCCCTCCATCCAACTACTCCATCAAAATCATTTGAACGCCCAGATAAATGTTAGCACAGCACAGTGCTTACTAAATATTAAAGGAGAAACTCAAATTATTTTCCTATTCAAACCCAATTAAGATCTACGTGAAGAACAGGAGAATTTTTCCTCTGACTCAAAATGAACAAAAGGCATATGAATAATGTTAGGATGTGACCTCACTGTGGTTAAAAATATTTGCATTGCCTGTATGTAAAATGGCAGGTAAACCACTCAGGACTAGTGTGGGCAACAAGAAATATAAACATAAAAGAGAAGAGGAAATGAAAATGCAATGGTAATAATAGACTTGGATTAATACCAGTATTTTCAAAGGAGCCCAAACAACTGCAGATTCAATAGAAGTTTCTTTGCCAAGGACTCCAACACATTCCATCTATCAGCAGGCTGGCTGCTGTTTCCTAAGGAATGTCTCTAAGATCAGCCCTTTCCCCTTGGCCCTCCATACAGAGGCTCATGACCCACATGGCTTGCTTTAAGTTTCAATTTCCTCTTAGGCTTCTGAATGGAAAATTTGTCTTCCTCTCTATAATACGTTCAGTTTGCTTTCATATAAAAATAATATTAATTAAGATTTCACCCTCAAGTTGAATTGACTTTTAACCTGGCATCTTGAGTAACAACCATGTTAAAGTTTGGCTCCAAAGATTCCTGCTCATTCCCTTTGCCCTGGTTGTTTGGTGAAAAACAGAGTTACATAAGGAAACCGCTATGCAGGATCTTAGTAAGTTAGTGCCTTTTAGATTTCACATGCCTGATTTAGTTCTCTAAAAACAAAATTCAAAACAGCCTTCGTCCCATTTTTTGTTAATGCTGAGGCTATTAAAAATGTTTTAATTACTTGATTTGACAAAAAAGACAGAACATATTAAAAAAAAAGTCCAGAGATGTTTATTGAATCCATGTCCCTCTTTGGGGTGGGCAGCCAAGGTGTGAAGATAGCTAATGTCTTTTTTTCTGCCTTATATTCACACCTTGTGAGTTTTCCTCCTGCTTCGGTTGAGGTCACACTACCTAGAAGGTGACAAGCCAGAATCATAGCCTGGGCCCTGGAGAGTCCCCTGGAGTCCCCCCTGCTTTGATGTTCAAGCAGGAATCCATCAAGATTACCTGAGATCAGGGAAAAGGCACCTGAGTCTGCTCCTGGACAAACTGAAAGCCCCTAGTTCCCTTTATCTCTTCTCAGTGTTCTTATTTGCCTATCTTCAATGACCTATCTAGTGAATCACTGAGAAATTCACTGTCAGAGGCAGAGTAAACTCAATGAGCTGCCACCGTCAGCCGAGGAAGAAGCATGAAAAGGAGTCGCCCTAGGACCAGCTTCTCTGCATCTCACTTCTTAATTTTACCCTCTGATCTTTCAACATAGACTTAATGGCCATTATACTGACATAGAATCTTCAAAAAAGTTATTGAAACCAAAAAGAATGGAAAGCAGGGACTCAAAGAGATATTTATACATCCATATTCATAGCAGCATTATTCAAAACAGCTAAAAGGTGGAAGCAATCCTTGTCCATTGATGGATAAATGGATAAACAAAATGTGGTCTATACATACAATGGAATATTATTTAGCCTTAAAAAGGAAGGCAGGACTTCCCTGGTGGTGCAGTGGTTAAGAATCCGCCTGCCAATGCAGGGGACACGGGTTCAAACCCTGGTCTGGGAAAATCCCACATGCTGTGGAGCAACTAAGCCCATGTGCCACAACTACTGAGCCCATGTGCCACAACTACTGAAGCCCTCTCACCTAGAGCCCATGCTCTGCAACAAGAGAAGCCACCGCAGTGAGAAGCCCACGCGCCGCAACGCAGAGTAACCTCCGCTCACCGCAATGAGAGAAAGCCCACGCACAGCAGCAAAGACCCAATGCAGCCAAAAAATAATTAATTAATTAATTTTAAAAAAGAAAAGGAAGGCAATTCTGACACGTGCTACAATATGGATGAACCTTAAGAACATTATGCTAAGTGAACTAAGCCCGTCACAAAAAGACAGATACTGTATGACTTCACTTATGTGAAGTACCCAGAGTGGTCAAAGTCATAGAGACAAAAGGTGGAAGGGTGCTTGCCAGGGGATGGGGGGAGGAGGGAAAGCAGAGTCAGTGTTTAATGGGCACAGAGTTTCAGTTTGGGAAAATGAAAATTTCTGGAGGTGGGTGATGGTGATGGTCGCACAAAATACGATGTGCTTCATGCCACTGAACTGTACATTTTAACATGGTCAAGATGCAAATTTGATGTTATGTGTATTTTACCACAGTTAAAATTGTTGCAGGGACACAACATGGGAAGAATCAGTTGGGAGGAGGTGATGATCCCCTCTCCTCACCCTCACCCCAGACACACCTGGGCAGTTGGAGTAATTTATTTACGTATTTAGTTTCCATGTAAGCACCCAGTTAGTGATTTATTTTGCTGCTTTACACTCCTGAGCATAAGAATACAACAGCAAACTCCTCCCTCTTCCTTCACAGTGAAGGGTCAGGTTTTCGGGTTCTTTGGTATTCTGCCCCCTTCTCCCACTGAGAACGATCGGCTTTCCTGTGTTCTAAAGGCTGCTTAAAAGACAACCCCACCTGGGTGTGGATTTGGTCTTTCTGGACCCATCTAGGGAGGGTTGGGAGTTATCCCAAATGGGCATGGGTTGGAGCAGGGAGGTGGGGCCTAGGAGTTTGAGACGGGGGCTTTGAAGGGCTGGGAGAGCTTGCAGTCCCAATGTCAGGAAGGGTTGAGGGTTTGTGGATTTGGGATCTGGGGCCCCAAAGGGAAGTTATGTTAATACCTGGAAGAAGGAGTCACTGGTTGCAGTAAGGGGCTTCACGGGCAGGTGCCTGTATGCACACAGCATGGCAGTCCTGTGAGGACGTGCCCACCAAGGGGACATAGGGAGGCAGACACTGACACTGGCAGCAACACAAGTGGCAAAAGAGCAAGTGCCCAGGACAACCACAGTGGATTAAGGAGCTTATGGGACCACATAATCTTCCTGTTCCTGTGCCAGTCACTAGAGGGAGGGGAGGGAGCCTGGGCTTGAGGGGCAGGGGAGGAATACGTGCTCAGAGCTGGATATGAGTCAACGGGGAAGAAACCAAGAAGTGTGTCACTGCCTACACCTTTAACGAGTGCCTTGGAACACTTCCAGCTGTCACAATTGTCCATATTTTGCTCTGAATCCAATCTGTGATTCCTATTGTCTTCTTACACTGTGGGATGCTTAGGAAGATGTAACAGATGGCCGTGTGTGGCAAGAATACTCCTTCCCCACTGTCAGGAGTGGTGGTTTTTTTTTCATATATTCCTTTTTCTCTCATCCAAAAATAATTTTCTTTATATCAAAAGCAATATGCTGTTTTCATATTGTAGAAAATTATAAAGAAGAAACTTTAAATCTCCCATTATGCCACAGCCACTGAGCAACCACTATTAACTTATTACTGCATCTCCTTCCCAGTTTTTCCCGTGCATTGTTTAAAGTCTTTAGCCACATGCCTCTTTCAGGTCCCACTGCCCCAGGTGTGCCAGTGAACCTGTACTAAACCTTTTACATGCCACTCATGCATACAGTCACAGATGGAGCCAGGAGTGCCATGTGTGACCCAGAACAGAGGGAAAGCTAATCCGCTCATAAGGGATGCAAACCCACCACCTTCTCAGCAGATTCCCCACCAACCACAGATCTGATCCTGATGCAGGCAGTTTAGATGACACTGAGCTGTTTCCAAACGTTTATTGGAACTTGCATGATATTTATGTATAAAAACAAGATTGTAAATGGTGTTTAGATTTCCAGGCCAGTTCACCCAAACTGAAGTGACCAACAACGTAACTGAGAGATTGTTGATAACTTCTGATCACAGATTCCTCCAAAGTCCTTCTGAATTCCGGGTCCCTCTGAGACCCGAATCTCAGCTGTCTGAGTCTTAACCCCTTCCCCTTGTCTCGGCCCTCTAAATTTGGAGGGTGTGTGGATTTGGCTTGGCAGATGGCAGTGGAAGGTCAAAAGCAAGATGAGAGGACTCAATGGGGGAAGGATGGCATCATTTACATGTCTAGTGCTATGAATCTGGGAGTCAGAGGTGAAATCTTGGGCTTGGGAGTCAGTCTTGACCTAGGTTCAGATCCCAGCTCTGCCTTTTATTAGCTGTGTGAGTTTCGGCAAATCAGTTAACCTCTCTGAGTCTCAGTTTTCTTATCTATAAAATGGAAATAGTGATACATATTCCTAAGGACTTATGAGAAGATTACATGAGATAGGACATCATTTCTCAGACTTGAGAGTGACTCTATCTTACAGATCCCCACTGTTGATTTGAATTATTTAAGTTAGGACATGTCTTAAATACTAACAAATATATTCTTATACAACTATAAAACCAAAGGCAAGTTTACAAGTAAAAAGAACAAACAAAAAGCCAACAAAATTAAAATCAATTAATGTGAGGGAAGATGTTATTTTGCTGAAATTAATTCAGCTTCTTGAAACATTCACTTCTAGCAACTGCCAGGACATGGTTCTTTTGAGCTTGGCATCTCTAGTCCACTACATGCTGTATGATGATTAGCCTCACCTACAACTTAAGCCTTAGACGTTGTACCCTGGAGGACTGCAGGCTGTCTTCAGCCCAGGGACATGTTTCATTTGCCCCTCACAATATTAGGGTTTTTTTTTTTCAGTTAGTTGCTATTATAGAAGAATTAAGACATTTCACACAAACTCTGCCTTTCCAGCTTCTCTTGAATAGCTGGAAGATTTGCCCCACGAGGCCCACATTCCCACAAGGCCACAGAGTCTGGAGCTGAACTGCGGCCCCTCTAGCCTAAGCCTGGGCTTCGGTTTTGCCCCCAACTCCACTCCCCCGGCTGTACTCATTCATGTCAGCTGCCAGCCCCTGTGGTATTCGGGTCTGTGACCCCTCCCTATGTGACTTGTTGAAAAGCATCTGTTCTTTCTTCACTAGCCAGTGACAATTAAACAGTGCTTCAAGACACCCACAAAAGGTGAGAAACCCAAGAGCAAAAGAGTTGCTGAAATTATGAGTATTCAGTTACAAGGTGTCCATCTAGATGACCCAGCCAAATATGTTTATGTAAATGTGTTTGAAGATTACAGATATACTTTGTTTTATTGCACATCACTTTATTGTGCTTCACAGATAATGGGTTTTTTTGTTTTTTTTTTTTACAAATTGAAGGTTTGTGGCAACCCTGTGTGGAACAAGTCAATTGGCACCATTTTTCCAACAGCATTTGCTCACTTCATGGCTCTGTGTCACACATTTGGTCATTTTTGCAATATTTCAAACTTTTTCATTATTATTATATTTGTTATGGTGATTTGTGATCAGTGATCTTTGATGTTATTATTGCAAAAAGATTACGACTCACTGAAGGCTCAGATGATGCTTGGCATTTTTTAACAATAAAGTATTTTTTAATTAAGGTATGTACACTGTTTTTTAGACATAATGCTATTGCACTTTTAATAGACTACAGGATAGTATAAACATAACGTTTATATACACTGGGAAACCAAAAAATCCATGTGACTTGCTTTATTGCAATATTCACTTTTTGCAGTGGTTTAAACCCACAATATCTCCAAGGCATGCCTACCTTATTGAAGTGAAAATACAAAATGTTTAAATTCTCCCAGGATATTCTTAGTCCCTGTGGGGTCCTTGAACCCCAGTTTGAGGACCACTGAGATAAGGGTGTCAAACACTTAGAACTGTGCCTAGCGCAAAGACTAATAAAAGCGCAAGGGTGTTTTAATGATATGGCCTGAACAATGGGAAAGTTGCCAGAAGGTTCCTGCCGCCTGCCTGCTTGACTCTGAGTCACAGGTTAAGCTCATTGACATTTGACTTGTGGTTCACCATCCTTTGCAGAGCTCTTTCTTTGGGGTGTACACTCCAAATTGTCCATCTGCTCCGAGAGCTCTGCCCCTAAGACTTCTCCTTGCAGACCTTCATTTGCAGGGACCAGAGTAGCAGAGAGGTGACTCCACCCCTCCCCTTCTGAAAAGAAACCATGCAATTTTAGCTTCTGGAATCTCTGTGTCAGGTGGTTAATCCTCACTGCTCATGGGGGGCAGAGATTCACATGCAAAAATGAAGTCAAGGGCTTCTCCAAACCGCTTACAAGGCATTTGCTGACTTTTCTTTTTTTTAATAAATTTATTTATTTTTGGCTGCATTGGGTCTTCGTTGCTGCATGCAGGCTTTCTCTAGTTGTGGTGAGCAGGGGTACTCTTTGTTGCAGTGTGTGGGCTTCTCATTGCGGTGGCTTCTCTTGTTGCGGAGCACAGGCTCTAGGCGCACGGGCTCAGTAGTTGTGGCACGCGGGCTCAGTAGTTGTGGCGCATGGGCTTAGCTGCTCTGCGGCATGTGGGATCTTCCCGGACCAGGGCTCGAACCTGTGTCCCCTGCATTGGCAGGCGGATTCTTAACCACTGTGCCACCAGGAAGCCCGGCATTTGTTGATTTTTTAAGCAGCTCTTAACAAAAGGAGGTGGGGGAGTAAAGGGAGATACGCTTATTTGATTTGAATGGTCTTAGAGAAATCAACAATATGAGAGAAAGTAGGAGGAAAAAGTACAGGTCTAGAGATCACACATGGGAATGAAAGGGTGCCACTGAACATTGTCTAAGGTAGGGACACATTTCTAAATCCCAAATGTCCAATAAACAGGATCAAATTGATCAGCACCAAAAGATGAGCCCACTACCTGGACACTGCTGAGAAGTAAATGGAAAAAAATCAAAACTATAGGACATGGAAATCCATTTTCCCTTTGTGGATCAAATTAAGTTTCCATGGCAAGCATAACCCAATCTTGTTATTGTTTGAGGCTCTTAATTAGTAGTAAGCCACCTCTGAGCATATACCCCTTCAAATTTTCTTTGCTAGTTTACTGTGAATGGACAGTGATGAGAATGGAGAATAATGGGGGAACAGATGGAAAAGAAGTGGTG
Source organism: Mesoplodon mirus (assembly GCF_964341445.2). Classification (NCBI taxonomy): domain Eukaryota; kingdom Metazoa; phylum Chordata; class Mammalia; order Artiodactyla; family Ziphiidae; genus Mesoplodon; species Mesoplodon mirus. The sequence continues at coordinate 69,200,665 of NC_138985.1, forward strand.
TCTGAGTCTTGCACGTGCTGCTGGCGGATGCCTGGAGGGAACTAGTGCAGGGAGATGATGAAAAGTCTTGAAGCACTTTTCTGAGAGTTGGTGAGCAACCCAAAGACGCACTGAGGACTTTTCTTCCCAACAGGCTCATGCTGACCCAGCATGTGGACAGAGACTGGTCAAGGGCAGGATGGTACACAGAGCCCCTGACTTCCTCACGGAAGTGAGTAAATTCCTCAGGATCGAAACAAACAGCACACTCCTCAGTGACTATAATCATGACCAGTCCTGCCCCACAGGAGTCCTGCTGCACCATCCATGGCCACTTTTGGTCCATGAAAGGCTGGGGAAAGAGCCTTCACTCTAGTAGCTGGTCCTGCTTAGAACTGAATAGGGGACTGTCTTGGCCTTCTCAGGCTGACATAACAAAATACCCTAGAATGGGTGGCTTAAACAACATAAATGTATTTCTCACAGTTCTAGAAGCTGGGAAGCCCAAGATCAAGATGCTGGTACTCTTCAGTGGTCCTCTTCCTGGCTTCAGATGGCTGCCTTCTTGTTGTGTCTTACATCTGCCACTCTCTGGTGTCTCTTATAAGGACATTAATGTTATTGGATCAGGGCCCCACCCTTATGACCTTAATTACCTCCTTAGAGGCCCATCACCAAATACAGCCACAATTGTGGGGCTTAGGGTTTCAACCTATGAATTTTGGGGGGACACAGTTCAGTCCATAGCAGGGACTGTCCATGAGTTATCATTTGAAGTGTCACAAACACACCCACCCAGTCCATCCCAGTGGCTTGATTGATGTGAATACAGTCTCCACAGATAGAAGTAAGGACATACTACACTCGTCCACTTAACCAGACCTACTAAAAGTTTTACCTACCAGCAGTGACCAAACAATGCCTTTACCCTGACCACACAGAGCTTCAGCTTGAGGGGAGAAGGGAAAGAAGCCTAAAGTTTCCTTTAGAGGCCAATCTCTCCATTTTGCAGATGAATAAACTGAGGCTCAGAAAAGTAATGCTTTGGATTTGTTAGGGACTTAGAGGCCCGTCCTCATGCATTTATACTCTGCACCAGGTCTGTTTGAATTTGTAGAAAAATTTAGTTTCATGTATGTTTTCCCATGTTAACATGCTGAGGACAGTACTGGGAATTCTCTATGGGACTTCAGCCGTGGAGCCAGCCATGGACACAGGAAACAGAGGGACCTTCAAAGTGTCTTCTGACCATGCTCAGCTGAATTCCAGAGTCCAGGAGTCTGGAGAAAATTCTGCCCTAAGTTCTCAAATATAAGAAACAATGAGCTTATGGAATGAAAAGTCCTTTAAAAAGAGAAGATATTTAAACCCAGGGTACAGTTCCTCAGATTAAAGTCATTCATCCCCCCACGTCCCTATTATCCTGGGTTTTTTTTTTTTTTTAATAAGAACAGATGAGATGGATTGCAAAGCAATTCTGCCTTTGCACCACAGTGGCTTAATGCTTCAGTAAAAACTTCAGCTTTAGTCCTTATTATGGGTTGAATTATGTCTCAGAATGTGAACTTATTTGAAAATAGGGTCATTGCAGATGTAATTAGTTAATTTGAGGTCACACTGGAGCAGGGTGGGCCCTTAATCCAGTACAACTGGTGTCCTTATAAAAAGATTCTGTGATGTTACAAGGGAGGAAGACCATGCGATGATGAAGGCTGAGGTGGGAGGGATGCCACTGCAAGCCAAGGAATGCCAGCAGTCACCAGCAACACCAGCACCTGGGAGAGAGGCTTGGAACCAACTCTTCCTCAGAACCAACCAGAAGGAACCAACCCTGCCAACACGTTGCTTTTGGACTTCCAGCCTCCAGAACTCTGAGAGAATATATTTCTGTTGTTTTAAGCCACCCAGTTTGTAGTAATTTGTGAGGACAGCCTTAGGAAACTAGTACTGGCGCTTTGCATAGAATTAGACCCCAGAAAAGAATGAACTGGCTGGGACTGTCACTGAAAGGTAAGAGACTAGAAAGAGGGAAGAGTCCCAGTCCAAAAATGTAAATATGCAGTTCCAGTGTCGCCAGTCCCCTATCACTTGCCCCAGGTGGACATGGCTAATGGGTCACAGCCAGCTCTCCCAAGGGGCCAGGGCCAGGCCTCTGAGTGCTTCTCCACCAGCGCTCCAGGCTGCCACTCACATCAGAGACCCCTGCACAGTTCTTATCCCTTCCTCTTCAAGAGATACTTTCAACTCCCTTGTGCCTCCTTAATCTACAGTCCACTCTTTCTCTGAGTTTTTAGTGAGCACCTGATAGATTGAACCACCAGAACAACTGCATGGCTGAGAGAGACGGACGAGAAGCTGGGTCCAGCCCAGGAGTGGGAGATGCTGCTAGGAGAGAGAAAGGCCAGGAAACACATAGCATATTAATTCACATATTAATTAATTCCTATTAATTAATTTATGCCAGGCAGACCGTGACAGCTTCTACAGACAGTGCCCTGAGTATCTAATAGTGAAATCTATGTTCCTACTTAGCAATTCCAAACAAAGCTGTTTTCTCTTTTAAGGAAAAAGGAAACCTAAATAACACTCCAATCTTCAACAAAACTGTCTGCACAAACAAACCATTCATGCAATGTGGGTTTTTAAGGACAGGTTTCAATTTGCAGCAGGTGCTTCCAAGGCATGGTGTGAAAAGTTGTTTCCTCTAGCTCTCTTTTCTGTGCAGCCTGGACGCAACTGCATCAGTGCTTTCCCTGCCTTTCCTATCACTACAGTCACGACAACAACTCAAATGAACTTTAAACAAAGACATGTCTTGTTGTCACGCCCACTTAGCCCGCTGCCGGCTGTCTGAGTAACATTTCTGTCTGTCCTTAGGTCTTTGGAATAAACTGACTCTATTTTATCAGAACTTATGTCTCCTCATCTGTTATCTGCACGCCCTTCACACTGACATGCTGTGTTCAACTTTTTAACCAAGTGTTTACTGCTGGTGGCACTTCCACCCACCCCACCCCCAGCCGCCCCATTCACTTCCTGCCATTCTTGTATTTGCATTACATTAATATGCAAATGAAATGAAATGAAGCACTTGTTTATTCAGTTGAGAAGTCACAGTTCTAGGGCTGAAGATGGGCTGGTTTATTTTTTAATAGATTTTTATAACACCAAGTTTTGCTGCTGTTGGAAAGCAGATGTTTGCCTGCCTTCTTTCCTTTTCTTTTGTTTCTTCCTTTCTTCCTTCCTCTTTCTCTCACTTGCCCTTGATGGTGACCAAGACAGGCTACCCCAAAATATGGCACCTTGGCATATTAAAAATTTTAAACTGAAAGAGTTTGAGAAAAAAGGCAAAAGCAGGAAGGTCACTCTGACCTCCCCCCACAAACTTTCTTCCCTGAAACAGGTCATAATCTTCATTTTCTTATGAAGCCTCTCATGTCACATAAAACTTCTATTAAATAAATTGTGTGGGGACTTCCCTGGTGGCGCAATGGTTAAGAATCTGCCTGCCAGTGCAGGGGACACGGGTTGGAGCCCTGCTCTGGGAAGATCCCACATGCTGCGGAGCAGCTAAGCCTGTGCGCCACAACTACTGAGCCTGTGCTCTAGAGCCCGTGAGCCACGACTACTGAGCCCACATGCCACAACTACTGAAGCCCACGCGCCTAGAGCCCGTGCTCCGCAACAAAGAGAAGCCACCGCAATGAGAAGCCTGTGCACCACAACAAAGAGTAGCCCCAGCTCACTGCAACTAGAGAAAGCCCGCGTGCAACATCGAAGACCAACGCAGTCAAAAAAATTATAAATAAATAAATTGTGTGCTTTTCCCTGTTAATATGTCTTTGTCAGTTTAATTTTCAGACCCTAAAATGTCAAGAGACCCTAAGAAGGTAAAGAAAACTTTTTTCCTCCCCTGTACCCTCTCCTTGTTTCTTCCTTCATTTCTTATTTATTTATTTTGTTGTGGTAAAATATACATAACACAAAATCTACCATTTTAACCATGTTTAAAGGTACAGTTCAGTGACACCAAATGCATTCACCAGCAAGTTAATTTTGTAAATGTTAACAAACTGATTCTAAAGTTTGTATGAAGAGGTGAAAGACCCAGAATAGCCAACACTGTATTAAAGGAGAAGAGTAAAGTTAGAGGATTGACACTACTTGACTTTGACTTACTATAACACTATGGTAATGAAGACAATGTGTTTTGATGAAAGAATAGACAAATAGATCAATGGAACAGAATAGAAAGCTCCGAAGGAGACACAATACAATGTGGAAAAGATAGTCTTCAATAAAAGGCGCTGGAACAACTGGACATCCACATGCAAAAAAATGAATCTAGACAGAGAACTTATATCTTTCAATAAGGTTAACTCAAAATGGTTCATAGACCTAAGTGTAAAATGCAAACCTATGAAACTCCTAAAATTAACACAGGAGAAAAAACTCGATGTCTTGGGGCATGGCAATGACTTTTTAATACACCAAAAGCACAATCCATGATAGAAATAATTGGTAAGCTGGACTTCATTAAAATTAAAACCTTATGCTCTGCAAAAGACACTGTTACGAGGTTGAGAAGACAAGCCACAGAACTGGGAGAAAATTGCAAAAGACATTTGATAAAGGACTATGAGTCAGAGTATACGAAGAACACTTAAAACTCACAAATAAGAAAACAAACAACCTGATTAAAAACTGGGCAGAAAAACCTGAAAGGCACCTTACCAAAGAAGACAAAAAGATGGCAAATAAGCATATGGAAAAATGCTCCACTTCTTTTGTCATTAGGGAAATGTAAATTACAACAATGGGATACCACTCCATACCTATTAGAATGGCCAATATCCAGAACACTAACAACACCAAATGCTGGGGGGGAATGTGGAGCAACAGGAACTCTCAATCTTTGCTGGTGAGAATGCAAAATGGTACAGCCACTTTGGAAGATCACTGGCAGCTTCTTACAAAACTAAACATACTCTTATCCCATGATTCAGCAACGGCACCTTGATATTTACCCAAATGAGTTGAACAGTATTGTCCATCCAAATGAGTTGAACAGTATTGTCCATACAAAAACTTACACATGGATCTTTTGTTTGTTTGTTTGTTTGTGGTACGCGGGCCTCTCACTGTTGTGGCCTCTCCCGTTGCGGAGCACAGGCTCTGGATGCACAGGCTCAGCGGCCATGGCTCACGGGCCCAGCCGCTCCACGGTATGTGGGATCTTCCTGGACCGGGGCACGAACCCGTGTCCCCTGCATCAGGCAGGCAGACTCTCAACCACTGCACCACCAGGGAAGCCCCTATACATGGATCTTTAAAGCAGCTTTATTCATAACAGCCAAAACTTGGAAGCACCCAAGATGTCTTTCAGTATGTTAATGGATAAATAAATTAATCCAGACAATAGAATCATATTCAGCACTAAAAAGAAATGAGATATCAAGCCATGAAAAGACATGGAGGAAACTTAATGGCATATTAAGTGAATGATACCAATCTGAAAAGGCTATATACTTTATGATTCCAACTATATGACATTCTGAAAAAAGTCAAAACTATGGGGACAGTAAAAAAAAAAAAAAAATCAGTGGTTGCCAGGGGCTGGTGGGGAGGGAGGGATGAATCTGCAAAGCCCAGAGGAGTCTTAGGGCAGTGAAATTATTCTGTATTGCTATAATGGTAGATACATATGATTGTATATTTGTCAAAATCCATAAAATGTACAACACCAAGAGTAAACCCTGGTATTAACTATGGACTTTGGTTGATAATGGTATGTCAATGTAGGTTCATCAGTTATAACAAATCTACTACTCTGGCGCAGGATGTTCATGGTCAGAGGGCTGTGCGTGTGTGGAGGTAGGGGATATATGGGAACTCTCTGTACTATCTGCTGTGAACCTAAAACTGCTATAAAAATAAAGTCTAGGGCTTCCCTGGTGGCGCAGTGGTTGAGAGGCCGCCTGCCGATGCAGGGGACACGGGTTCGTGCCCCGGTCCAGGAAGATCCCACATGCCGTGGAGCGGCTAGGCCCGTGAGCTATGGCCGCTGAACCTGCGCGTCCAGAGCCTGTGCTCCGCAACGGGAGAGGCCACAACAGTGAGAGGCCCGTGTACCGCAAAAAAATAAAATAAAAATAAAGTCTATTTAATAAATAAATATTTTAAATAATTCAGTATTCACCTGCTGCTGTATGACCTTGCTATTCCATTCCTAGCTACTTACACAAGTGAAATGAAAACATATGTCCACACAAAGACTAGGACACAAATGCTCAGAGCAGCTTTATTCACATGAACTAAAAACTGGAAACAACTCTGATGTCCGTCAGTGGGTGAATGGATAAACAAAATAGGGCGTATCTATGAAATGGATACTAGCAACAAAGAGGAACAGACCACTGATACCCTAAACTCATTATGCTAATGCAGAGAAGCCAGAAGCAAAAGAGAACAGACTATATGATACCATTTATATAGAATTCTAGAAAATGTAAATTAATCTGCATGGTGACAAAAAATAGATCAGCATTGCTGGCTGAGGGGTAGAGGGAGGAAAGTACTGGAATGGGCATTGGGAAACTTGTGGGTGATGGAAACGTTCTGTATCCGATTGCTGTGGTGATTTCACAGGTGTGGATTCCTGTTAAACGTCATCAAATTGTACACTTTAAAAGGATGGAAATAACTTTATTTACAAAACAGAAACAGACTCATAGACTTAGAAAATGAATTTATGGTTACCAGGGGGGAAGGGTTGGGGGAGGGATAGATTGGGATTTGGGGATTGACGTGTACACACTACTATATTTAAAATAGGGCTTCCCTGGTGGCGCAGTGGTTGAGAGTCTGCCTGCCGATGCAGGGGACATGGGTTTGTGCCCCGGTCCCAGAGGATCCCACGTGCTGCGGAGCGGCTGGGCCCGTGGGCCGTGGCCGCTGGGCCTGCACGTCTGGAGCCTGTGCGCCACAACGGGAGAGGCCACAACAGTTAGAGGCCCGCGTACCGCAAAAAAATAAAAATAAGATAACCAACAGGACCTACTGTATAGCACAGGGAACTTTGCTCAATATTCTGTAAGAACCTAAATAGGAAAAGAATTTGAAAAATAATAGATACATGTATGTGTGTTAGGTTGGCCCAAAAGTTCATTCGGTTAATGAATACGTTGTTCAATAAAGTTCTTGGTGAAAATGAAAAATGTGTCTTATTTGTGCTTAAAACCGAACGAACTTCTTGGCCAGCCCAATATAATAATCACTTTGCTTTATACCTGAAATTAACACGATATTGTTAATCAACTATGCTCCAATATAAAATAAAAATTTTACAAAAATGGATGGCATTCATTGTATGTAATGACACCTCAATAAAATTTAAAAATCTAATCAGTTAAATGGGTAGCAACTGTGGGCTTTCACTTGAATCAGGTTTATGGAAAAATTGAACATTAGAATAAAGAAATGCCATACCTGGAGAAGAATATACGTTAAAAGCTTTCAAAATGTTTTGGGGCCCAAATCAAGGAATTTATTTTGAGGAAATCACAAGGGTGTTCATCCTAATATTATTTACACAGAACAAATTGAAATGACCCAAATGGTCAGTAAGGAGGATTAGCTGAGTATATTACAGTACACACATATGATATTCCACTATGGTCTTTGCAAATAATGTTGCTGAAGTGTATTTAATGCCACAGACATTTACAGTACATTAATGAGTGAAAAAAACTCTGGTTGCCGAAAAATCTGGTTGTATATATGGTATGACCCCATCTTTAAAAAAATCATGTTGGGCTTCCCTGGTGGCGCAGTGGTTGAGAGTCTGCCTGCCGATGCAGGGGACACGGGTTCGTGCCCTGTTCCGGGAGGATCCCGCATGCTGCGGAGCGGCTGGGCCCGTGAGCCATGGCCACTGAGCCTGTGCGTCCGGAGCCTGTGCTCCGCAACGGGAGAGGCCACAACAGTGAGAGGCCCGCGTACCGCAAAAAAAAAAAAAGTCATGTTGCTAAATACTTTGATGTCTGGATGGCATACACTAAAATATTAACATTTATTATCTCTTGGTGGGAAAATTATGGGTAATTTTAGCCTTCTTTTTCCATCTCTTTCTCCTTTGACTGATGCACAATAAGCAGGCGTGATGTATATTGATAGTGATAAAGATTTCCCAGAGCCTCTCAGCTACTCTAGGAGGAGGGAACCCCAGCATGATTGTTCTATAAATGCTGTTTCTTGGAGAGGGTGAATGGGATGCCCTGAGCACTGCTTTGACCCTTCCCCACCCCGTTCCCAACCTCAGGAATGTAGGTGAAATCACTGAAGGTGCGACATTAGGACAAATGGTGAGGAAGGAACTTGCTTCCCTCCCAGTCCCCAGTCATGCCACAGACCCTCCTGCAGTTTGCTCTTGCCTCCTCTAAGAGACAGGTGGAAGGATGGCCTGGTGATGCCCAGAACCACAGGAGGCCTCTGGATGCTCTGGAATAGCTGTACCTTCTTTTCACCTGCACAAGCTCAAACTGGCAGAGGAAATTTCCTTCAAAGCCCAACCATTAATGATACCACCAGGAGATCTTAAACCAGGTGCAGCCACCAACACCCAGCTAGGGCAAAGTCTGATGACAGCCTCAAGTAGGAAGAGCAGCATTTGACTGTAACATCGACACTGCCCAGGTGAGGTCCCCTTGCAGGACCTGACATCTGCCTGCACTCCAAGTTTCTGATTGTGGGCTCCTCCCAGAATTAGGACTTGGGTTTTAATGATAATCTTTATCAACCTTCTCCACTCTCCCTGCTCCTACATAGACCTGCAGTTGAACCTGTACCCTGTCCATATGTGAGCATGCCCCACCCCCAGGCAACCAGACCCCTTTATGAATGTTTAGCCCCAAGTATTCTTTCTAGTAACACTACCAGCCACGTCCAGAAAGCATCCAGGTGGGAGAACAGTGCAGACCCGCCTGACACATGTACTCAGTTTGCTGGCTCTGCGACTCTGGCAGGTGACCTCACTCATCTGAGCACCACCTTCATCTTTAAAATGTGGATAGTACCGTCCTTATGGATTTGTTATGGAGATTACATGAGAAAAAGGAATTTATAAAGTGCTATATAATATAACCGTCTTCAGGGAATTCAGATTTCTTATGGCTTTTCTCCATAAAATCTTCTTATACTTTTCTATGTTAAAAAAAAAAGTCTAATAACACAAAACAGGAAAACTATTTTAAAAATATTCATCCTCCTAACTTTGGAAAGCCTTTCTAAACTCTCTTTCTTTCCACACATACACCTTATATCTATAGATGAGCTATAGCTAATATCAAAACAAATCTGCTTTTCCTTAGAAACAGTGGGTAAAGGAGGGGAGGATTCAAGACAGCCATAGGAGGGTAAAACTAGGGACATCCTTTAGGTTATTAAATATCAAGGAGTATATGTAGAGTGAGAAAAGCAGAGGGTTGGATAAGGCCTATGGGGTCTCAGCATTTGAAGATGGGGTTGAAGAAGAGAAGCTTACAAAGCAGAATGAGAAATAGTAGTCACAGAAGTCGGTGTGGCAGAGACTACTAGTTGCCCCAACATTCATTCTCTTTTCCATGGTGGTAGAATTTTAAATGGGTACATGGCTACCCAGCTAAAGACTGTATTTCCAAGCCTCTAGTGCAGCTAGATATGAACATGTGACTCTTTTCAGGCTAACAGTATCTGAACAGAAGAGATGTGGACAAATACAGGTTATTCTCTTAAAGGGAAGAGGTGTATCCTCCCCTATGTATTTTCCTTTTTTCCCAGTGGTGGAATGAAGCTGTGATGAAGAGCCATCTGGGGCGATGCACACAGGTGGAACATCTAGGAATGTTGGAGCAACAAGATAGAAAGAACCTGGGCCTCTGGCAATGTCACAGAGCAGAGCCAAAATACCAACTCCAGTGTTGGCATGAAAGTGAAATAAAATCCTATGCTTTTTAAGCAACTATTTCTTTAGATCTCTTAAATGTGGCTGAATCGATATCTATCCTACCCAGTGCATTCAGGGAAAAGACAAGTTAAAAAGGGAGTGACTAACAGAGAGAAATGCAGCTAATAGGTCAAATAAGATGAGGGCTGAAAAGCATCCTCTTGGTGAAGCAAAAAGGAATTCACTGGCGACTCCAGTGAGAGCATTTTCAAGGGGTGATATCATCAGAGGCTCAGTTCTAAGAGTAAACTTCAAGTGAGGAAGGATGAACAGTAAATATAAGCACTTTGCCAAAAAGTTTAGCTGTAAAGGAGGCAATAGCTAGGTAACAACTGGAGCGTGACATGGAGTTGAAAAAAAATCCTGCCTCGCCTCTCTTGTACTATTTTATGGGATTCTCAAAGAATAGGACCCTCTCCTAACAATAATTGCTTATATTCTCTACCTATTTTACTTACTGATGATTGTGTAGCAAATCACTTCAAAATTTAGTGGCGTAAACTAAAATAATTTACTACTTCTCAGGATTCTGTGGGATGACTGAACTAACATGCTTCAGGTGATGTGGGCTGGAGCATTGGGATGTTTGGAAGTCCCAAATGGCTGGTTCTTTATCGACCAGAGGTCCTCTCCATATGGTTGCTTGAGCTTCCTCATGGCATGGCAGTCAAGTGCCAAGCAAACACACATCAAGAGTACAAAAGCATGAGCTGCTAGTCCTTCCTAAGCCTTAGACCTGAAACCAGCATGGCATCACCCTCACCACGATCTTTTAAAATAGATCACTGGGCAGCCAGAGATAACAGGAGGGGGCGACATAAGTGTATGAATACAAGAAGGTTTGGGGGACCACCAAAATAACAGTCTACCACGTGGAAATGACGCCGCAGGGGAGAGAGAGATTACAGAGGGGTGGGAGGAAGCTTTTTGACGTGGTGGGTATCTTTTTATATTGGTTGTACTGATGGTTTCCTAGGGGATATATATCAGTGAAAATTCAGTTAACAATCAAACTAAGAAGAATAACAAAAAGGGGGGATTATATTCTAGCCAAACTGAGGATTATAATCCAGGGAAACAGACTCTCAGAAAGCTCTGAAGGCACAGTCAGACATTTGTGAGACAAACGATCTTACATAAAAATGTCATATTGATATTTTACATAAACTTCAGCAAGGATACATAGTCCAGGTAAGCACATACAAAGCAAGTGTACAAAGCAAGCAGCAAGTCACCATGACCCCCAACAGAGCTGGGAAGGAACGCTATTCTTTTAAGAAGTTGCACTGCTCGCGTCAGAAGAAAAACAAAGATCTCTGTGGTGGAGCAGGCACTCCCATCTTTGAGGAAGCTTGGTTAATGCGTAATGCAGATGCACACTGCATTTTAGTGGGGGAGGGAGGAGGCCCAAACAAGCATGGAGAGGGAAGTTTATGTTTAAATTTTCTTGTCCTGCCTTAAAATATAAATTTTATTTCCATATATATAGATAGAGAACTTACCGAATTGTACACTTTATTTTTATTTTTTAATAAATTTGTTTATTTATTTATTTATTTTTGGCTGCGTTGGGTCTTCTTTGCTGTGTGCGAGCTTTCTCTAGTTGCGGCGAGTGGCGGCTACTCTTCGTTGCAGTGCATGGACTTCTCACTGCGGTGGCTTCTTTTGTGTAGCACGGGCTCTAGGTGCGCGGCCTCAGTAGTTGTGGAACGTGGGCTCAGTAGTTGTGGAACGTGGGCTCAGTAGTTGTGGCTCGCAGGCTCTAGAGCGCAGGCTCAGTAGTTGTGGCGCACAGGCTTAGTTGCTCCGAGGCATGTGGGATCTTCCCGGGCCAGGGCTCGAACCTACGTCTCCTCCATTGGCAGGTGGATTCTTAACCATTGGGCCACCAGAGAAGTCCCCGAATTGTACATTTTAAATTTGTACAATTTATTGTATACCAATTATACCTTAATAAAGTCATTTTTAAAAAGAAAGCAATCTACTTACAGAAGAGAGAAATATTTCAATAAATGATGGTATATCCATTAAGTGGAATCTTTTATAGCAATTATACGTGATAAGAAGAGTATGAAGTAACACTGGGAAATGTTTATAACATGAGGGCAAATGAAAAAAGCCACATGAAATTCTGGGTGGACTGAAAATTTTGTGAAAATGTGTGAGCCAAACTAGAAAAGCACATGCAAGATGAAAATACCTTCATTAGGGAGGGAGAATACCATGGGTTTAGAATACCATGGATTTTCCTCTTTAATTGTCTAAATGTTCTGCTATGGTGTTGCTGTATTTTCTTTAGAATTCATCTCCCGATCCTTTTATTTTGCATGCATTCAGTTATTCGACCTCTTCGGCTCCTGCCCTGGCAGTGTCGATCTGTGTCTGTCTAAAGCACTTTCCTCCTCTGTGGGTCACTCCTGATGCAGGGCCACTTGTACTGGGCTTCAGATGTGGGCAGGCTGTGCTGCCATGGGGTGATGCGATGCTTCTGTGCCCATCAGTCCTAATAATAGGCTTGCTACCTCTCCCACCTGGAGCTGTCACACCGGCTTCCAAACCCAGACAGGTTCGATTTCACCAATACTTCCTTATTAGTCATTCACTTCCCACTTCCCTTTGCTGCCACCTTCTTCTAAAATACACTGGCTCAGCAAGCTCTTTGTGGCTGAATCACCGCCAGATTCCCAGCTCCCTGCCTGCCTGCCCCAGCTGCTCACCCACCACTTAGCAGGACCTTACAAGGCTTCATTTACCTCGGCCGCATCCAAAGATGGGAACTTAACTACTGCCAGTGTCAGCTGCAAAGTTTCCCTCCTGCCCTTCCATCTCTCTCTCTCCTTCCTGACATATTATCTTGTCACAAAGAAGCTACTTGGGGAAACATGCTATTATTCTTTCCTAGGTGTCACACAGTCACAAAGGCAATTTTCCAGGGAGACGGGCCTCAGCAGGCCAGTGCCCAGGAATGGGAAGAGAAGGGAGTTGGACCTTGACTCACATCCCACTGGCTCCAAGTACCCATTTTTTTTTTTTTTTTTTTTTTTTTTTTCCGTACGCGGGCCTCTCACTGTTGTGGCCTCTCCCGTTGCGGAGCACAGGCTCCGGATGCGCAGGCCCAGCGGCCATGGCTCACGGGCCCAGCCGCTCCGCGGCATATGGGATCCTCCCAGACCGGGGCACGAACCCGTATCCCCTGCATCGGCAGGCGGACTCTCAACCACTGCGCCACCAGGGAGGCCCCCAAGTACCCATTTTACCTGCCATGATGGTGCTTACTGTCTGCTTAAGGTCAGCTCTGCCCCTCAGGATGATGAACGCGGAAAGACAGGCGATGGCAGGCTGGTGTTTCCTGTCTCATGGGCCAAACGGTTGTCTTCATCCCCCAAATGAAGCGTGGGCAGCAGGTCTGTGATGAAGGATTGGAAACTGGAGCCAGAGAGGCTCCTGCCAAGCTCTGTCACCTGGTTGACAGAAGGGTGGGGTGGAGAGCGAGTATGCCAGGGATGCAGGGGTGCCCGCCTGCACCCAGCTCCTGCCATGTGCTCTGTCGGGGAGCCTCTTTGGCTGTGGCAGGCAGCCTGACGTCTGTTCCACTGCTCTGAAGGTGGCCACGGGAAGACTCAACCGTGGTACAACAGAATGGCTCAGACTCTGTCAAATTGATCTGTTCTTAAAAAGGGACTTCTTTTTTCTCTCGGCGGAAGTCCTGTCGGTTGTATTCAGGGCAGCCCAGGCTGCTCCTGGAGAAAACGTAGCTCCTCAGCTGCGTGTGGGGCAGGCTGGCCTCCGAGAGCTGCTCTCCTGGTCTTACCAGCCCTTGCGCTCTCCTCCCAAGCAGCCTTATAAAGCCATCTTTTCTATTTCTCTGCTGACCCTCTACCTCTCTCACTGTCTTTTTGACTCTCTGCTTTAAGTTTGCACTAAACTTTTTGCAGAAATACATTGTGCCGGCTATGTTTGTCAGTTAATCATCCAAATGCCAGGGTACAGTCTGAGGGAGAGATATCCAGGAACACATGTTGATGGGCTATGCTGTAGCCAGGATCCTTTGCCCTTTCCCTCTGCCCTCCTGCCTTTCCCTGGTCCCAAACAGGCAAGAAAATACAAGCATGGGCACAGGTGCACACCCATTCACCACCCCCATTCCCCCACACACATTCTAGAAGAAAATAGAGTGCCCCAAATTCTTCCTTTTCATTGTTCATGATCTGCATAATAAAAAGTTTCTTATCTCTGTCCATTCCATTATTATGCAAATATACAGCATTACAAAACTGGGGGAAAGAAGTTATCAAGTTGGACCCTCAATCATTTACAATTACATTTATGCCTCATCCAGAAAGCTTCTTTTTGTAAGCAGCTGGGTGACTTGAGGGAACTAGATTTATACATCCAGATTATTTTTTAAGGTTAAGAAAATGCTAACTATAATCTAAAAAAGTGATGGTGCTTCAAATCCCTCAGACACCCTAAGCACTAATCATAAAGATTTTAGATTTTATTCTGCTCTTTACAGATTCAGAAACTGAAGGGCGGATAGGACTTGACTCTCCTGAATTCCAGGCCCTTGCCTGTCCCCATGAGGTGGTGGGGTCCTCAAAGGTAGAGTCTGTCATGTTGAAACATCTTTGCAGCCCCATTAGGTCTGGCACACAGTAGGGACTCAGTAAATATCTATTTGTTAATAAATGACTGGAAAGGACCAGCTGTATCAATACGTTCAACATGGGCACTTTCATTAGAACAAGTAATTATTTAATAGATGTATGAATTTGATATTTCTCCCAAATTTCAGTCACCTCAGAGGAATCAGCTGAGGTAGCAAACTGCCATGGAGAGCAGGATTGGACAGCAGTGGCCAAATTAAGAAAGACTTAGTTTCTCAGAGAGGTACTATTTTCACAGACAGCATCAGTTTCTGGGATTTTGTGAGACAGGACTATTTGTACAGTTTTACAGAGATTTGACCGCTTATACAAGCAGACTTGCTCCGGAGCCCTCAAGGATGTAAGTTTGGGTGTGTTTGCCCTGCCACGTGGCAGTTCTGAAGGAGGCCACATGTTGGGTGTTGGACTTGCCTGCGACTCTCCGCCCAGGCTGCATGGCAATATCACCTGTGGAGCTTCATAAGCAATACCTTTTGCCCAGATTCCTCCCTGGACCAATTAAATAAGAGCTCTGGAGTAGGGTCCACGTGTCACATCTTAAAGCTCTCTAGAGAGGCCTTCAATGCAGCCAGGGCTGGCACCCTCTGGCAAGCCATGGGGAAAACGAGGCACAGAGAAGGAGGGGTGGGAGGAGAGAGCTCCCTTCTGCCTTCTACAAGCTCCGAGTTTGCTTCCATCCAGTAGTGCTTGAACTTTAATATATACACAGATCACCTGGGCATCATGCTGAAATGCAGATTCAGATTCAGTAGGTCTGGCTGGGGCCTGAGGTTCTAGAACACGCTCCAGTTACTCAGAATTCCATGCTCACATGGTCAGAAGCTGATTTCCAAGGCCAGTGTGGATCTCTTCCCTGGATCCATCCTCCCAAGAATGAGCTACACCCCCAGAGAGCTCTCCGATTGATCTGAGTTGTGGCTAAGGGCAGTCTTTGGGGAGCATGGATGGAGCTTGTGTACAAAAGTCCCTCTCAGGGAGAGATGGAAGCAGGGTGGGAGGAGAGATGGAGCAGGCCATGTGCTGGGGGCATCCAGTTGTACTCTTGCTCTGGGCCCCACCAATGTTAGGGGCAGGCCTAGTGCCCGGACCTGATGCCCAGGCCCACATGTGGAAGAGCTGACATAGCTGAAGGTGGGCTGCATTCCAAGACTTTGTTGGTCACTGTGGGCTTGGAGACCCCACCTCACACACAGTCACTGAAGGGAAAGCGTTGCTACTGCAGTGATAAAAGGCCAGTGGGATTCCAATCTTTGGAAGTCCTTTCTCTGCCTTGGTGTAAGCCAACTTAGACTGTGAGTGTAGCAATTTCCCATCCTTGCCTCCCAGATGACCAACTTTTACTCAAGCTCAAAATGGTCTGCCTTCTAGAAAGTAGCCTCTTTGTCCTGGAAAGCAAAAAATGGAAGCTTCATTGTAGAAGTCACAGCGCTGGAACTTTTTTCAATACTTTAGCATCACTGGAAAACTGAGATTCGATAAAGAGTTCATTATGTTGGAGCAAAAAGATGCGAAAAGGAAGAGCAAGGGTCTATTTGAATTTCTCTTTCTGTGAAATACAGCTGGTGGTAATACATGCCCTTAAGCCTTGTTTGCTGAGTGCCTTCAGAGCATTCTCAAGTCTTAAAAAGGAAGATTCTGGAAAACAGAGCATTGCTGGACTCTTTCTCTTGCTGGGCCAGTGACAAGAGGAGACCATTCAGAGCTCCAGTTCGAGGCCTCTATACCTGTAGCTGTGAAACATTTTTCTTCTATTCACCTTCCCCCATGGTCTTTCCTAGGCTTCAGGTGGGACTCCTGGAGGTGCCATTGTGGTACGTTGCTTTGTTCACAACATTTAAGTATTCCCCTTACCTAGAAGCCTGTCCTCAGCCTCTTTCTGAGTCTTCTGTTCTCGCAGGATTGTCTTTCGAATTGCATGTAAACTAAATTTTTGACATTCCTCTTAACTGCATATAAAATAAATTCTTGCCTGTACTCCACTAGAAAGAGAGAGAAAAAAAACACAGCGGCAGAGGAAGAATCTAAACAGCCTTCAAGGTCAGGCGAAAGAGAAGATATTTATCTCCTCTGAGATCAAAGTAAGAGGCAATTAATTTCCTTGGCTGTGCAAGGGGCTGTGGATAGATGTTGAAAGAACTCCTAGATAATGAGGCTTTCTGAACTAGCCGATGAACTACCTGGGTGCGATAGAGTCTCCTTCCCTTGGGGTATTTAGAAGCTGGAGCAAGAGGTAAGCAGAAGAACTTAAGTGCTGACTGACGTGCAGGGAGAGAGAAAAATTAGCCTCGAGTCTGCTCAGGAGGACGATGGGAGCAGCTAGCTGAATGAAATCAGTCTTTCCTCTCTATATCTTCTCAACCAACTCCAATAAACCAGGCCACCAGTAATGAATACCTTGCCTTGTTTATTTCCAAAATACTCTCATGTTACTTCAGTTGGTTCTTACAGTGGCAGCTCCAGGAGTTAGATGGGAAGCGCATGTACTGTTATCATCACTGGACGAGGAGGCCAGAGTCAAGTGCGCTGCCTGCACTCACACAGCTGGTCAGTTAGCATCAGGGCTGGGACGTGGTTTCCCGATACACTGTGCTTTTCCACTGCTGTTCGAAACTCAGTCTGATGAAGTATTGGGGATGGTGGTGATTCCGCTACAGCTTAAATTGCATCTCTGGAAATTTTCGTTGCACTTCAAAATGGAATAATAGGGACTTCCCACCTTATCTCCTTGTTAACGTTTGGCTGGCGGGAGGGATGGCTTGACTTCTAACTAGCCTTATTAGAACTGACACAAACCACAGATGCAACTTCGCTGAGAAAAAAACAGGAGAGCGGGGGCGTGAGCTCTCCTCTGCCTAATTGCATGGTCTACTTAATTGCGAGGCGGTGCCCCAGGGGCCTGACTCCAAACCAGAAAACTCCAGGGAACATATTATTGGGAAATGCCCTGCCTTGCTGGAGATAAACAGACCAAATGATCTGATTACAGCTTCATCAGCCCAACTCGAGTCCTGCATGGCTCCTTTTCTTAAAGAATTTAGAGTAAAATTGAATTTTAAAAAATAATTGAAAACTCTTCATATCTGTCCTATGGAAATGAAGTCAAAGAAGGGAGTAGTTGAGTTTCTGTATTCAGAGGGTCTTTTTGGGGTAGTGGGGGGGGGGAGCAGACCTAACAGTGAAATCAGCTGCCAGTATTCACCTTGTGATCGATTGTAAAACGCCCTGCTGGCTCCCCACCACCCCGACTGCAGCCCTCGCCTATTCTTGTTTTTTCGGGTTTTTTTTTTTTGTTGTTGTTGTTTTTGGCTGCCTTGGGTCTTCGTTGCTGTGCGCGGGCTTTCTCTAGTTGCGGTGAGTGGGGGCTACTCTTCGTTGCGGTGCGCGGGCTTCTCATTGTGGTGGCTTCTCTTGATGCGGAGCACGGGCTCTAGGCACACAGGCTTCAGTAGTTGCGGCGTGTGGGCTCAGTAGTTGTGGCTCGCGGCATCTAGAGCACAGGCCCAGTAGTTGGCCCTCACCTATTCTTGTTTTAAGATACAGGCTTGTTACAAAAATGACAGATATAGATCTGCAGTGTCTGTGAAAATCAGGAAAATCAACATTGAGTATTCCAAAGTATTTGTAAACATGAAAAAACAAAAGTATGTTTAATACTTCTGTAGGAAATGTCAGTCTGGATTTGAGAAGAAGGAGTTATATTTTTCTGCTTTAAATTTTTGGTCACACATCATGTGTATATTCCATATATGCACACACACACATGCATTAATGTGTGTGTATGTGTGTAAATCCCTTAGACATACAACTTCCCCTATATAATCGAATCTGTGTGTGCCTCTGTGGACATGCCATATAAATTAAGCACACACACAGGCTTTAATGTATGAGGGCTCAGCAGAATTGAATTTTAGCAATTTTTGTTTTGTTTTGTTTTGTTTTCAACAGAATTATGGCACTTTAAATTTTACCTCTGTAACCGAAGGTGTGGTGCTCCTGGCTATAACATCAAACAGTCCTCTCTCTCTCTTTTTTTAATCTGCGAAAGGAAGGAAGAAAGTAGAAAGGAAGCAAGGAAGGGTTTTAACATAGTCAATTGGGTAGTACGGGTCTCTAGAAAGTGACATGACTCTCACAGCTAACAGGGAGGGAAGAAATAGAAACTGGAGGGGAGAATTTCCTGCTCCCATTTCCTGCACTGTTAAGAACCTCCCTCTTGAAATAAGTTGGTACAACCCTTCTGCAGGGCATATTTGTCATATGCATCCACTTTGACCCAGTTATTCTAGGAATTTATCCTAAGGAAGCAACTGGACAGGTGTGCAAGATGGAAGTGTTGGAATGCACATTAGTGAGAAATTGGAGACAACAAAATGTCAAGACAAGACCTTATTTAATGTCTGTTAAATAGATCACAAGACATAATGAGCTGCCATTCAAATGGTGGTGATCTATATTTCCTGCCTGGAAAGATAACGAGAGCTGATTTTTAATGCGGGTTGGCTATGTGGCAAGTGCTTTACATATATTGTGTGATTCGATACTCAGAACCACTCCTTGAGTTAGGTATTATATTACTCATGTGATAGATGAGGAAAAAGGCCTGAGGTTAAGTAGGCCCCAGGTCACAGACTTAACAAGCAGTTGTCAAGACTTAAACTTTAGAGCCCACTGTAGAAAAATCTTTGTGAAGATGCCCCCAGCACCTTTTTGAATGAAACAGAGAAACAAAGGCCATAAAAGGACGCCATTTGTACAAATATATAAGCAGAAAGAAGAAAGCAGAAGAGTTGGAGAGATCATGCAATGGTTAAGATTTGCAGGCTTTGGAGTAAGAGAACCAAGTTCAAATCCAGCGCCACACTGACTAGTTCTATAAAATTGAGCAAGCAACTTGACATCTCTAGCACTTCAGTTCCATAATTATAAGAGAGACATAATGTTGCCCATCTCATGAATTTCTCATAAGGCTGGATAATAAATGGGAGCTGTTGTATATGCAGACAGACATCTAGAAGAATGTTCACCTATGCATGAACAGTGGTCATATCAGTGGGTAGCAAAATTTGGGGGTGATTTTTATTTTTTCTTTCTCCTTTTCTGTATTTCTTTAAAATTATTTTAAAGGGTTTGCATCCCTTTATAAATAGAAAAATGAGTAAGGCTCTTTTCATTTGGGAAAATGATAATCAGTGACAAAGAACGAGGGCAAGGAGGAGAAGGGAAAGAAGGTGAAGTTGGAGAAAGGGGATGAGCTGTCATCTTCTCTAGAGCTAACTGCTGTGGGCAGGACCTGGAGCTTGAATCAGAGCCCCCTGCCTATCCAGTGAGCATAATGTGCAACTTCATCAGCTTGAAGAACATTCTGCAGGAGGGAAGCAGGTCTACTCTTGGAGCAGGACATTTGCTAAGGCTGCTGTTACCAGGCCTGGCCCACCTTGCTGTGCCCTTTGCCAGCGTCCTGCCTTCTCCTGGAGCTCTGCTCTTTCCTCTGGGGAGGGAAGCAGTCTAAAAAATGAGTCATACGAAGGTGTAAGTGATTCCTCACGTTCTGGGAGTCCTCTCAAAGTCTTTACGTTAAAAAGAAAACATGGAGTGGAAATCTTGGCCTGTTGGAGGGAGACTAACTTTGTCTAACCACTTAAAGTTAGATTTAGTTTTTGATTTGTACCAAAACTCTTAGAATTGTACATACATTTTGACCTAGCAATTCTACTTTTTAAAAAATATATATTTATTTTATTTTTATTTTTGGCTGCCTTGGGTCTTTGTTGCTGCGTGCGGGCTTTCTCTAGTTGCGGCGAGCGGGGGCTACTCTTCGTTGCGGTGCGCAGGCTTCTCATTGTGATGGCTTCTCTTGTTGCAGAGCATGGGCTCTAGGTGCGTGGGCTTCCGTAGTTGTGGCACACGGGCTCAGTAGTTGTGGCTCGCGGGCTCTAGAGCGCAGGCTCTGTAGTTGTGGCGCACGGGCTTAGTTGCTCCATGGCATGTAGGATCCTCCCAGACCAGGGCTCGAACCCATGTCTCCTGCATTGGCAGGCGGATTCTTAACCACTGCACCCCCAGGGAAACCTCAGCAATTCTACTTTTAAGAATGTATTCCAGTAATAACCTATAACGGAAAAGAATCTGAGGAAGAATATATAAATAACTGAATCACCTTGCTGTAACCTGAAACTAACACAACATTGTAAATTAACCATCCTTCCATTAAAAAAAGAATGCATTCCAAAGAAATAATCATAAGTACACAAAACATTTAGCTACAGGAATATTCACTATAGTAGCTCTTTAGTATAGTGAAAATTAACACCTGTCTACATGTCCCACATCAGCTCCATTCAATGGAATACATGATACCTTCTTTTTTTTTTTTTTTTTTTGCGGTACGCGGGCCTCTCACCGTTGTGGCCTCTCCTGTTGCGGAGCGCAGGCTCAGCAGCCATGGCTCACGGGCCCAGCCACTCCACGGCATGTGGGATCTTCCCGGACCAGGGCATGAACCCGTGTCCCCTGCATCGGCAGGCGGACTCTCAACCACTGCGCCACCAGGGAAGCCCTACATGATCCCTTCTTAAAATGTTGTTGTGGGAGTATATTTATTGTCAAGGTGAAATGTTCCTAATATGATATTAAAAAAAAACAGGTCCCAAAATTAATTATTCCCACATAAAACAAGTATACCTATACTAAGAGTTTTGAAAAATAGGAAAATGTTTGTATTTGTTCCTGAATTGTGATTATTTTCTTCTCTTTGTTTATTGAATATATGTCACTTTTGAAATAAGAAGTAATGTTAACACAATTTTCTTTAAGGCATAGAAACCCAAAGTATACCCCTACTACCCTGCAGCATGCTATGTTGGTAACTTCACAAGCACATGTACATCTGTTTTAGTGTGTCACTGTGATTTCAGCACCTGGCACAATGCCTGACAGATGGAAGTTCTTCATGGATATTTGTTGAGTGAATGAATGAAAGAACAGTAGAACAAATGTATGAACAAACAAAATGGTGGTAACAGGGGACCCAAGATCAGGGAGAAACTCACAACAAACTCTGTACACAACTGCTGGACCTCCTGCATGTAATTTGGTAGTTGAGCTCCATGGGATGAGACCTATTCATCTTTGAGTTCCTTGCAGTGCCTTGCTCATGGTAGGGGGAGCTCAATAAATGTTGCATGAAACTATAAATGATGGTTTATCTTCTTCCTCCTGGGATCATTTCTGCAGACTTTCCTGCAGCAGGTAAATGCATGCCCCAGTGGCAGATCATGCACAAGAACTGTAATAATAGCCATTATAATAGGAAGCTGTGCTAGTTGGGGTTAGGTTTGTCATAAAGTAACAAAAAGAAACAAAGTAAAAATGGCTTTTAAAAAAACCTAAAGTTTATTTCTTTCTAATGTTCAAGAAATCTAGAGGCAGACAGCTTGGAGTTGGAAGGGAGCTATCACATTGCTTCTATCTTTTTGCTCTGCTGCAAGTGGCTGCCATTCCCAAGGTCATCTCATGGCCCAAAATGGCTCCTGGGGCTCCAGTTATTTCATCAACATTCCAGAAAACAGGAAGGAGTAAGAGGAGAAGAAATACATGCTCCCTTTCCAGCAGCTGCACATATGACCTCCACTTATATGCCATTGGCCAGGACGTTGTCAAGGGGGCCTGATAAGCGTAGTTTTTGTTCTGGGATGCCTTGTTCCTAGCTAATGATTAGGGGTTCTCTTCCTGTGGAAGAAGGGAAGAACTGATATGGGAAAACAACTGGCAGCTTCTGCCACTGAGGTGTCCTCAGCCATCCCATCACTAGCCAACCTGAGTCTCATCAAATGTGTGGCATCTGCTGTGATGATATAGGGAAAGTCACCCTGACAGTGGCTTACAACTAACCAAATGTTTGGGGCTGCTGCTGATAAATACTGCCCAAGGGATGACACACTTCGCCAGTTGCCCTCTAATGGCACATTTCCATTTGCGGCAAGTTCTCTGTTATTGTCACAGGGGTGATCAGGTCACTATTCTCTGCCTAGCAGAGCTGGACCATAAAGTGCAAGTCAGCATCTTTCCTGCTGCAGCAATTGCTTCTGTCCTGCAGATCCTGGCTGACTGCAGCATTCAAATCATCAGAGAAACCAAGAAGTTGCCGTGGGGGATTCTAATTATACCAATGAAGAAAGAAATAGAAGAGGTCCAAGTTTCAGAGTACATCTTTAAGGTATTTGAGTCACCCTCTGGAGACTGTGGGGTCCTGTGCTTTCTGACATCACCATGGGACTGACAGTTCACTAGATCTGAGAGTAGCAAAGCAATGTTTGGCCACTTTAGAGCAAAGGAAAAGGAATGGTCCTTTTTTTGTGGAAGTGATAAGAAGCAGATAACAATAATCATCCTGTTACCAGCTACTATTTAGTTAGGTACCGAGCAAGTCCTTGTGGTTGCCAGCATCCAAGACAGCCTGCAATGATCCTTGCTTCCTGGTATTCATGCCCTTGTACAGTCCCCTCCCACGTGAATCAGGGATGACCTATATGACCCATAGCATACAGTGGAAGTGGTGGTGTGTGACTTCTGAGGCTGAGTCATAATAGGCATTGCAACTTCTGCCTTGGTCTCTAGAATTGATGGCTCTGAGCACACTCTAGCCATCCTATAATTAGGCCCGTGTGGAGAGGAACCAGGACCAGCACCAACATATCAGCCACATAGTGAGCAAATTCAGAAGCAGATCCTCCAGCCCCAGTCTGGCCTTCCGATGACTGCAGCCCCAGCCGACATCTGACTGAACTCTATGAGAAATCCCAAGCCAGAACCCCCCAGCTAAACCACTCCTAAATTCCTGACCCTCAGAAACAGTGAGATATTAGATGCTTATTGGTGCTTTAAGCCACTAAATGTTTTGGGGTCATTTGTTATACAGCAATAGATAACTCACACAGCCTTTATATGTAATTTATTCATCACAACGACACTCTGAAGACATCGTTATCCCCATTTTACTGATAAGGAGACCAAGGCTTACAAAAGTTAATTAATTTTCCTGGGGTCAGAGCAGTTGGTAGAAGCAAAGCTGAGTCTCCAGCTTAGCTCTGCATGCATGAAACCAGCACATTGAACAACTGCTCACTATGTTGCATGTCGTGGAGACCCACTTAGTATTTCCAGAATGCCTGCACACCAAGAAAAGCCAGATGTCCCCAAATAAACTGACTGGTCTTGTGACAGTGAAGTTTACATGCTACCATTCAGGATTATACAGGCCCAATAGGTGCCTGTTGATCCATGGTCCAAAATCCACAGCCAGTTTGAAACTCCAGTGCACGATTGTGTTGTGAAAATCAGTCAGTTTATTCCAGGGAGAACCTGCCATGGGAGCTCCCATGTAGGTCCTTGGGATGTAGAAAGGTTCCCAAACTCCCAGAAAAAGTTTGCACAGCCTGAGAACAATTGCCCTTCCTGGGGCCTTACTACTTGATGTAGTTTGGGGGTTGCTGATATTTACAGTTATCTGAATACAGAGAACAGGGATGTGGTCTATGGCAAGGGATGTAGAGTGCGATGACCATTTGCCCTTCACTTGCCTCCGGTGCTGGGTCAGTTTCTATTTAACAGCTTGGCGGCTTGCTAGTGTGCTGAGGGGGCCAAATTTGACAAGTACCTAATTGTCAGCCAAAGAATGTGATCATTCCTCTGAAGTCACATCAAGGAATGAGCTTCTGAGCTCTTGTCTTAGACTAACTGGTGTATATCTGTCTCATTCTGGCCAGAGACCAGCAACCATTTGATGGAGGCTAGTCTAGTGGAAGCTTCTGGTCCTGCTGTCCTGTTGGCTAAGAAACCCAGGCTTGTAGGCAAGACAGAGGCTTATCCTTGTTTTCCAGGCTTACCCGTTACACTGCAGATGCAGATCTGTTTTGGCAACCTCATAGGCAGCTAAGTAAATACAGGAGGAAGAAAGGTCCCTTTCTGAAGAATGAAATGTCACTTCTACAACAAAATTCATCATCTCCTTTTAGCTCTCTCAGCCTTTCCATTCTATGGCTTGTGCCAATATGCCCCTGAGCTTAGAACTTTGGCATCTACATTGACTGCTTCCTCCTTTCAGCCCTTCAAATTGAGCCAGTCATCCAGGCTTGTCAATTATGCCTTCAAAATACCCTAGGATGATTTCCTCTCTGTTTCTACTCTGCCTTTGGAACATCACCTAGATAGGTACCTGGACCCAAATGTCTCTCCCGGTCAGTAGCTCTAAACTATCTACTGCAATGATTCCACATGTGTTCACCTACCTTTCAATGATGTGTTTATAATATGTCCTGACCTAACTTGATTTTCCAAAGCTCTCCAGTGCTAACGCTGCTCCGTACACACATGCATATGTGTGCACAAATGTGTAAGCACACATGTGGACACATATACACACTCCTGTATATATACACCATGTCCTGCACTGTCACCCACTTTTATTGCCCCTCTACAGTTTTGGATGTGCTTTGTAATCCTTGCTCTTCTGGTTTAACTCATCCTGTAAAGAAAACTTGTTTACTACCTCAGATACCAGTCCCAGTAATCTCTCCTTTCTCTATCTTCACGGGCTGTTATTTTCAGAGATAAGCCACACCTCTGTACTGGCCCCATTTTTCAGATCCGTCAGGCTTCTAGAATCCCTCTGGACTCCAGAAATCTTGGGGAAAACAAAACCAGAACTGATTGACAGTAAAGCACAGCCCTGAGGGCTCAGCTCACCAACATTGTTATCCAGAGCCACTGTCCCAGACCCACAGTGTGCTGAGAGTCATGGTTTGCTGGGCAGAAGGAGAAGTGCCCGCTAATTGGTTATGACCACAAAGATCAACCACAGAACACCCGGTAAGACAGGTATGATTAAAAAACAACAGAAGGCCAGGAGAGGAGAAAGCTGCGGTGGTTAAGTGGTACTTGGATGTGATTAGAAGTGGCGACAGGAATTATGAGCAGCAGACACTCTGCAGTGGAGAAGTAAGTCGATGATGAAGCGACTGAAAGATGTCTGTGGTCTGCAGGGGTGGTAATAAGCTCTCTCTCTCTCTCTCTCTCTCTCTCTCTCTCTCTCTCTCTCTCTCTCTCTCTCTCTCTCTCTCTCTGCAGTAGCCCTTAGAAACAAGGAAGATCCTGGGGAAAGCAGCAGCTTCCTGTCCTGTCTTGAGGGCACAGGGCTGTTGCTGCCAGGAGAAATCAGCCGTGTGGGGCACCTGGGCAGCACATGTGACCTGACTGCCTTTGCAGTTATCTGCCAGAGGCTGCAACTCAAGTGCCTACAGGGACCAAACATAATGTGAATGCTCAAAGTAGGGCAAGTGTTAGAAAGACAGAGGGGTAGGGACCGTGACCAACTGAAGGGCATACACCTCATCCAAAAGCATCCAAGTACACATCTTAAGACACCACATAGGCTAAACAAGACATATACTTGGGACAAATACGGCCCACAGGCACCCTGTGTGTAGTCTCTGGCTCCATAGGTGTATGTGCAACACATCACGAGGACTGATGATGATGGGAATGATGACCTTGAATTGCCAACATGTTGGTTAAGCTCTTTCAGACTACCAGGACTAATGTCATCTGATGGGGAGTGTATCTGGGGAGGTAAGCTAGATGACATGGCTTCACCAGCCACAGAGCCTAGTCAGTGATCAGTCTGGAACCATAGTAGCTCCTATGGCACCACAGAGCTCTAGAAGGTTGACAGGGAAGGGGCCTGGCCACCTTATTTGTCCTTTAGTAAGCAGCTATTAGTGGCTTCCTGCCTTGAAGGCAATGCCATAGTTGCAATTCTCCTGTTGTTACCCTGTAACTTTTCAACTTTCCTTCTTTCTATCTCTTGGTTTCTGCTTATTTCTGACTTAACATTGCTTCATCGCAACTGCTTATTCATGACTTGTCTTCCAAGAACCCACACACCTCCACCAGCCAACTTCCCCTTAACACCTCATTGGCCTGGACTGTGCCATTCACACAAGCTGCAAGGCAGGCTGAGGAATCAAGTACCTAGTTCTCCATCTAGATTGACAGCATCCTGTTTCTTACGCATAGGGATATTCTCATATTATGTGTGCACCTATGTATTTCTAGTTCAAGGCACCATAGGGTGTCTTAGGCAGGGAGTGTGAGATAACAAAAAAGCACAAAAGAAAAGTGTAGGTCTGAATACCAGCTCCGTCATCTACTGATTCTGTAATCTATAAACAACCTTACTGAATATCATTCTCCTGCCAGGTAAAAGGGCGTACTAAATACCTCCCTTGCAGGGCTGTTGTTTGGATTAAATATGGTAGGGTTTTTACAGTTCCTAGTCCTGAAGAGATACCCCCAAATGGTTACAATTTTATTGTGGCATGCTGTCTTCTGTTTGATGGGCATATGGTAGGTGGACGCATAGTAGAAGGGAATAGAGCTTGAAGGTCAAGGACATAGACCCTGAAGTCATGCTGTTGGGCCCAGACCCATCCTCTACCACTTAACTAACTGTGTGACCTTGGAGAAGTTACTTGGCCTCTCTGAGCTTCAGTTTCCCTATCTGTAAACTAGAGACAGTAATAGAACATATCTCCTAGGGGTGCATTTGGAAGAAAAGAAGAGAGAGTGCACCTACACTGGGCACTGTGCCTGGCACAAAGCACATACACAGTAAGTGTTGGCTATTATTAATATTGATTGCTTTATTTTCTTCCTTGGCCCAGAACTAAAATTTATTGAAACAGCAGAGTAAGTGCCTTGCTGTTGAAATTCTTTAAAACCAGTCACTTAAAATACACCTACTATTATAACTGGAAGCAGTGGCAAATCAAGAGTAAGGTGTTGGGGTAAGGTGGTCTGCCCTGGATTCAAGCAGTAAGAGGGTCCATTGTCTCTAGAGAATTTTAAAAATAATTTTTTAAAAACCCAAGTAAAATTAAAAATTGTTCTGCTTTTTATTGTCACCAGGTGCCAACATTTCCAAACAATATAAGTGATAAAATAGCCTCCCCCTTCCATCTAATTTGCTAAGTTCTAAAGGATGGCTGCAATTAGTTTCATGCTAGCACATTTTTGTTAGTTATGTTTTAATAAATACTGTATTCTACTGGAGAGCTCCCAGTTATACAATCAGCCGCTGACACTCCAGACTCAGGTGCTAACAGTTTCAATCCCTTCAGTTTGTCTCCAACCCCTGCAGCCCTTCACACTCCTGAGTGAAAACAGTAGACTCAGAAGCAAGGATGAGAGCTCAGGGCTTGTAAAGACAAAGAAACGAAACTTGAGTTACTTCCATTCTGTGTGACTTCCGGGAATTCATTTTAGTATTTAAAGTTAAAACAGCTAACAGAAGGTGAAGTGTGAAGTGTGATATTTTTGTTTTGCAGATGCAAATTTTAGTTCATGATATATTTTATCACAGTTGAGTGATCTTTGAAAATGAAATCCCTCTAAAAAAAGTGAAATCACTCTTTTAAAATTATTTATTTGTTTTTAAATTAAAGAACAAATTCAGGAGATTGTGCTAATTTCTGATTACTACAGAATTTGTGCTGAAAATAATTTTGTTCTATAGAGGAGGATGGTAAAAATGATTTGCTCCGATGAGATTGTTATGGTGCCCTGGTGCTACTATTAGCAAAGATGGGAGAAGGCAGAGGAAAGTGAGCAAGCTACCATATTTCATCAATCCTAAAATGTATATCTTTATTCACATTTTAACCTATCAGAAATCAGAATGCATTTCTCAATCACCATTGGTCAGGTGGTAGTCATGAAGTATTGTTGCTACCGGAATCTGTGCATCAAACTTAGCAACGGCTTGGAAGAAAATCTTGGTGACAGGGACTTCCCTGGTGGTGCAGCGGTTAAGGCTCCGTGCTCCCAATTCAGGGGGCCCGGGTTCAATCCCTGATCCAGGAACTAGATCCCACATGCATGCCGCAACTAAAGAGCCCGCCTGCCGCAACCGAGACCCAACACAACCAAATAAATAAATAAATAAATATTAAAGAAAAAAAATCCTGGTGACAATAATGGAGCACTCTTTAAGAAATGCTGTAAGAGCAACAGCCTTGATGGAACAAAGTGCTGTGGGGAGGGCAGAAGGGAAGGATGCCAAAAACTAAGAATGACTTAGAAGAGTCAAACTGTGAATAGGAAATTTTAGGAATACTTGAACCAATTTATTTCACTTTTTATTTTGATATATGAATGCATAAGAGTGATAGAAGATAAATGTCAAAGTATAAGGATCCTCTTTTAATAAACAGAAAATTTTGTAATTAAAAAAAAAAAAGGTTTGCTCTGTTGACTGGAAAAAAGTGCACAACCTAAAAGTTAGCCTTACTGAGGACCATAGCTAGGGACAGCACCTCTCAGATAGCTCTGAGGAATTGTTCCAAAGAGGTAAAGGAAGAGCCAGGGTATATAGGAGTTTCTGCTGGGAGAAAAAAACCAAAGAAACAGGTAGTCAAATATCTAAAGATTACTGCTAATCATAAACAAAAACCCAGACATCTCAAGTTAATTTTAATGCTTTTCTATGTATGGGAAGAGGCAAGAATCTGGGCTGTTGAAATTATTCCTTTGATAGGCACTGTAACTACCTAGGGCCGGTATCCTGTTTTTCTGCATCCTGAATCCCCTCAGGGTGCACCGTAGGGGGCGGCTGCACTGGCTGAGGGCTGCAACATCCTTTGTTTACTGAAATGGCAGGTGACATTCTTTGTCCACAGCTCCGTAGCAAACATATATGCATGTGCATATGCCACTGCATAGGAACCAGAGGGACCTTAGAGAGAACTGAGCCCAAGCCCCTTACTTTACAGCTGTCCTAAGGGGAGTTGTCCCAGGTCACCCTGACAGGAGGCAAGGAGAGCTAGAGGGAAGTCCCCTAGCTATGGCTGGGCTTTTTGCATCGTCCATGCTCAAGCTAACTGAAATAGTACTACAGTGTTGGTGCTTCAAAAACTGTGGTAAAGAACCCATTTTTACAATGTGCCATCAGATACTAGTACACAGCTCAGGCCACTTGTGGCTCATTGTATGGGGTCATTTCATCCAAAAGGTCTCCCCCCGGCTCAGCAAGACAAATGCCCATCACTTGGCTATAGCAGCTGTGTCAAGTTGCCACCACAGTTTCTAAACCAGTGACAGTTCTCAGACCAGCTTTGAGTAGCTCTGTACCATGTCATACGGGGTCTATAACAAAGATGGATGATCAGGAAAACATCCCTGGATATTACTATGCAAATGCTTAGCCTTTGGGTTGCTTTGTTTTTATCAAATTCCTGAACACATTCTATGACAGTTAAGAGTCCAGGTGTGAGCCAGGGTCACTACTAGCTCTGTGGCTTTGGGCCAGTGCCTAAACCTCTCTAAGCATGAGTTTCCTCATCCATAGAATGAGGGTATATTAGTACCCAGCTCAAAGGGGTCGACAGAGGTATGTGTGTGTAAACACCAGGGCCACACAGTGGGCTCTCCTAAGCATTAACTATTATTAATGTTACTGTTACCCAAAAACTGGGTTCGTCTCTTGGTGGGTGTCGAGCCAATAGCCAAAACCAGGCCAAAGATCAGAAGGAAGGATCTATTATTACTTGCAGCAAGTAAGGAGAACACTGGGGATCTTTCCCGAAGCAGTATCTCCCTGAACAGCAAAACTGGGGTAGTTTTAGGCTAAGAGTGCATGCATAGTCATGAAGGGGCTTAAACAGAGGGGAACTCAGCATAGAATTGGCGCAAAGGTCAACAGAGTCCAAGCTTTAGTTGATTGAAGTCAGGAGGGTCAACATCATCATGCCATCCTCCACCTGGGTGGGAGCCTTAGTTCCTGCAGAACTCAAAAGATATATTATTATGTCTACCCCTTGAGGAGGAACTAGGACTCTGCTTTATCACTGTACTATTCTTTGAAGGCCTTTTTTCCGTTCCCGCATGCCTTTGTTCTCTTAAGATCATTAATTACTGACACCTGTCCAAGGGCAAGCATTGTGGCAAGGCTTAGATCACAAAATGGCTTAGGCCAAAATGGTTTGTCTTATGTCAAGAAAGCCATGCCTGGTTCCTTTTCTCCGGGGCCCCCCTACCTTATCTGCTTGCATTATTAGCCCTCCTCTCCTTTTTGGGTTGAGGGGATGTGGGTTACGGGTCAGGGTGTAGCTACCGTTGAGGCAGCATAGGGCAGAGAGCCCTGAGGCAGGGATCAGGCTTGTTGGCTCTGGCTCTGTCCCCTGGTGACCAGGGATGAGTCCCCAGGCTGCATGGGCAGTCAGCCACAGCGGGCGCTGCCCCAGGCCAGGCCTTGCGCTGGGCACTGACTGAGAAATGGTCTCTGCCCTGGGATCTCTCACATTATGGCGTAGGCAGAGACGCTGACAGCACTCAGTAGGTGCCATCACAGAGGTCGGAACCGCGGGCAGCTCGGTGGGAGCACGTGAGCCTCTCCATCCTGTAAGTTCTATGTTTGAGCCCACGGAGTGAGCATGAGTTAGAACGGTGTTACAGGGGGATACCTTCCCCTTCTTTGCCTCCTGGGAGGAGACATTTTGACCGAAAGACACTCTTTACTCCCTCCGGGTGTGATCTGAGCGGTCAATCTGGGAGAACAACTAGGAGCTGGGTGCTGCTGGGCGCTCCCTCATCTTGCCTCTTGGGAGCCTCTGCGGGTGAGAAGCTGGCCCTCTGCCTGGGCCCCCTCTGTCTGGGGCAGGCTGCCGCCCATCCTGGAGCCCTGTGGGGACCACCCAGGCCAGCTCTGCCTGCAAAGAGCAGGGTGGGGGGGGCTTGGCTGGTTTGGGTTTCAGGTCACAGATGCATTCGGTCCTCCCACTGAGCCGTTCTCCGATTTCACCTTTACCAGGTGTGTGATACCTGTGGGGCTCCATTTGCCAATACTCTGATTTACTTCTCAATAAATTTGGAATTTGGTCAAGATAGAGGGGTGCTATTTCTTGGCTCCCTGGGGGACCCCAGGAGTTAGACATTCCATGCCATTAGACAGACAACAAGCTCCTTGCTGGGGGCCCACGATTATGTGGACAGTGCCGCATCTCTGCCTGGGACGCATGTAATGGTTGTTCATTGATATTGGTTAAACCGATTAACAGTTTCAGGGGGCTGAGCAGAGGGAAACAGGAAAAGCTTCAGAGAAGAGGAGACGTTTTATTCAAGCTTCGAAGGATAAGACATCTGCCAACAAAACAAGGTAGAAAAAGGCACTCTAAGACCTATGAGGGATGGGGCATATTCTGTGACAATTTGTATGTCCCCATCTTTCCGAGAACCAGTTTTCTCGTCTGTAGAATGAGGATAAGAAAACTGTCCTTGCCTCCCTCACAGGGTCCTTGGGAGTGTCATATGACATACCGGAGGCAGAAATGTTTTAAAAACTGTAAAGTGCTGTAAAAATCATTATATAATACTCAGCCACCAGCATAAACATCAACTGTCAGCAGAGAGGGTCAGAACGAATTTTTTTTTCAAGTTGATGAATTCTTTTAATCTTTTATAAACTGAACTCTCCCAGAAATGATTTTCATTAATGTCCAAAGCCCACAATTGAACCACCAAGCCTCTTGGCTCCTACTAAAATACTGATAAAACACAATCTGGCTTTGCCTTTATGGATATCTTAACAATTATATTTTCAGAGAGAACAATAGAAAAACAGACAGTGTTGTCAGTTTGACATTCCTTGCTAGGATATTTTCAGGCCGCCAATGTCTATATGCAAACAATACAGTCAGAAACCAAACGAGTGCTTTATGAATTTCTTTCTTCTGCCCAATTTGCATAGAGGGGAGGCCAGTAGAAAATGCAGTGGCAATCAAATTTCAATGGTAATGAAACAATGAGGCGTTTCTGGCTGTAGGTGGGTGTTGAAATAATCATGAAAGCAGCAGCTGGCTCCTTTCTCTCTTTTGTCCAATTAGGAGCTATTTTCTGTGCGAGGAATACTCAAAGGCAATCATACCTTGATCCTTCTTGTGTCAAAAGTCTGTCTGGAAGACTGACTTACCATCCAATGCCATTTAAAAGCAGAAACAGCACATTTATTTTTCTGTCTCAGTATGACACCACCTCACAGAAAGGTTGCTAGCTTTGAGCAGAAATCTTATTTCCTCCCTGGTGGGGAGGCGAGGGCTGCATCTTCTAGGGATTGGAGAGAATTGTGCCAGTAAGTACCCAGCATAGCCAGCTGCTGGCAGCAAACAAAGGGTCTCCGTGGGACACATGAGAAAAAGTGTCCGTTAGGGCGAAGAGGGTTGGAGTACATCCGCATATTAGCAGCTCTGGGAAGAGAGAAGCTCTGTAAATAATCCACTTGCAGACAGCTTAATACTTTGAACATAGTAACAGCCCACGTGCAGAAACCACCGGATAGGGCAGACAGCAAATTTCACTTCCAGCAATACAGCTGTGCTTTCACGGCAAACGAAGGTTCTGGCAGCCCAGGGAGGAAGAGGAAAGAGAAGGAGGGCTTTGAAATACAGCCGTAGCCTTCCTCCTGCCTCTGGGGTGCCACAGGGAAGGAGCTCTGTTGCAGAAGGGATTCTAGCTATGGACTAGAGCCAGTGTCATTTTTTTTTTTTTTTTCAGACTTAAGACAGTTCCCCAGTTGCTGACAGACTTCAGAGTCTGTAGTGTTCCCTGGCCACCTCTTGTATGTGCAGCGTGGTGCTAGGTCTTCTGGGGGATTCGGAAGAATCATCATCATAATCCCTAGCATCTGTAGGGTGGTGTATGGTTTACAAAGCGTTTTTCACTTAAAGCGTTGCATATTTGTGCCAATAATCGTGAGAGGTAAGAACGAATGTGGACGTTATTTCCCTGGAAGAGGGGTGAAATAATAAGACCTCATCATAACAATAGCTCAAATGTATTGAGCAATTTACCAGATTTATTTTCTGAATTGTCACATTTAATTCTCATAAGCCCCTTACAAAGAAGGTACTATTATGATCTCCCACTTGTAGTTTAGAAAACAGAGGCTCAGAGAGATGAAGTGAATTGCCCAGGTCAGACCACTAGGACATAGCAGAGCTAAGCCTTCAAGCCAGCTGAAGGAGAACCTGCAGTCTTCTGAGTCCCCAGCCTATGCTGCCTGGGTCCCCTCTGTTTTGACACAGTCCTGTTCCTCCCCAGGGGAGAGACATTCAACAAGCATTGAGAGCCCACTGTGTCAAGAGCAGCTCTAGACACTGGGGATGAGTGCATTCATTCAACAGATATTTCCTGAGTGTTCATTACTGGCCAGGCACTGTTTTGTGCTCGGAGTACACTAGCAAACACTGGGCCTAGCAGACAATAAACAAGATATGTTTAAGGAAATAGTATAATATATTAGAAAGTGATAGGCTCTATGGAAAAGAGGAATCATAGGGCGCAGTAAAGGGGACCAGGAGTGCTGGAGTGGGAGTGAGGGGGCAGGATCCACTTGTGCAGAAGGTGGTCATGGGAGCTCTCGTTGAGAAGGTGACATTCGAGTACATATATTGAAGGCAGCGAGGGAAGTAACCATGCCTTTACATGGGGAAGAGCGTTCCAGGCAGAGGGAATAAGGAATGTGTCGTGTGTTCAAAGAACAGTGCCCGCAGTGAAGAGCAATGGGAGATGTGTCAGAGTGTAATGGGGTGCCTGGTCATGGTGGGCCTCGTAGGCCATGGTACAGACTTGTCTTTCACTCAGAGTGAAGTGCAGGACGCTGGACCCTTTTTTTTTTCCTTTAATTAATTAATTAATTATTTTTTGGCTGCGTTGGGTCTTCGTTGCTGTGCGCAGGCTTTCTCTAGTTGCGGCGAGCGGGGGCCACTCTTTGTTGCGGCGCACGGGCTTCTCACTGCGGTGGCCTCCCTCGGTTGCGGAGCACAGGCTCTAGGCATGTGGGCTGCAGTAGCTGCAGCACGTGGGCTCAGTAGTTGTGGCTCACGGGCTAGGCAAGCTTGAAGGTCTTGCCAGGCTCTGAGCAGAGGAGGAGCCGGTTCTGACTTCTGAATTGAAAGGACCACCCTGGCTGCTGTTTTGAGAATGGACTCCAAGGGGCCAGGGTAGAGGCAGAGAGGCCAGTCAGGAGGCCACTGCAGTGATCCAGATAAGAGATGATGCTTTTTTCTTTCTTTTTTTTTTACTCGGCCTGTGATGGTGAGAAGAGATCAGATTCTGCATGAATTTTGAACGTAAAGCCACACTGCCGGTCTACCCAATCATTAGACCAATTGGAACCTGGTGAAAAGAAAGCTGCTTTATAAAAGAGGAACAGAACAGAGGAACGGTGATTTAAAAAACTGAGAAATAGAGCCAGCTAGGAATGAAGTATACTTATAATGACCCAACAGAAAGCACCACAATTGTAAAACTAGAAGACATAATAAAGTCTTTGTTTTTATTCTTTATATCATTGAATTCAGTGTAGGCATGCAAATAAGTGAGCCTTACTAGCAAAGCCATATCATTTATAACTTTATCCTCGTGATTGTGCTGTGAGCACAGTCCATAGAAATACAGTATTGTTGGAACCTTTGCTTCTTTGTTTTCCAAGCTGAACTCTTAACTATTTTAATCCATTGGGAAATGCAAATAAAAGGAGAAAAAGGGAGCAAAAGAATGCATGTATTATTTAACTGTTCCTGATCCCTATGACGATGGACACCTTGTGATTATGAGAACTGAAAAGAGATTGGGTTTTTTTTTCCTATAGATTCCATATAAGATACTGATTCAGAAAACAAAAGTGGCCAGATGGATTTGATTCACATCCTATTTCATGAGAGGACAACGAGTTGTACATAGTGAGGAAGGCAGTCATCCTCCGGCTTGGTGTTTTTATCCTCTCTAAATATAGCAAAGAAGTGTTTTGCTGTTAAGATGGGTTGGATCATCATTTGACCTTTTTTCACGGATAAGCGTGGGCAGGAGATGAGTATCAGCAATATTTACCGGCTGACTTTTGTGTGCCAGCACTGTGCTATCTTACTCACCTTTGTATACCCAGCTTACAGTCTTTGAGTTTTGCCTGATATTGTTCTTTATTGAGATGCACACCATCTTGAATGTTCACAGTTGAATGAAGATCTTGCTTACTGCTTAGTTGTCTGCTTAATCATCTTATATTTTATTATTTATTAAAAACTTTTTATTGAAGTACAGTTGATTGACAATGCTGTGTTAGTTTTAGGTGTATAGCGAAGTGATTTAGTTATACATACAGGTATATGTATTTTTTTCAGATCCTTTTCTCTTATAGGTTATTACAAACCTATGAAGTTTAGTTCCCTGTGCTATACAGTAGGTCCTTGCTTATCTATTTTATATGTAGTAGTGTGTATATGTTAATCCCAAACTTCTAATTTATCCCCCCTCCTTAATCATCTTATATTAAGGGGACATTACTCTCAATGGAGCTGACTCTCAAAAGTGGACTCTGATGCTGGATTCAATTCTAAGCATCAGAATCTAGGCTGGAAGAAGATCTATACACTCCTGCTCGTCAGGTGGCAAATTGTGCAGCCAATATCAGACTGTAGGTTAAGAAAGCATGAACCAAGTTTCCCATAAGGAAACAACTATGGGTAAGTGTCTAAGCTTATTCCCTTCAAAATATGTTTTTAAAAAGTCAAGGCCGGGCCTCCCTGGTGGCGCAGTGGTTGAGAGTCCGCCTGCCGATGCAGGGGATACGGGTTCGTGCCCCGGTCTGGGAGGATCCCATATGCCGCGGAGCGGCTGGGCCCGTGAGCCATGGCCGCTGGGCCTGCGCATCCGGAGCCTGTGCTCCGCAACGGGAGAGGCCACAACAGTGAGAGGCCCGCATACCGCAAAAAAAAAAAAAAAAAAAAAAAAAAAAAAAAAAAAAGTCAAGGCCTTCTTATTAATCAAGATCACTATTTCTGGAAGTTCTAGCCCCTGAAAGACAAGAAAATGAAATAAGTAAACAATACTTTTGAGAATTAAGTAGAAGTAACAAAAGTTCAATAAGGAGCCACTGCTAGAAATCACCTTATACATCTTTGAGGAAAAGCTCAGAAAAGATCACCGGTGGCTGGGCAGCATCAAACATCAAGTTTCTCACTTGAGGCAAAAGGGACATTTATTCTTTCATTGAACTTTGTTAACACACGAAGGTGAGATCAGAAGAAAGGGAAAAGTTTGCAAATCTCATGTCGAAGAATAAAAATGTGGGGCTAAAAACTATCTTCCTTTTTTTTTTTTTTTTTGCGGTATGCGGGCCTCTCACTGTTGTGGCCTCTCCCATTGCGGAACACAGGCTCAGATGTGCAGGCTCAGCGGCCATGGCTCACGGGCCTAGCCGCTCCGCAGCATGTGGGATCTTCCTGGACCGGGGCACAAACCTGTGTCCCCTGCATCGGCAGGTGGACTCTCAACCACTGCGCCACCAAGGAAGCCCTGTCTTCCTTATTTTTTAACCATCTCAAAAGGGAGTCAGACATTCCAGACCAAGGACTACCACTGTAGGAACTCTGGATGTATAGTCAAATTTCTCACATTTTTAAAAACCAGTTTGTATTCAGGAGCAATGATCATGAGATCTTTGTCCTATCCTACGGCCAGGTTTGAGAAACCCCCAGGGATACAGTAGATGGTGACTGAGATTGTAGCTAGGCTGTATTTGGGGAAACACAGTGCCATGTGTTTAAAAATATACCCCAAATTCACCTTGGAGCTAGCAGATAATCCAGCATTGAGAATGACTGAGAGAGGCAGGGATGATAGCTAGACCTCTTGGGGGTCATCTCAAAGAATATTAGAATAATTTTTCTTTTGGTTTCAAAATCTCTCCTCCATTGCTTTCAGTTCACAGATCTTTGTAAGTGTGTCTGAATCTAAAAATATTGCTTCATGGCAAGGCATACTCCCCCCTCCCCACTGTAGTTGCCATGGAAACAGCACTTGCCCATGTGTCAGGAGCTCACACACACACACACAACACACACACACACACACACAGCAGATTAATATATTCTCAGGGAAATGCCTTTTATGCCTTCTCCTTCTGGTGTTCTTTATACTTCTAAAAAGACACATTCAGAGCCAAAATTTTACTAATTCCTACCATCCAATTGTTATCTATTGTGTCCTTTGTTTTGATGTTAAAAATTCTGATTTTAGGTTTTTCTTTAACATAATCTCTCCTGGAAGTGAAATAATCTATTGATATTATTCCCCCCTTCATCTACCTCCAACTTTTCTCCCACCCCTTAAATGAACATACTGTAGATCTCAATACATTTAGTTTATTAACTAAAAAGAAACCTATTTCAGATTCTACTCAATTTCTTTGATGTGTATAATGATGCATTTCATGTATTTCATTTCCTTAAATATTCTCTACCCAAAATACTAGTTTTAACTGGCAAAACAGCAATTCTTCTGAAGGATGTTGATGAATCACAAGTTCATGTGAGTATAGGACTATAGTTATCTGGCTTAGTTTTTAATCTAAATGAACTTGAAAAGAAACTAAAGGAAAATCTGATGCAGGGAAATAATTTATTTCAACCAGTATTCCTTGAGCACGTACTATCTGACTGTATCTAACCCAGTTCCCTTGAGAGCTGATTCTGATTACGTGGAGAAGCTCATGATCAGCCGTAAGGCCCATGGGCGCAGCATGGTGCATAAGAGTCGGGAAACTGACCTCGATTTCACCACCAGTTGGGAGCTTTCACTTCAACTGAATTGGGCCATAGAATTGTAACCTGTAAGATGAGGAACTTGAACTAGACTATCACCCTGGTCCCTTCAGCTCCAAGAGGCCATGACTATAATTCAGCTTCAGAGCAGCCTGATGGAGGCATATGGTTGGCTAAGCAGCCCTAGCCCACAGTCCCGGGAGTGACTCAGCCGTGGCCCTGGGTGAGGTCTGACACCCATCAGTCTTCCCACCTCTTGTTGTACCCACATCTATCCAATGCCTCAGCCCATGGGGTGAGATAGAGCTCCTACCCAAGTGTCCCTTCAGAGCATTCCTTCTTCTGCCTTCGTCAGCTCTGACTGTCCTTCGTCACACCCCTACTGAGGCTTGCCAACCTGACACACTCGTTCACACCAAGTTATCCAGTGGGCTTTGTACTCAAGGCAACATTCTTTAACTGTAAAGTTACTTTCTGGAGCTACCAGACCCTAGTAAAGTCTCCTGTTTAGTTCCTACAACTTTCCTTCTCACATGCTCTGCTTCAGCCTCAAGGGCAATTCCTGAAACTCACCAAGCTCTTGACTACCCTGGACCTTGGCCTGCCCCGGTGCTGCCGCCACTGCCCAGGGGACCCCCTCCCACCCCCACTCAGCTGCTACCTCCTTCCCACCCTTCAATCTCAGCCTCAAAGTCTTTGCCCCCAACTGAGCCCTGGCTCTGCTCTTTTCCTTCTTGGATTTTGCTACCAAATATCACAACAATTTCATAATCGCTTAATGTCCGAGTCTCCCCCAGGAGATGATGAACACCACAAGGGCACCGCACCACTGTACACCCAGTGCCTGGTCCACGCAGGGGTTCAGTTAGTAACTGTCAAGTAAGTGCATGGACGAACAGATGAATGAAAACACCATCTTGACCCAAAGAAGAGACACATGGCGGGAATTTCAGGCCCTGGCACATGCTGAGGGGGAAGAGACAATTTTTAAAAAAATTTTATTGACGTGTAGTTGATTTACAATGTTGTGTTAATTTCTGCTGTACGGCAAAGGGATTCAGTTATACATATATATATTTTTTCATATTCTTTTCCGTTATGGTTTATCACAGGATATTGAATATAGTTCCCTGTGCTATACAGTAGGACCTTGTTGTTTATCCATCCTATATAAAATAGTTTGTATCTGCTAATCCCAAACTCCCAATCCTTCCTTTTGCCACACCCCCCCTCCCCCTTGGCAACCACAAGTCTGTGGCAGAGACACTTTTAACAGGTAAAACTTGCCTCTCATCTCTATCTGCAGTGCTAACCTAGCCCTTGAAGGACAGGCCCCAGCAGCAGAAAACATCGTTACTACGAAATGGTCTGTAACTATTTGTCAACGGTAAGCCTTTGACTCATGATGAAAGCTTTCTTTATATAAATCCAAAGCATTTTACTTTGTGTTCGGGCAAACATGTTAGTGACCTCAACCCTTAGAATGTGAAGCACACTGTTAGGGACATTAGACTGAGATAGAAAAGTTGAGAAACTTGGGCTTCCCTGGTGGCGCAGTGGTTGAGAGTCCACCTGCCGATGCAGGAGACACGGGTTCGTGCCCCGGTCCGGGAAGATCCCACGTGCAGCGGAGCGGCTGGGCCTGTGAGCCATGGCCGCTGAGCCTGCGCGTCCGGAGCCTGTGCTCCGCAACAGGAGAGGCCACAGCAGTGAGAGGCCCGCGTACCGCAAAAAAAAAAAAAAAAAAAAAAAAAGTTGAGAAACTTGCTGCTATCTCACAATGAGCCTTTGGCAGAATGAGGACCAGAATCTGACTTTTGCCAGTCGAGTCACTTTGCCTCTCTCGGCCTGTTTTCTTCCTCTGTAGATGATTTACTCCCTTCCCCTACTCCACTCCTCAGTGGACCCTGAAACTCCTTGATTTAAATGCAACTCTTCTGACATCAATAATGCCCAAATCCTTCACATGTTTAAAAAAAAAGGAGTATCGAAGTATGTCAGGCATTTAATTAACACTCGTATAATATCATTTTTAGATTTGTGACATTTGTGATTTATCAGCTTTTAAACATTTGTTATATTCTTTACATAAATATTTATGTTTATATCTTAAATAAAGCACTCACATGTAAACTTTTCTTTAAATAATTGGCTTATAGAGTACACATAATCTTGGGAATAAAAAAAGGCATTATTGTTGTTTTTGCTGTCCAGGCTGATGCTGGCAGATTTATACTTGCCCTACTTATTCTGTTTGTGTGTCTGCAACATGGATAGGTGACTGGTAGATTGCTCTCAAATCTTTGAACATCAGTTCCAGCTTTAAAATAGGATTTTGCATCCTGTTTTCACCACTAAATCAATGTGAATTAGAAAAATTATTTAACCTCTTTATGTCTGGTTTTGTGTTTGTTTGGTTTTCTTCGTACGTGAAAAGGAAAGAGTACCTTTTTCTACTTCTGTCCCGAGGAATTTGGCAAAGGCTGTTGGAATTAGTGGCTGTGGCTTTGCCATTTCCATGGAGAGGCCTGACCTCAGGGCCGTACACTGATACAGGCTTGCCAGGGATTTGTGGCACCTCTGTTGCTGGGTCCATGGAAGGTTTCTAGAGCGAGATGCTGATTCATGGGTTTCTGTGTCCTGAGAAGACAGATATGGTGTTACTTCTAGAACAGTGGCTTCTAAACCAGTTCCAAGTGGGTCTTTCTATCAATGAGAAAAAAAGGATAAATGTGGTGTGTGTATGTGAATGTGTGAATGTGCGTATTGTTGCCAACTGTTCTTTCTTCTGATATAATGTTCTTCCTATTTTTTGGCATTAAATTGGTGTTTTTAACATCCATAAAATGTACTTGTCCATAAGATTCCAAAGTCTGCTTGGAAACACTGAGCTGAAGGACAACCTTGTTATTGTTTCCTAGATCTTCTGTGACCTGGTTTTGTCAGTCAATGATTAACTTCCTTTGGCTAGCAGAGATAATCTAAGCTTTGGAAATCTACCCAGCTTCTTAAGTGGAAGGACACTAACATTCACTGAGTGTATGCTTTGTGCCAGGAACTGCATTTGGTGCTTTCGTATCCATTATTGCATTAAATCTCCTTAGTAACCCTATGAAGTTGGAAGTATTATGCCATTTTAAAATGGGAAAAATCTGAAGCTCAGAAGACAAGTCACTTGATCAAGGTCCTGAGCTGTTAACCGGCAGCAGTCTGAATTTGAACTCAGTTTGTCTGAGCCCAAAGTCCATGGTTTTCTAGCCTCACTAGCTTATTTCTCAAAATAAAACCACAGGACACATACTTTAATCTGGGATATACTTTTCATGTCAACTGAAGGCTATTTGGGGACTGGCATTTTAATTCTGATGCCTAAAAAGAAGTCATGAAAAGATTTTAGGGGCACAGAGACTCACTGTTAACAGAGACAATCCTGGGTTGACCAGGACTGGTTAATCCGTTGACACCAGGGCCTCTTCTGGTCTGTGGAGGGTGTAAGGGACTCTGAAGAGATTCCAAGGCCAGGGACCAAGTGAGACCAAGTGCCCAAGACACACTGTGGCCCTGAGTACCTTCCAGAGCTGGGTGTAAAATATTTGGATTATCTCCTCTTTTGTATAACCTATCCTTGCTTCTCCCTCTGTCCATAAGAATGATCGATGTTGACTAAATTTCATGACATAGAAACAAATGGTTCATTTGCCCTCCAGGGCCATAACCAGCAATTGGCCTTGTATTCAGTGATACATGGGCCAGTGTTTATTTCTATGTCTGATACCTTGTTTTATCTGTGATTAAATTCTACTGTGATGATGACAAAGAAAGGCTAATGTTCTGTATTGTCAAGACTTTATGGTTAGGTAATCAGTTCAAGAGAAGGCCAAGTCTTTGGGCAGAATGACGAAAAGTCTTTAAGCCACAGGTTTGCAAACTTTAGTTAAAACTGTAGAGTCCTTGCCCTCTTGTCAACAGACCTGGGGTGGGGGCCTGGAATCAGTATTTTAACGAACAAACCAGGGTACTGAGTGCAGGCAAAGGATCCAAGGAGCACACATCAGGAAACAGTTCTAAGATACATTTCATTCAAAGGGTATGTAATCATTCATTTGCTCAGTGGAGGCTTTCCCTTTATTGTTTTTTTCAACCGACAGAGATAAAGGACAGCGCTTTTTTACCCTAGTGCTGAGATGGAAATACATAAGCATCCAAATAACAACTCATTTTCTTGGTATGTTTCAGTATGAAAAATGGGCCAAAGAGAAAAACCCTTAGCTGTGGAAAATTCCAGAGGATTGAGGTGGGGGAGGGGTGATGACCAAGTAATGCTAAAGATCCAAGAGAGGACAGCCTTACGCATACCCTTCAGAAGGACAAAGAATGTGCTGGGCCCCTCAGCGTGAAGGCCATAAATCTGGACCGGCAGTCACTCTAATTCAAGTCCTTTGGAATTTCCAGATGGTTCTGTTTTTATTGAAATGTACACGTCAGCATATCTTTTAAATGCTGCCCGAAAATACCAGTGCCCTGGCTGGATGCCATGCTTCTTCAAGGTAACCTGCACCATTGCAGGGCTGTCTTCGTGGCTGTTTATGGGCAGGGAGCCATTGGTTGATGAGCACCTGAGCCGAACCAGTTGCTAAATATACTAAATGTCTTCCCTAACTCTGCCAGCGCCTCTTGGGTAAGTTGTGACCATGGAGAGTCACAAAGAGTGAAGGGCATGAAGGATGCCTGGAGAAAGGAGAGCTGGGATCTGAGGCTGGTGGCAGAAAAGCAGGAAATACAGCGAAAAACACTTAGTCTGCTGTCCCCAATGAATGGGGGAAACTAGGCCAGGGGTGGCCAAGTTTCTTTAGGAGAATTAAAGCTGAAGAAAACAGGTAGTGGCTCTGTGCCCTGAGCTGAAATAGATTCAAAGACCAGTCTCAGCAGGGATCATCTACAATGATTGATTACCGATGTCTGCCAAGGGCTCAAGAAGGGGCAAACTCGTGTACACGTGGCATACTCATTGTTATACTCTAGGTGACCTGGGGCTACATTTAGACCTCTCTGGCTTTTGCTGATCTCTCCTTTCAGAAACACACACCAGCTCTTTCTTTCTCCCCACGAATATACATGGCCATTTCCATGCTGCTTGAATAAGAGATTTATAGTAGTTTAGGCAGAATCTCTTAGAGGTATCTGGGCTAATGAGCAGTAAATGCCACTCAGCATGTGTCTCTAAAAACTATGAACAGGGAAATCCCTACAAGTTGGCTTTCCCTGTGTAGTCACTTATTCTCTTTGCAACAGATGGCCAACATGTCAGGTTCCCCCATGCCCTGGAACCAACTGTCACCCTCAGATCCCCTGGAGTTTATCATGACTGTGGTAGAATTGACAACATCTGTCACTGGGCTTCACATAGAAGACATGGTAGATTAATATGAATTATGACTGTGAAATCGCCACTACTTTCGGTCATAACTGAGCTCCCTGGACCGGATGGTGTTGATGTTCCCAGTTGTGACTGGCTGAATGGATGGGAAGTGGTACAGAGAGGGCACTCACCTTTCTTCCTTATCACTCCACTGCCTGGCTTCTGGCCATTTTTAAAAAAAATAAAAGTCAAGTTTCCTTAAATGTTAAATAATCTTGTCTTCAGGGACACTCTCCTTTCTTTTTTTTTTTTTTTTTTTTGCGGTACACGGGCCTCTCACTGTTGTGGCCTCTCTCGTTGCAAAGCACAGGCTCCGGACGCGCAGGCTCAGTGGCTATGGCTCACAGGCCCAGCTGCTCCACGGCACGTGGAATCTTCCCAGACCGGGGCACGAACCCGTGTCCCCGGCATTGGCAGGCAGACTCTCAACCACTGCGCCACCAGGGAAGCCCGACACTCTCTTTTCTAGAAGGTGTCCTTTCGTTGGAAATCACCAGTCTTTGATAATGTAACTAAATTTTCTAACAACCAAGAGTTTGCTTTGCAGTTCGACCTGAAAGTGTTGTGTTTTGGGCTTTTAGGGAGTTGATGTGCTTGTGGTACTGGGCTGCATTAGTCAGGGTTCTCCAGAGAAACAGAACTGATAGGTTATATAGAGATATATATAAGAGGAGATGTATTATAGGAATTGGCTCGTGTGAATATGGAGGCTGAGAAGTCCCATGATCTGATCTGCAGTCTGCAGGCTGAGAACCAGGAAAGCTGGTGGGGTAATTTAGTCCTAGTCTGAAGGCTCAAGAGCCAGGAGCACTGACTGATGTCCAAGGGCAGGAAGAGATGGATTTCCCAGCTCAAGCGGAGAGAGGGACTTCTCCCTTCCTCCAGCTTTTTGTCTTACTCAGTTCCTCAGCGGATTGGATGATGCCCACCTGTATTGGTGAGGGTGATCTTCTTTACACAGTCTACTGATGCAAATGCTAATCTCTTCCAGAAATCATATTTTACCAGCTATCTGGGC
Source organism: Mesoplodon mirus (assembly GCF_964341445.2). Classification (NCBI taxonomy): domain Eukaryota; kingdom Metazoa; phylum Chordata; class Mammalia; order Artiodactyla; family Ziphiidae; genus Mesoplodon; species Mesoplodon mirus. Next base: position 69,245,378 of record NC_138985.1, read on the forward strand.
ATTCCTTAGCTCAGTCAAGTTGACACATAAAATTAACCATCACATGGGTTGAGAGCATAGAGCCTTAAAAAATCATTAAGATTTAGAGAAATAATGGTATCTTTCAGGTTTAAAAGGAACGGTGAGTGATTTGATTGCTAATGCTTATCGTAGAAAAATGCCATTGAAGAATCATGTGGGAAAATACAGAGGAAACTGCAGTAGGATAGTGGTGGGGGGAGATAGCTTTTGGCCATTTAACCTGTATTCTGTTAAGTGACTTGACAATTCTGCTTGTTGCGTTGTCAGTATAAAGTAGAAGTTCAGGAACCACATCTGACTTCAAATCCTAACCCATCACTTACTAGCAGTGTGATCTTGGGCTAGTTATCTAATCTCTCTAAGCCTCAGTTTTGTCAATTGTGAAATGGGGGTAATAACAGCTCCTACTTCATGAGATTCAGTGAGAAGTTATGCAAAGTAATTTAGCACTGTGTCTGACACACAGCAACTGATAATTAAGTATAGGCTATTTTTATTATTATTATCATTATTTACTAACAGTATGGTGGGAAAGGAAAGCACTAGGAAGCAGGGGCCCTTTCCTCAATTACTTACTTAAATTAATAATTACAGTAACAACAACAAAGTAGCAAACACATCGCTGGGGTCCTCACTATGCATTCATTTTCAACCCCCCAATGAGGTAGGTACTATTATATTATCATCCCTAACTTATAATTGAGGAAACTGGGTCACAGAGAGATTACATAACTTGCCCAAAGTCACACAGCTAACGAACAGCAGGACCAGGAATTGAACCTAGACCTAGTTGAACCTGTTTCCAGAGCCAGCATGCTGAACCACCATGACACATTGCCTTTTGGCTGGTGGGGCCTTGGCTGGTGGCAGTGGGTAGACCAATAATCTGTTGGGATTTCCTCTATGTCTGAGATCTATGATCCCTTGTAAATGTACCTGATTTTAGATTTATAGTTATGCTCTGTAACAGATAGTAAAAAACACGGTACTAAGTCCTTAGGCTGGGAAACTCTCATACATTTCACTTAATACAATCAAATGGTACACAATCCAAAAGTAAAGGGCACGTGGTATAAAGTCTCTTCTTACACCATCATCCAGCCAACTAGTTTGCCTAGAGGTAACTAACGTTAGCTAAAATGGGGTTGATTCTGAGCAAATTGTTAACCTAAACCTTACCTATTTACTATCCAAGACATCGTTGCCATGCCCCACCTCCCCTCTCTGCACTTACTTCCTGGATGGAGAGAGAATTCCTAACTGGCTAGTGCTTCCCTCTCTTTTCTTCATCCCCGTTCTAACGCCACCCTAGTCTTTCTTTCCCAACTCAGACTATTAGCACTTTCCACTAAACTGAAGGTAACCTCAGAAGATTGGGATTATCTACTTTTTCTTCTACAACCCTCTTCTCTATCATGACTGTTGTTCTGAGTGTATCACCAATTAATATACCATACACGTTGTGAAGTATAAGGGCTGGTGCATCTGGACTCCTTAGGGAAACTAATTCTCCATAGTATTCCTAAACACAGAAAGAAATAGGTTTTTCTTTTTCTAAGTATTCTAGTACTAAACCTTGTAGCTCTAGATGTACAGGAATGGACAGACGTTATGACATGTTATTGATCCCATTTAATGAAAAGCAAAAATTATAACATAACAAACTAAGTATATACACATTGACTAGCACATTAAACTGCTAACAGTGAATAAGTTATACGCTAAACATTTAAACTTTTTATAAGAAGCATGAATTTCATATGTATATATAATTTATATAATTTTCATCTCTTCCCCCCCACCCCCCCTTTTTTTTTTTTTTTTTGCAGTACGTGGGCCTCTCACTGTTGTGGTCTCTCCCATTGCGGAGCACAGGTCCGGACGTGCAGGCTCAGCGGCCATGGCTCACAGGCCCAGCCGCTCCGCGGCATGTGGGATCTTCCCGGACCGGGGCACGAACCCGTGTCCCCTGCATCGGCAGGCGGACTCTCAACCACTGCGCCACCAGGGAAGCCCTTTCCCCCCCTTTTTAATGTGATAAAATATAGATAACACCAACTTCACCATTCTGACCATTTTAAATGTACAATTCAGTGGCATTAAGTATAGTCACAATATCGTGCAACCATCACCATCCTCCTAGAGCTGTCCCCACTGGCTCTCTCCCTTTCATGTTGTCATGTATGGAGAGAGAAAACACAATATCAGCCGTGGTCATGGCCCCTCAACTCGGTGGGAAGTCAGATTGGCTCCATAAGGTGACTGGAGTATTCTCTCTCATCTCCTTTACCCCGGTTCCCTTTTCTTCGTCTGACTCACCTCACCTTACCACACTCCCACTCGCTTCTACTCCACTTACACATGTAACCATACACACACACACAGAGTCTTTGTCGTGTTTTGGTACAATGTGGTTTTTCCCCCATTCAAAACTAGACCTGTTCCCCTTATCCTCAACACCCACCTTCTAGCTACATTTCCAAGCCTCTGTAAGCTTTATGTTTGCTGAGAAGTTCCAAGCAATCCAGGTATTTTCATGGTCAAATGACTGGGGGGAAAATGGTGCTGGGTTAGGCAGACATAGGGGATCTCTGACATTCGTCTTTCCCACTTCAGGAGCCCTGCTACTTCCCAGTGAGACAGTGCTTTAAGATTTGCCCTATTTTCATCTCAATGGGAACTTCTCAGACAAACAAGATTAGACTGATATCTTGGATGCGGCTCTGTTAGCATGTACTCTTCACTCATTTATTTTGGCCAGAATTAATCTTTGCTGTGACCTACACAAACTGGCCTGGTGTGGATCAACTTCAAATGCATTGAAGGGTAGTTTGACAATAACAGAAGTAGTAGCAGCATCTCTGCAGAGTCATCTAGTATATGTGTTTTTTCCGACCATACCTTCCGATAGACCATACAAGCACAATGTGAAGACAGCAATTAATTTTTCTTTGGTTACTGCACTTACTGAAGAAGCTTCACTTGTGAGGTCTATGCATGCTGGCCCAGCATAGAGACAGCCCTGCCAGAAAGAAGAGTCCTTTAGTAAGACAATGTTTTGTGTACCAGGAATGTTGAGATTCAGTGCTAAGGTATTTTAGTCCTTTGGAAATCCTTAGGGGAAAATTAGTCGGAATAGTTTTGTAGTAATAAATCCAAAGACTTCTGATGCAGGACCAATCTCTTCCTTGCTTTTCGGAAAAAAACTAAACAAAACAAAAAACTGTTACTCAGTGCAATATGCATCATGCAATAAAGAGTTTTAACTTCAGTTACAATTCAACATGTACTGAATTGCAATTATTGGTTCTAGGCTCTGCGGATGCAACACTCTTTAAGATATAATTCTTGTTCCCCAAGAGCTCATTGCAGTGGGGGAGACAGAGACTTATAGAAATTAGAGCTGTGTGATAAATACTGAAAGTGTGTATGAGGGATGGAGATGCCACAGAGGAGGAAGTGATGAACTCTGGAGTGTTCAGGAAGGCTTTCTGAAGGAAGTGGTGCCTGAGGTTTGGAAGGATGAATAGGAGTTAGCCTTGCAAACAAGGTGGAGAAAGGGAGGTCCTCCCAGGTAGAAGAAACACCAAGGGCAAAAGCATAGACAGCTAATCTGTGTAGGGAAGGCAGTGAGACCAGGAGTTAAGATAAATTGGAAGGAAATGGTGAGGTCAAGAGCCTTAAGGCGTTAATGAAGTATTTTTTTTAAAAATTGAGATATAATTCACAACCATAAAATTCACCCTTTTAAGGTATCCTTTAAAAGTGGTTTTTAGCACTTCCCTGGTGTTCCAGTGGCTAAGACTCCATGCTTCCACTGTGGGGGGCACGGGTTAAAGCCCTGGTTGGGGAACCAGGATACCGCATGCCATGCAGCATGGCCAAAAAATATAAATAAATAAATAAATAAATAAATAAATAAATAAATAAATAAATAAATAATAAAAGTGGTTTTTAGTATATTCCCAAGGTTGTGCAACCATCACCACTATTTAATTCCAGAACATTTCATCACCCCAAACCCTGTACTCATTAGCAGTCACACCTCTTTCCCCTCCTCCTGGCTTGCTTCTGGAAAACACTAAGCCACTTTCTGTCTCTATGGGTTTTCCCTATTCTGGACATTTAATATAAATAGAGTCCTATAACATGTGGCCCTTTGTATCTGGCTTCTTTCACTTAGCATAATGTTTTCAAGTTTCACCCATTACTTCATTCCTTTTTATGGTTGAGTAATATTCCATTGTATAATATATCCCATTTTGTTAATCCATTGACAGACAGTTGGGCTGTTTCCACATTTTGGCTATTATGAATAACATTGTTTACACTCTTTTGTGTGACATGTTTTCAAATCTCTTAGGTGTATGTCTAGAAATAGCATTTCTGGGTATTACGATCACCCTATGTGTAGGGTGTTTTTGAGGAACTATTAAACTGTCTTTCAGAGTGACTATGCCATTTTACATTCTGTGAGCAGACCCGAGGGGTTCCAATTTCTTCACATCCTGCCAACACATGTTATTGTCTGTCTTCCCCACCACCCTCATGATTCTGTTTTCTTTTAAATTATTTTTGTCTGTCTTTTTTATGATAGCTACCCTAGTGGCTATGAAGTGGTAGTTCACTGTGGTTTTGATCTGCATTTGCCTGATGACTAATGATGTTTAGCATCTCTTCATGTGCTTGTTGGACATTTGTAAATATTCTTTGCTCAGTTTTCAATTGGGTTATTTGTCTTATCATTACTGAGTTGTAAGAGTTCTTTATATATCCTAGAAAGCAGACCTTATAAGATATATGATCTCCAAGTATTTTCTGTTGCTAAGATCATATGGTTTTTGTCCTTTACAGACATGGTGTAGCACATTGATTGATTTTCATATGTTGAACCAACACTGTATTACTGGAATAAAAATCACTTGGTCATGATAGTGTATACTCCTTTTTATATATTGCTGGATTCAGTTGGCTAATATTTTGTTGAGGATTTTTATATCTGGATTCATAAGGGTATCAGTCTATAATATACTTTTCTTGTGATGACTTCATCTGGTTTTGGTATCAGGGTAATACTGGCTTCGTAGCATTAGACGGGAAGTGTTCCTTCCTCTTCTATTTTTCAAAGGCATTTTGAAGGATTGTAAACCTTTGTTAGAATTCATCAGTTTCTTCATACAGTGAAGCCTTTTGGTCCTGAGCCTTCCTTTATGGAAACTTAAAAATTATTAATTCAATCTTTTTACTTCTTATAGGTCTTTTCAGATTTTCTATTTATTCTTGTCCATTTTGGTAGTTTGTGCCTTCCTGGGAATTTGTTCATTTCATCTAAGCTATCCAATTTTCTGGCATAACAATTGTTCATAGCATTCCCTTATAATCTTTTTATATTTCTGTAAATTTGGTAGTAATGCCCCCTCTTTCATTTCTGATTTTAGTAATTTGATTCTTCTCTCTTTTTTTCTTTGTTAGTCCAGCCAAAGGTTTGTAAATTTTATCATATTTTCAAAGAATCAATTTTTGGTTTTATTGATTTTCTCTATTGTTTTTCTCCCATTTATTTCTACTCTAATCTTTATTGTTTCCTTCCTCCTACCTAATTGGGGTTTATTTTGCTCTTATTTTTCTAGTCTTAAGGTAGAAATTTATTTTATTGATTTGATAACTTTCTTCTTTTTTAATATAGGTGTTTATAGCTATAAGTATCCATCTAATCATTGTTTTCACTGTATCTCATAAGATTTGGTATGTTGTGTTTTCATTTTTATTCCTCTTAAAGTATTTTCTAATTTCTCTTGTGATTTTCTTTGACTTATTGGTTATTTAGAAATGTGTTGTTTGATTTCCACATTTTTGTGAATTCCCCAAATTTTCTTCTGTTAATTGACTTCAGTTTCATTCTATAGTGGCCCAAGAAGACATGCTGTATAGCTTTAATCTTTTAAAATTTGTTTTAAACTTGTTTTATAGCATAACATTATAGTCTATCCTGCAGAGATTCCATGTGCACTTGAGAAGAGTGTGTATTGTGCTTTTGGCAAGTGGAGTGTTTTATAAATGTCTTTTAGGTCTAGTTGGTTTAAAGTGTTGTTCAAATCTTCTGGTTTCCTTATTGATCTTCTCTCTAGTTGTTCTATCCATTATTGAAAGTGTCATATTGAAGTCTCCAAATATTATTATTAAATTGCCTCTTCCTTCGTTTCTGATAGTTTTTGTTTGTTTGTTTGTTTTTGACACCTAAGTCTCTCCTCAGTTAGCTTAGTGATTAGGTAATTATTAGATAGAGATTTCCTTAAATGTTGGGAACCAATGAATCTCCCAGTCTTTACAAAGGGGCTCTGTGTACATGTTGGGTCATGCCTTCAATATCTAGTCAGGCAGTTGACAACTCTGCCTTAGCCTGCACTTCCTGCTTGCACACAGATTCAAGTTTAGGTTACACAGAGGTGAAAACTCAGGGCCTACTTGGGTCTCTCCTGAGCTCGCACACTTGCACAGCTTGAGCATGTGTAGAGCCCCATGCATGCACATGGCCTTCTAGTTTCCCAGGAGTGTGTTGGAGTTTTTTAAAGTCCCTATGGGCATTCCCCAGCTTTTCCTTTTAAGCTTCTAGTTTAGCCTATTGTTTGCCAACAGTTATCCACTGCCTCAAATAGTAATGAAATTAAATAGTTGCCTCTAAGTATTTTCAACAAAAGTCCTCAGGGAAAAGTCCTTTTCACACTGGGTGAGCTCCAAAGAAGTCAAATAAAGACTGCTTTATGATTGGAATATTCCAGGGAGACACCAGACAGGTCAAATCATGACAGTTCTGTGAGAATGAGTCTTTGAAGGTACTCTGGTTTTATTTTACCCTCTCCAGTTGCTGCCAGCATGCTGGTTTTCACTGTGCTTATTGGCTGTTGATTTTCAAGGCTACAGAGTTGGGAGATGTGGGTAATGGGAACAGAGCAAATTAAGCTCACTGTTCTTACTGAGATTCAACTGCTTTTCTTGAATAAAAACTCCCTGGATTGCTGCAATATTTGATTAATTTCCAGAGGTTTGAAAAAGTTGATTCTGGGCTTCCCTGGTGGCGCAGTGGTTGAGAATCCACCTGCTAATGCAGGGGACATGGGTTCGAGCCCTGGTCTGGGAAGATCCCACATGCCACGGAGCAACTAAGCCCGTGCTCCACAACTACTGAGCCTGTGCTCTAGAGCCCGTGAGTCACAACTACTGAGCCCACGTGCTGCAACTACTGAAGCCCATGTGCCTAGAACCCGTGCTCTGCAACAAGAGAAGCCACCGCAATGAGAAGCCCGTGCACTGCAACGAAGAGTAGCCCCTGCTCACCGCAACTAGAGAAAGCCCGCGCACAGCAACAAAGACCCAACACAGCCAAAAATAAATAAATAAAATAAAAAATAAAAAAAAAATAAATAAAAGAAAAAGTTGATTCTGACAATTTTTGCCAGTTTCTTCATTGTTTTTATGGAGGAGAGAATTTTCGGAGATCCTTACTCTGCCATTTTCACTGACATTACTCCAATGAGGTCTTAATGGGGAAAACAAGTACACGTTTTGAAATAGTGGAATAGTTTCAAGTAATGACAAGATCCAGGGTAAGATCATGGGAATGGATAGCTGGAGTGGAGTGTAGGTAAATATTACTGCTGTGGGGGAGGGGGCAGGTAGTGGATTTTTGAGGCCAGGCTGATGAGAGGGTAACATGGTCTGTATGTTTATATCTTCCCAAAATCCATGTGTTTAAATCATAACACTGAAGGTGATGGTATTTTGAGGTGGGGCCTTTGGGAAGCAGTTAGATCATGAAGGTGGTATACCCATGAATGGGATTAGTGCCCTTATGAAAGAGGCCTCAGAGAACTCCCTAGCCCCTTCCATCATGTGAGGTTACCGTGAAAAGATGGCCATCCAGGAAGCAGGGCTTCACCAGACACCAAATCTACTGGCACCTTCATCTTGAACTTCCCAGACTCAGAACTGTGAGAAATAATACTCTGTGGTTTATAAGCCACTCAGTTTATGGTATTGTGTTTTAGCAGCCCCAATAGACTAAGACAGAGGATGTCCATATGGATTTTGAAATCTTCCTGATTGATACTACTTGTGAGAGAAGGATATTGAGCAGGTGCCTAAAGTCCCCCATGACTGAGGAGGAGTTACCTGAGACTGATGGATGGTAGCAATGTCAGTGTTTGAAATTTGAGAAATAAAAGTTATTATATGCATAGCCAGTATGATAAAGCAGTGGTAGAGAAATTCTCAAGGTGGAAGATGACCAAAAAATTTTAAATGAGAATTGTAAGAATATGAAAATTATACCAAGATAAAAAATGGAGAGCTGTTATCAATATAACCAATATGGTCTATCAGTAGGAACATTTCTCTTTTTTTTAAGAACCATTTTTTAAAAATTAATTAATTTTATTTATTTATTTTGGCTGCATTGCGTCTTCATTGCAGTACGCAGGCTTCTCAATGTGGTGGCTTCTCTTGTTGCAGAGCAGGGCTCTAGGCACGCAGACTTCAGTAGTTGTGGTGCATGGGCTTAGCTGCTCCGCGACATGTGGGATCTTCCCGGACCAGGGCTCAAACCCATGTCCCCGGCATTGGCAGGTGGATTCTTAAGCACTGCGCCACCAGGGAAGTCCAAGTAGGAACATTTCTTGATGCCAACAAATTATTTTCACTCACCCCTTCGTGCATCAGGAGGTGAAGGCAAGAATTGCAGCCTTGATAGCTGTATCTTCTCGTAGAGTTACCCTTTATTCATTCTTCAAAGGAGTCCTCATTCTCTGAACTTTATATTACCTGGGTTTCTCTCTAGCTTTATATTATAGTAGAGCCCACCACTTTCTGTCGCTGGAGATGACCCACCACGAGGACAAGTTTGGTAACCTGCATATCTGTAGACCAAGGTTAGTCAAGGCCTTGAGGATTCAAGGTGCCCCACACTATCTCTGTCTTTGGAAAGTCACTGCTTTCTGCAAGCTCTGAGGGCACTGATTCATCCATCTTTGGTCTTACACACAGAATCATGAGTATTCATTATATAAAATTCTTTTAATTGACATTTTCACTATTTATAATAGCTAAGCTATAGTGGCCTACAACACATGTGCAAAAGCATTATGCACTGAAATGTCCTAACTGGGCCATTACCAAGTTACATCTGAATACAAGACCTCAAGATTTGGGGCTGGAAAACACACTCTCAGCATAATTGCTTAAAGCTACCATCAATCTGGACAAGGAAAAGCACTTTAAGTTCAGCTCTCCTGACTGTGACTGTGAGACCCAGGGGACCTGGGGTAAATTCAGCTGCTTTTTCTAACCACATGTTATACCAGACTTAGGAGTAAACAGCATGAGGAAAATGAAGCAGGGAAACTGCCTCCCCTTCAAGCTGCTGTAACTCCTTTTCCTGCTGGTCGTTGTTGACCTCCTGGAAAGAGTGGTCTATAGTTGCCTTCTAGTACTCATTCCCAAGTGGTCTTCAGTAAGCAATGGCCTGGCTTCCACCTCCACCACTCTAAAAAGATCAACAGTGAGGGATGCTGTCCTGTCAAGGATGATGTCAGTCTTTATTGTTCTCCACCTGTTTGAAAGTGTTGAATGAATAACTCGATCCTTTTTTCCCCTATATCTCCCATCTCCACTTGTGAGCCCCATGCCTCCAGCTCTGCCTGCTTGACTCTGATATTTAGCAAATATCTCCAGCTCAACATGCCTCAGATTGTACAAGCTGTTTCCCCCAAACCTGCTTCTCTTCTTGCCTTCCTTAATCCCCACATCAACCAGCCTGGAAACGCTGAGCCCTTACATTTCTCTCTCTCTCTGTCTCTCTCTGTCTCTGTCTCTGTCTCTCTCTCTCTCTCCCCCCGCCTCCATATATTCAGTTCATTCCATTTCTGAATAAACCATTCCTAGATGTCTCTCTTCTCCATCCCCACTGTGTTCCTAGCTATCCTCCTGACTATAGGCACCCCTTCTGCTTTCCAATCTGCATTGCTACCAGAACCCCCTCTATAATACACACATCTGAACAGTGTCAGGCCTTAGAGGTTTCCCAAAGCTAGGGTGACTGAATGACCCTGTTAGCTCGGGAAAGTGCAGTTTTATGTGGGGTGTTCTGTTATCCCATCTGGTTAGCATGCCCTTCTACTCTCAAAAATGACCCATTTGGATGATGAATTATGTGGTCATACTACCATGGCTGACAGGATAAAATCCAAACTCTTTTTTCTGACGTACAATCTGGCCCCAGGCTAACTTTTTGGCTCCATATTCTTCCATTCTGGCCACCGGCCATTCCCCAAACACACCAAGCTGTTGCCGCCTCATCATCACTGTCCATGCTATTCCCTCTTCCTGAACAACTTTCCCTCCATTTCCCATTTACCGACTCCTCCTTGACCTTCATTGCCCAGCCAAAATAACACCTCTCCTGTGAAATACCATATCCTGCCTGGCCCTGTCTCCACGTGTCAGAGCTTGCCTCCCACTATCCCCCGGACCCCCACCTGTGATCCTATAGCAATTTGTTCAAACCTCTGTTTGAAACTGGTACAACACTTGGCACATTGCAGGTCTTCAAAGTGTTTTGAAAAAGAGGCTTTAGAGAAGCATGAAGCTGGGAGTATTTTCTCTGGCTCTAATTAGAATCAAGAGCTTTTATCCTCTATATGGGACATGCTTGAGAAAATCCGACATGTCAGAGCCAAGTCTATGTCTTCTTCATCTGTAAAGTAATATGGAAAATAATTGCTTCTACCAAAACCTACCCATGTGAACTCAATAGGGTAGTAAAAACAAGTCCTGCTGTTGAACTATAACATGTTGAAATGAAGAGATGAGCTTTCCATCTTTTGTCATCTGTCCCCACAGCCTAGGGCCTGTGGAGGGTAGGGGCAGGAGGAGATTCTGAGATCTGGCAGATGGCTAAATAGAGAATGTACCTATGGGGGGGTCAGAGTGATTTATTCCAGTACAAATGAAACTGATTTGAAGAACCATTTATTGACCATGTAACATGGGTCAAATACTGTGCTAAGAAGTTTACATACCATTTCTTTATGTAAAGCCAATATTGTGGGATGGATATTATGAATTCCCATTTTATATTTGAGAAAAATGAAACTCAGAGAGGTTAAGTAACTTACCAAGGACACAAAGCTAGTAAGTGGAGTGGGAATACATAATCATAATACTAATAAAGCACACGTATGTGCCTGGGTCTTTATGAAGTATGCTGCTTGGTTTTCACAACCACCCTATAAGTTAAGCTACTGTCATGTTTCCATTATCAGATGGGAAAACCTTTAAGTAACTAGCCCAAGGTCACATAGCTAGTAATGAACTATCCCAGGCAGTTTACCCCAGAAGCCACATGCTTGGTCATTACCTTCGCTATCTTCCAGGTCTGTTTGATCTTGTTATCTTGGTTCATTCTATATTGCCAGCATCCATAAGATACTCTTCCATGGCTCCTCAAAGTCAGCAATGATGCAAACCGGCAGCATTGTATGTTCTAAAATTCTTGAGCCCCACCCCAGACCTAGGAACCCAGAATCTGCATTGTAACAAGATCCCAGGTCCTGGTCTAAACCAGTGGGTATCAACCTTGTCTGCACATTGGACTTCCATAGGGACCTTGAAAGAATCCTGATTCCTGGGTTCCACTGAAGGTAATTCTGCTTCGTCTGGGTATGGTCTGGGTATTGAACTTAAAAAAAGCTTCCCAGGGGATTCTGATGTGATGCCAGGTCTGAGAACCATTCCCTTAAGCAAATATAGCTTGTTGGTTCCTTCCTTCCTTCCTTCACTCATTTCTCTTATGTGCAGTTGACTTCGTCAAAGTATAGGCAGAGCTTTATGGGGAGATGAAAAAACAATTACAATATCGTAGAACAAGCACTATGAAAATCATTATCCCGTGGGCCAGGGGAGATCCAGAGGAAAGCCTGACATCCAAGTCTGCATGAAAGAAACAAGGCAGATTGCTCTCAGGACACCACATGAGTCTCGAGGGCAAATAGGAGCTCTTGGATTTGTTGATGGGGATGGTGAGCTGGAGTGGGTGAGGGGAGAGTTCTGTGTTTACTATGAAAGTGAGAGTCATAGAATTTGAAGCCATAACAGATTATAAAGACGATTTGATGAGTACACTGAAATAATATTTACCTTCACTACATGTGATGCACTTTGATGTTTTCTAGTCTTTCAATACTCTTTTCTTTCGTTAGGAAAAAAAATACTGGTCATGCCTAACTGAACTGGTTTTCTGCACCACTAATGGGTCACAACCTGCAGTTTGGAAGACCTGACTTAATCCCTTTCATTTTTCCTTGAGGAAACAATAACCCAGAATATCGAAATAACTTAGCCTGGAAGAGTGAAGAAAAATGTGTTCAAATTCCAGTATGAAGGATTGGTGTCGGAAGCAAAGAAAGCCTTCTGTATGGTTTTGGTTGCTGGATATTTCAGAAGGACTTGCCTTCCCTGGAAGTCCTACCCATTTTCTGGGAGGCTAAGTCACAGCCCTGTAGAGAAGGCAAGATGGTGAATTAATAAATGAGATGTCCAGGTTCTTTCTAGACCCACTCAAATATCCTATTATATTAATACTACTGAGCAGGAATTCTCAGTTTAGCTGGGTTTGGGAAGGGGTCATTGCCACCTGGGAGTGGGGAGAGGGCCTTATTAGAATCACCCAGGGCCTTTGTCTAATGTACATGACTCTCGGCTATTCTGATATGCACCCTGACCCTTTAAGGCCGAAATTTCAGCTGACAATATGCCGTATTGAGGCTCTGGTTGATGGAAGTGTATCATACTACACCAGTGTGTTGGGAAAGGTAGGGAAAACAAAGGTGATACCACTGATCTCCTCAGCAATGGTTCCCCACCTTTTAGGTTTCACGGGCCAATAAAAATTCAAAATGAGCTTGGGAATCAATATCAGGGTGCCAATGTTTCATTGTGTCAAATAAGGAAGTAAAAAAATCCCAAATAAACAAAAAAGCAAATCCTTCAAATCCCTCTACAACTGTCATAAGATTAGAAAGGACATAATCTTAAAAAAAAGGAAAGTTTTGTGAAATGAATATATTTAACTTTAAGAAATTTTAAAGCAATTTTAAATTTGGTAACAGATAATTTATCATCTTAACCATTTTTAAGTGTACTGTTTGGTAGTGTTAATTATGTTCCATTGTTGTGCAACCAATCTCCAGAACTTTTCATCCTGCAAAACTGAAACTCTATACCCCTTAACAACTCACAATTTCCCCCTCCCCCAGCCCCTGACAACCACACTTCTGTCTCTATGAATTTGACCACTCTATGCACCTCATATAAGTGGAGTCAGACAGTATTTGTTTTTGTGTTTATTTTTTATTTTTTGGTGACTGACTTCTTTCACTTAGCATAATGTCCTCAAGTTTTATTCATGTTGTACCATGTGTCACAATTTCCTTCCTTTTTGCTCTCTCTCTGCTCTCCACCATGTGAGAATACAAGAAGAAGACAGTCCTTTGCAAACCAGGAGGCTCTCACCTGATACCGGATCTACTGGCACCTTGATTTTGGACTTCCCAGCTCCAGAACTGTGAGAAATTAATGTCTATTGTTTAAGTAAAAAAAAATAATATCTAAATAATATTTTATTGTATGTATATACTACATTCTTTTAATCCATTCATCCACAGATAGATATAGGTTGCTTCCACCTTTTGGCTATTTCGAATAATGCTGCTATGAACAGGGTGAACAAATCTGTTTGAATCACTGCTTTCAATTCTTTGGGGTATATACCCAGAGGTGGGATTGCTGGATCATATGGTAATTGAATGCTTAATTTTTGGAGGTACCACCATACTGTTTGAAGACAGTTAGCTTTTTTTAGATAAGGAAGCAACTACTGCATTGTCCTAATTTTTCTTAGTTCACTGGGAAAACTTCATCACAGACCTGCATTGGTCTGTAGATTAGTGCCTAGAATTACTGCTCCAACAGATATAAACTTCTTCCTGAAGCTATTTACTCTTCAGATGAGGAAATCTGGATTCTTTATATTTTGCCTGACAAGAAAGATAATTATTTTTTCATCATAAAATATCCAGTAAGTAGTTTGGAAAAGTATACAAAAACCATTAGCTTGATTACACTAAAATATGAAAAACAAGACCGTTTCTATTATTCACTTTATCAAGCCATCGCCATTTCAAATTTGACTATAGGGCATTATCATTCTAATATTGAGCATTGAAGATAACAGACATTTGTTTTCCCCTGCATAATGACTGAGTTTACAAACATCCGAGAGGAAATGATCTTCCTTTCCAAAACTCTTGCTTCTCTGAAGTTCATATGTATCAAGTTAAGTAAATTTCCTGCATGGTGGGGCTTAAAAAATTTTTTTTAAATTGTACATATTCAATTCTTTGTGAGCTCCAGAAGAAACTCTTCTGCTACTGTAAGTCATGAGTTATTATCAAATAACTATAGTTCAGTAGGAAAAAAACCTGCTGTTTTAAAATGAAATCTTAATTGTAGCTGCCATTCTCCTCATTAATGTTGGCCTTGACAGTATTTTTCATGTCACCCAATCATTGGAGGGGGGCAGGCATGAAGAAACAGAGCAAAATTTATAAGTGGCATGACATTTGTGAAAAGACATACTAGAGAAATCGGATAGATGTACGGCTGAACATTTAATTGAAATGTTGCGTTTTTTCTGAAGAAATTCCAGATCTCTCCTAATTCCTCCCTGGAATTTCAATGAATCACAATTTCAATGTATTACAAATTCTAAAAAGTAACAAATTGTCATTTCCAAACGTATGAATCTGCTGTCTGCAAAAGTCATGTCTGAAGTTCCTTCCTATTCAAATATCTTTTCCTTTTTTTGCTTGCCTCACCCAGGGAGCTCAGTTATGGAAATGTTTTTACCTCTCTCTTATTTCTGACACTCAACACTGAATCAGAGATGCCTCATGGAGTGTTGCATGTGTGTGTGTGTTTTCTTTTTGCCCTTTCTCTGCTAAATCTGTGTGCTTTTAGTGCAGCACATTTCCCATCTGTATGATTTGCTTGAAGCTTGGTATTTATATGTCATAAAAGAAAATGTTCTAAATGTATGAAGAGAAATACATTTCGTTGTAAAATCTGATTAAGTTATTCCATACTGTTTAAGTCTGTTTGTTTCAATGGGACAGTTGTAAGAGCGTGTTGGCATTAATCTTTTAGAGTTTAATATTGGTTCACAATTTGCCCATGCTATGGAAATGAATCTGCATCCAATCATTTCGTTAGGCCTGTAGACTCTTCTTCCATTCCCACTGTTACTAATGTGGGTTTGCCTCTCGTTATTTTATTTTTTTTCTGGTGGTAAAATATACATAACGTTAAATTTACCATTTAAAGCATTAAAAAATTTTTATTTTATTGAAGCATAGTTGATTTACAATGTTGTGTGAATTTCTGCTGTACAGCAAAGTGATTCAGTTATACATACATATATTCTCTTTCATATTCTTTTCCGTTATGATTTATTACAGGATATTGAATATAGTTCCCTGTGCTATACAGTAGGACCTTGCTATTTATCCAAAGCATTTTTAAGTGTGCAGTTCAGTGGCGTTAAGTACATTCACATGGTTGTGCAACCCCGTCATCATTTTGTACCTGTACAGCCTTCAGAATCCAGTCTTGCTTCTAATTTTGCCCCCTTTAAGGAAAGAAATAGAAATTGAATACCTGTGTTGACTTATTTTCACCATGCATCAGAGAAAAATGGAAAAAATGGAAGAGGCTTTCTTTGCCATTTCTTCTGTGCTTTAGGCTACATAGCTGATGAAAATCAAATGCAGATAAAGTTCCAGGGGCAAAGAAGGGCATGTATCTGCTGCACTTGCGCATCCCTGAGGCAGATTATTTCTTGCTCTGGACATCACAGTCTAAGGGATTGTTTTGTGAACCTGGAAAACATAAATGCTCTTAAACTCATTTGGCACTAAAGTGTCTGGCCACCAGAAGCACAAAAAGCCTTTTAGAAGTATGATCTGTAGCTTTATAATGTGCAGAAATGATAATTTCTAAAAATTAAGATGCAAAACTCTTAGACGGCTGAACTTTGTACTGGTGCACACGGCATAAGGCAGTCTGACCAGCCTCGGCTCTGCCCACGGCTGCTGACATCACCTGGTCCGTCTTCGGGTCCGCGCTGCGTCTTGAACCTTCTTGGTGGGTAAGTGCATCGAAAATGAGGAGCCCGTTGACACAAATGGTTTCAGGTTTGGAGCCTTTGGCAGTGCAGTTTTGTTATCACTAGATGTCAGTGTGGACTTTTCCGACCGCCACCCTCTCTCTGCAGGAGATGTACCAGACAGCACCCTGGGTCCTTCTCCAAGTCCTGGCAAACACAGGGCTATTTTCAGAACTGTAATTTCACCAAATATATTATATACTTACACATTTTAACTTTTCAGAGTTCTTTTAAAACACAGAAACCCTGAACCAAAGGCTGTACTTTTTAATGCTGTAATCTTCTAATCTCTGTGTTTGCATTTGGAAGGCAGCCCACCAGGCTGTTTTGAGGCTAGTAATGGGAAGTCCCAGCTGTGTTCCACTTAGGGTCTTTTTTTTGTGGTATGCGGGCCTCTCACTGTTGTGGCCTCTCCCGTTGCGGAGCACAGGCTCCGGACGCGCAGGCTCAGCGGCCATGGCTCACGGGCCCAGCCGCTCTGCGGCATGTGGGATCTTCCCGGACCGGGGCACGAACCCGTGTCCCCTGCATCGGCAGGCGGACTCTCAACCACTGCGCCACCAGGGAAGCCCTGATGAGCTTTTTAATAGCCTAATTCCATGTGATAGAAAACTGCTGTTTGTAGTAAACTGTGTGGGAAAATAATAAGGCCTAAATTTCCTTCAGTCATGGACTGTTAACAAGGAAGACAAATAAATTTGCCACACCCAGCATTAATATTTGGTGGCCCTCCAACCTGACTGTGCACAGCACTACCTCTGCTTGTGAATCCCCATTTTCAGGACGTCGATCCTAGGAATAGCACTGAGTTGGTTCAGGGTGAAGACACAGGGAGAGCAGGAGATGTGGTTCCTGCACTGAGAAACATTGTGCAGAATGAAATCCAGGGCTCTGAGAAAGCTGTTTATAGCCCCGTGCAAATTCAGTGTAGGATTGGATGCCTAAAGCCAACAGAACTTAACCCCATGCCTTGCTACAACCTAAAGGCTGGTTTTGTTCTGCCTTGTAAAGCTGAATTCATCTCCCACTTCTCAAATTGATCTTTCCTACCTAGTGCTCCCAGGGACCCAAAAGCTTACCTGTCATTCTTGAGTGTCCCTTCTCAGTCATGCACAACATCCAATTGGTCTCCAAGACCTATGGTAGCTATTCTCTTAATAGCTTTTGAATCTGCCCTACATCAGTCTCTTAACTAGTCTTCCACTTCCCTGTGCTTTCCTCCATCCTATCAAGAAATTCTCCAAAATACTGCTTGAGTTATCCTTCTAAACTGTATATACACTCATACTACTTCCCTGTTTATGAAAGTGGTTCCTTTCTGCCTTCTGGATTGATTCTAACCTCTTAACCCAGCACACCAAGCCAGTTAGACTCTGCCTCAACCTGCTTTTCCAGCCTATTCGCTCACCTCATCGCCTCCTACTCTTCGTTCCAGCTGTAATGAACTGCATGCCGTTCTTCAGATGCTCAAAGCTCTCCCTTGCTTCATGCTCCCTCAGCCTGGAATGCCTGTGGCTGCTTAAGCCAACTCTCTCTCTCAAGATTCAGCTCAGTATCACTTCTGGGAATTCATCTTTGTCCTTCACCCAACCCCCATCCCTGCACTCCGCCCCAGCATGTATTTACCACACTGCACTCTAATCATCTCGTTATTTATATCTATGTCCTCTGACTCTATGCTGTAAGGTTTTTGAAGGCAGGAACCCTGTCTGGCTTAGCTTTGCATTCCCAGTGATAAGCACAGGGCCTGGCAATGACAAATGCGCAGTCACTTTTTGCTTAAGGGATGAAGACATCTCCAGTGCAGGTCCCAAGGTATTCTGCTGTTTCCATGCACCAGGGAATGACCTAGTTCAGGGCTGTGTTCCAAAACCTACACGGTTTAGACCTGTTTCCCTAGAGTGCAGCCAGAGCCCAGCTAGTTTCTGGGAAATAGAGGGTGGGGCGAGTTGAACAGTAGCTCTTATTGCTCTGTTTTCTTTCTGGTTGCCAGGGAAAGGTCATCCTGAAGTTATGAGTTTACCACTTCCAACCTGGCCAAACCTGGGGGCATACGTCAGTCAACAGCAACTCAAAGGGAATTGGCCACCTAAGGTATGGACTGCCCTGGATGAAAAATGTAGAAGATGGCAAATGGGACACATGCAAACTTAATGCGGTAATGACAGCCTGCTACGTCAGTAGTGATTCAGGATGGGTATTGTCACTGCTGTCTCTCGTGATCCACAGCAGTTACTGATGTCTCCTGTGTGCAGACTGTCTCAGAAGCAGGCACTGTAGGGAGTTAAAAATAAAACAGAAACAGAGTTCTGTATTTGGGAGGCTTATGCAATCTAGGTCTAAAATAAGGGGCTTGCTTTTATTGGGGCTTTTGGCTACCTTTCCTGGTAAGGGAGGAAGTGGTAAGGGAAAATGTCTTATAATACCATTTAATCATTCATGTATAGCCATAGTGATTTCCGCAAGTGACAGGAAGCAGGGAGGTGGTGCATATGCACTGGAGGAGGGACCACATGCATTATGTAGCAGAGAGCTATTTTTTCTCCAAGCTGTTCTTCATTTCTGTAGGCAGGGAAATGCCCCTCGGTACTGACCTCATGACACACCTGTCCACTAAATGTTGTGTTTTTTCAACAGTATGCCCCTCATAAAGAGCAGGGATTCCTTTTAAAACATTCTGTATGGAATCTGAGAGTTTTCTTCATAATGGAGGAAAATCATCATGGGTTGTGGTCATTTTGTATTAAGGGTTTTAAAACAAGGGCTTTTAAAGATTTTTAAAAAAATACTTTCTGCCATCCAAAGTGGATTAATTGAGAAGAGAGCATAATATAAATATTTAAGCTCTTATTAATACTCCATATCATTTTGATAAGCAAGAATTAAGTTATTTTTATTAGTAGTTGCTTACATTGTATCTCGTGCTATTTTTGGAGAGGAAAATGATCCCAGAATCTATGTTTGACATAGCTTAGGGATCTGGCCACTGACTGATTAACATGAAATGCTTTCACAACACATTTAGTCCTGTTCAGGACTCCGAAGACTCCTTAGTGAAAGCGTAATTTAATTATCCTATAGAATCAAGAGGTTTTTTTTTTTTTAAAGCTTTAGATATATTTCAAATAGCTAGTCCCTGGTCTCTTAAGGACAATTCCTTTTCACATTTCATACATATATTTACATGCATACACATTCATCCATCCAATGATGGAAAGATGTAGGTTTGTCATCATGACATGTCATATTGTCATCAGGATTAGAGTAGTGATATACATATTAGTAAATTACTACTAAACAATTACTACCAATAAATTCTCAAGTGCCAATATATATTAAAATTACAGGGGACTTCCCTCGTGGGGCAGTGGTTAGGAATCCGCCTGCCAATGCAGAGGACATGGGTTCGAGCCCTGGTCTGGGAAGATCCCACATGCTGTGGAGCAGCTAAGCCCATGCGCCACAACTACTGAGCCTGCGCTCTAGAGCTCAGGAGCCACAGCTACTGAAGCCCGCACGACTAGAGCCCGCGCTCCGCAACAAGAGAAAAGCCACCACAATGAGAAGCCCGCGCGGCGCAACAGAGTAGACCCCGCCCGCCGCAACTAGAGAAAGCCTGCGCGCAGCAATGAAGACCCAGTGCAGCCAACAATAAATAAACAAATTAATTAATTTATTAAAAAAAATTATACAAATTGGTAAAATCAGTCCCAGTCAGTGTCAGTATATATTAAACTGCACAATATCACAACCTGCTAGAGGTAATATGCAAATTATTACAACCTGCTAGGGATAATAACATTGAGATTAAAATGTGTGTATCTATTAACAAATTTCAAAGTAAAGAGAGACTGAATCTTTTGAGACTCACAACTACTCTGTGAGACTGGTATTATGATTATCTGCATTTTACAGAGAAAACAGGTTTAACCAGTTTAAGTGGCTTGTCCTAAACCCCACAGCAGTGCTAGGCAGAGCCAGGGGCTTACCTACTTCATGGTGTGTGCTTATAATCCTGTCATGATGGCTCCATCCTTTGGAAGACAGGTATGATTGATTAAAGAATCAATGAGAGTAAAGGGAAGGAAGTATTTGGCTTACTCATGACAGAAAAATAAAAGTGTGCTAAAGGTATTATCCAAATTTTTGATGTTCTTTGAAAAATTACCCAACAGTGCGATTCCTAAATATTCCTCTAAACTGACTTCAGTTTTTTTTTTTTTTTGCGGTACGCGGGCCTCTCACTGTTGTGGCCTCTCCCGTTGCGGAGCACAGGCTCCGGACGTGCAGGCTCAGTGGCCATGGCTCACAGGCCCAGCCGCTGCGCGGCATGTGGGACCTTCCCGGACTGGGGCACGAACCCGTGTCCCCTGCCTTGGCAGGCGGACTCTCAACCACTGCGCCACCAGGGAAGCCCCTGACTTCAGTTTTTTTAAGATCTAAATTTCTAATCACCACTAAAATCTTTTGTAGGGTGGGTTAAGATAAATTTTAATGTTTAGATGCCTCATTTATTTCTTTAAAAATGAAATATAAGAATAGGAAAAAAGCCTACATAAAGATAGGTAATTATACATACAGTCCTATGGTTTGGTAAGGAGACTAGGTAGTATATAATACCCCTCCCCCCAAAAAAGAAGGCAAAACCATGGCCATCTTTTAAATACTATAATGAAAGGAAAGTGGGATGGCAGAGACTTTAGCAGACAGTGTAGGGCTGGTGCTGACTGCAGGACAGCATGGTTGGGAGGCTATGGGCCTAACTGAGCAGATTAAGGGGTGTGACAGGTCTTCTGCCTGGTGCAGATCTGCTGTCCTACGTGTCAAAGGCCTGATCCATCACAGCTTTAAAAGAGTGGGCAACAGAGGAAAGATAAGCACAAAAAAGAGTAAGTGCCAAAGGGAAGAGACTCACTCCAATTGCAATCCAACTAGATAACAGCAAAATGATTGGTCAGGTATTTTTATTGAGGATCCCACAACTAGCTTATCTGTTCCAGTGTGGGTTTCCGGTCACCAAATTTGTCAACATGAAGTGCTTTAACAATACAAACTAATTGTGAACCCCAAAAGTCTGTGGTCAAATATCATCATTTAACTCTGTCAGGAGGAAGAAAAACAAAGCATAAAAAAGCTTCAAATACTAGAAATTTTAAAGAGCTGGGGCTCTGGTCTCTTGAAGAGTCACTGAGCCATTAAAACAACAGTTCTGATTATGTACAGGAGAGTGTCATTTAGACCAGTACTTCTCCAAAGACGGTCAGACGTCTTGTGGCATCAGCATCCCTGGGCTGCTTGTTAGAATGCACATTCTCAAGGTCCAACCCTGATCTAAGGAAGGAGGATCACTGAGGGTAGGGCCCAGCAGTCTGTTTTAACAAGGTCTCCAGTTGATTCTTTCATGCACTAAAGTTTGCAAAGCACTGATTTAGACCATCGTCTGTCAAACTGCAGATTACAACCCATTAGGGGGTTATGAAGTCAGCTCAGCAGGCAGTAACCAGCATTTTACAAACAAAAGTGAAATGGAATAGACTAGAAACTGGAGTGCATCCCACGTAGCAAGGGTATGATCTCATAAAACTTTGTTCAGTTCTATACATGTATACTGATTTGGATGAAGCAGCACTTTTAATTTTTGAAGAACTGGTAGGGTAGAATAAAGAAGCTACACATTTTAAATGAAGTCAGAACTGTCTGGCTGACAATAAAACACAGTGACAGCTTAATGTGGATTCCTGTTTGGAGAGAGACAGAGGAGAGAGGAAAGAGGGCCAAGGAAAGAACATAGCAGGCCAGTTTCATAACTCCAGAATCCTCAAGGTGAAAGAAACAAAAAGTCCCACCCAGAGAGGAAATAGAAGGGGCATCTACCACAGGGGAAATGTCAAGGAAGATAAGGTCATGTGTGACCCTCAGGAAACAATCACTGAAGCTGGAATATTCATTCACTCCTTTATTCATTCATTCATTCACTCCTTTATTCATTCACAGATCACTTATTTATTGTACCATCATAGGTCCCAGGCACTGTGTTAGATGCTGGGCGTACAGATGTGAGGCCTATCATGGACAGTGTTGTTTAATGACAGACAGAAGATCAATAATAATAATACAATTGTGCTGTGAAGATCAGTGCTGTGAAGGGATTATTAACACAGCACTGAGTGGGAATACTGAAGTTAGCCTGTGACGATGGGGTTAAGAGTGGGGTGACAGGGGAGATCCATATGGAGAGGGAATTTAGTCAAGATGATGACCACATCTTTTTTTTTTTTTTTAAATCTTTTTGAATTAGTGTTTTTATTTTCTTTGGATAACCACATTTTAACATGATGTTCTGTTTTGAAACTAATCAGTTGTGGTAGATGGTGTTTCTAGATACACAATTTAAAGCAGAAGGAATTTAGCTGATCCACACAGACACAAAAAATTTTTCTTTACGACATTTTGATGGCTTAATAACAGGAACTGACACTTGAAATTTTTCATGTAACTTTGTTTATTGTAAAATGTTTTACTAAAATTTCATATTTAGCTTAGATATTTGATAGCCAGACAATTGTTCGTGTGTGTGGCAAAGACATGCTTGCTATGTGCTTGCCAAAATTTTTTCCTTCTCTTCCTGGGCACACACACAAAACCACATTTTCTGACCCCTTTGCAGGTAGGTTAGCCTATATGACCAATTTCTGCCAACATGGATAGTGGGCAGAGGAATGTACACCCTTCCAGGCTTGGCCAAAACTTCTTCCAATATCTGCCCTTTTTCTTTGGCCAGCCAGGAGCACAGGATCTAGTGATGGACTCTGTGAGGGGCCCAGGGACCTGCTTAGCACTAGATAAGAGCCTGGGTCCCTGAGTCACCCCTTGGAGAAGAGACACCCAGGATTGCCACTTAAGTGGGGAACTGTTTGGAGGGAGATGAGAGGGTGTACCAAGTGAACTTGTAACGTGCTTTCATTCCATCAAGACCCTGAGGTTGAGGGGCTTGTTTCCACTGCGTAGCTTAGCCTGCCCTGACTAAGATGCCGTCCCTGGCACTGAGGAACACAAAGCATATATCTATGAGCTGAATGAATGATCATTACAACTCCAATTTTTATCCTCTGAATCCAATGTTCAGCCTGTAAATGGCCTTCTCACTACTCACTTATTCAACAAATACTTACCTAGAGGTTACTGCGTGCCAAGCACTGCAACAGTGAGCCAAGAAAACCACACTTTCCATGCCCTCATGGAACTTACAGTCTTGTGAGGAACGGACATCAATAATCAAACAAATGTAAAATTCCAACTGTTGTGAGTGGTGTGAATGCTGGAAACCTGGCACTAAAAGGGGATTTTTTTCCTAGGTAGGAATAAATGAATAAATGTGGAGTGCTTTTCAGGTGTAATTAATGTCTGGGTAAAAATCACTTAAAAATATAGGTTTGGATGTGATGAAGCAAAGTATAACTAAATCTGGATACGAGTAAGAGTCACAGAGTTAAATCTTTCCATTGAATAGTTTTAACTAATAAATGGGGTTTGTTCCATATTATAGTTACCTAAACTTTTAAAATGCATAATGTATAAATGATGTATAAAATTTTATACATGATAAAGTATATAATGATGAGTATGAAACTCTTTATCAGTTGTTAGCTCCTCAGAGACTTGCAAAAGTCTTTTACTCCTTTTTAAAAATCATAGTTTATTACTTTTCTCTATTAACAGTAAGTTCTTGCCATATTGGTGACAAATTCCTGCTGAACCACAGTTCTGCACCCAAGGCCTCATTCAATAAAAGTTAAATCGGATCAAATCACTAGATGCCTTCTTAAGTGAGAGCTTGTCATTCTGATAACACTTTGGCGTTTCAAACTTTTCTTTGCTTACCAAGTAAACGTTGGTTTCAGTAAGCTCATACCTAAGATGAAAGAATGTTAGATTTGAATTGAGTAGCTTTGTGTGTGTGTGCGTGTATACATATATATATATACACACACAATACATCAATATCTATACATATATCCTTCACTTCTGTTTAAAAACTTGATTCTCATACCTCAAAGAGTGATAAAAATAATTAAAAAGCTTGATAAAAATGATTACATAAATGACTCATTACAAATATGGAAAAACGACAAAGTATTTACGTCTGCATTTTGTACAAAAAACACCAGTTGCAATTATTTTCATATAGAGGACACTTTTAGGCATTTTAAAAATGGGGGGGTCAGAGCAGGCTGTCCACTGGGTATCCAGACCATGCTTTGCTACCAAGACACCACATTACAGTTACGAATGGAGTGAGAATTTTATTAATTGCCATTTTAGAGAAATTACAGGATTTTAAAACAGCAGGTACCCTCGAGATGTGATACCAAGATCCCAGGTAAGGAAACTAAAGTTCAAAAAGGTAAAATAATTTGCTTATTACACGTAACTTAGTTTTGGTCCCAGACCTAGACCTCAGGTCTCCTGAATCGGGTGCTTTCTCTGCACCACAGTTTTTGCCCTACAACTGAAGATCAGGCTGGATTATCCTTAGTTCTATCAACTCTGTGCTTTCTCCACACTCAGAGTGTTTAAATGGGATAGATCTAATTCAGATCAAGTTGGCTTCTGCCTCCTCGGTTCTTTTGTTTTCAGTCTTTTATCATCAGCATTGGTGAGCTTCTATTTAAACGACACACTCGGAGTAACACCAAGGAGGAAGTTGACACCCACCCAAACTAAATGACTCGGGACACAGGACCAAGCCACTCCCAGCCCCAGCTGGGAAAAGGTGAAGTAGACCCACGGTCGGGTCCGGCGTCCGAGGGCCACGTGCGGCAGGAGGGGCCGCCTTCTGGTTGGCGCTCCGAGGGGCTCGGTCCCTCCAATCGGCGTAGGCCCTGCGCTGGAGAGGGGGCGCGCGCCCTGCATGAGAGGGCGGGGCCAGCGACCTGTCCATCACCGATTCCGCGGGTGGCAGCACCTACCACACCAAGGCACCTAGGCGAGACAAGGCCGAAGCGGGAAGGCCGCGGCTGGGGGAGGCGGGGCCAGGCTGGCGGGAGCCAATCCGCAGGGCGGCGCCAGGGGGCGGGGTCACCGCGCGCGACCCAAACACTCGGGCCCTGGCGCATCCCGGAGCAGCGCAGCTTCTCCGCCTTCCGGTGAGAGGGCCGCAGAACCTCTTCCCCTCCTGGGCACCCCTACCTTCGTGGCCCACCTCCCCCCCCACCCCCGCCCCTCCTTCACCGGGGGAGCCCGGTGACGGTTGCCGGGAAGCACGCGCTGCCCCTCCCTCCCCTCCTGCGTCCTCCCCTCACGCGCCACCCGTTTTTCCTCCTTCTCCGTTAATAACAGCTGGGTGGCTGGGGGAGGACGGAAGGTGGCCTTGGCTGAGTCTGGGCGGGCGCCTCCCACTCACCCGCGAGCCGCCGTGGGAGCAGGAGGATGGCGGCGGTAGCGGCGGCCGCCCGGGAGGAGGCGGTGCCGAGGCTCCCGGCGCAGAGCGCGGCGGCGGCAGAGAGCGGCAGCGGTCCGTCGCGGCGCACCAGAACCGAAAGCAGCGGCAGCTGCGCAGCCACCTGAGCCGCCCCTCCCGCCGGAGCCAACGAGCGGCGCCCACGGGAGCCAGGACCTCCTTCCTCTCCGCGTCTCCTCGTCTCCCGCGCCCCCTGTCAGGCAGCAGGTCTCGCCTGCCAACCCCGAGAAGAGCGCGCCGGGCGCAGACCGCCCCTCGGGGCGCCGGGCTGCGGCCCTGGACGTGCGGGCTTCTGTCTGCGCCGGCCTCGGCGCCTCGACCCTGCCCTCTCGCTCACGCGCTCGCTCCCCCCCTCCCGGCGCCCCGGGCGCTGCGCGCGGGCCCGGCCCGGGACAGGGCGGACATGGGCGCCAAGCAGAGCGGCCCGGCCGCTGCTAACGGCCGCACCCGCGCGTACTCGGGCTCGGATTTACCTTCCAGCAGCAGCGGAGGGGCCAACGGGACCGCGGGCGGCGGGGCGCGAGCTGCGGCCGCCGGGAGGTTTTCGGCTCAGGTGCCCGGCGCGCACCAGCCCAGCGCCTCCGGTGGCGCCGCGGCGGCCTCGGCGGCCCCGCGCAGCCGCTCCCTAGGCGGGGCCGTGGGGACCGTGGCGTCGGGGGCCCGCGCGGCGCAGTCCACCTTCAGCATCCCCAACAGCAGCAGCGGCCCGTACGGCTCCCAGGACTCGGTTCACAGCAGCCCCGAGGACGGCGGCGGCGGCGGCGGCAGGGACCGGCCGGCGGGCGGGGGTCCCGGCGGCCCACGCCTGGTGATCGGCTCCTTACCAGCTCACCTTTCGCCGCACATGTTTGGAGGTATGGCCCCTTCCCTCCTTGGCTCCCGCGGGCGGCACGTGGGCCGTGGCTGCGCTTATTTTTACCCTTCTCCTTTTCTCCTTCAGCTTGGGCGCCGGGGGTTCGCCGCGCTGCCGGGCCGGGTCACCCCTCTTGAGGCAGGGAGCGGGGGGAGAGAGATCGCCTCTTAACCCCTGCAGCGCCGCTGCCGCGCGACCCTTGTGTTTGGTTTTTTTTTTTTTTTTAACACAGCGTTCACTCTCACCTCTTCGCGGCTCCTTAGTCCAGAAGGACCTTGTTTGCCCCCCGGAGGTGAAGGGAGCAAATATTGTTTTAAAAACAAACCGACGCAACAGCCCTGGTGCTTGTGGGTTTTAGTAGCAGGAAGTCAGGAGAAGACCCGTTGCTAAATGTAGTTCTATCTGGTGGCTCGAGTGGTGAGCAGTTTTTAAAGGCCAAAAGTCAGAGTCTGAAATGAACAGATGAGTATTTGAAGAAGAAGGGAGTTATCGCCTTTGGAGTGACTGTTAATATTATAAAACTGTAATTCTTGTGTCTGTGTAAATAATCCCACCTATTGCGTACACTTTAATTGGATGAATGTGTTAATGAAAAGTACATTTTTAACCTCAATAAACTGCTACTTTAGATAATGGTTAATGTGAGTCCTGCTTAATTTGGACAGAGCATTAAAAAATTGAAAACAGTTTCTTAAGGAGATAAACTAATTATCATAACTGCCTACAAGATGCAGTAAAAGCTCTGGGTGCTTTTGAAAAGCCATGTTCACTAGAGTTCAGGAAAAGACACTGAAAAATGGAAGTTTTAGTAGTTAAACGATATGTGTTTATGTAGAAACAGAGGGGTAGGGGTGCCCCTGATCTGAGGAAAACAAATTCTACCTCTTCAATTATGTTTTATGCTTATGAACTTTTTGTCAAAACGGTTAATGATAAATGAATTAAGACACCCTCGCTTCCCAGTTCATGAAAAGAAGTAGAAGTTAACTCTGGTTAGAGATGCAGACTATAGAAGATAAACGTTTCCATATCATTGCGTTATGCCTCATGATATTATCTACATTCACAGTTGAGCACAGATGAATAGTGAAAACATCATTTCCATTTCTGTACCCCTTTTACTCATGTGCTTATAAATGTGAGAAATTTGAGTAGGTGGTTGGTAAAGTGGAATATTCAACAACGTAATTTATCTGCTCTGTTCTGTACTATCAGCATTCCCCTTAGCATAAATTAAAAATGGGAATGACATGTCTAGTTTTTTCCATCTTCTTAATACTGGTTTGTATATTCAAAATATAGAGCAACTCTTTAGTCACCTTACTTTAATTACTTGTTATTAAAGTGATTTCTGCCATGTAACTAAAATTATTGACTTTTCCTAAGATTGGCCCTTAAAAAGAACTTTTGTTTTTGAGAAAAAGAATTAGTGCTGACCATACTGTGATTTGTGATTCGTAATTAACACAGCTGAAGGTACTGTAGTCACCACGTCGAAGAATAACAAAAGACAGTTTCTTGAGAATGGAAGATTAGTGCAAGAATAAAGGCTAATAAGCTGTTTTTTAAAAAATGATTATCTTTTTAAGATTAAAATTTGCATTTAGCAGTTATGTATATTTAGAAGCTTGCTAAAGAAGGGGGAATAGGAAAAGGTTTGTTAAATCAGTAGTTTTTATTTCTTTGGTATACTGATGGAGTGTCTTAATTCAGTTTTTTTTATAGGGCTGATAATTGCTTTTAACAAAGAGTCTGTGTGTATGGGTTTATTTTATGAAATATGTTCCATTCAGAGCAGGGCAAGTAGTTGACACCTGTGCTATTAATTCACAGTAAAAGCAAATGAAGAAGACCTAGTTGCTGAAAGTTGGAGAAGTATAGCATTTATCTTTTTTCTTATCTAAATTCCTAGATTTGTGCACTTAGTTCTTTCAGTATTTTGGGAGTTAGGATGACTGGGGCCTGGTGAAAGCACAGTGACACTGAGAACTGTGGCAGCCTTTCTTAACCAAGTCTCTGTAGAGAATGGAGCCCTGATGTCTTAAGGCATCTATTGTATGCAATTAATTAACTTTTTTCTCCTGTGCATTTAGAATGTTTCTAGTTATGTATCTTTCTTAGGAAATTTAAGAAGACAGTCATTCAAATAATCTTGTGTTTGGTGATTCAGATGAGGAACCCCAGTTGAGAAAGTTTGGAAGAGGATCACAAATTACTTTTTCTTATTAAATTATGGGAACAGATCAAAGTGCCAGTACCTTAAATCCTAGTTAAGACCGGAAGATGGAATACACTTAGGTGAAAAAGCATCTTTCCAGCGGCATTTGCTTTAATGAGATTTTTACCTGTATTTCAGTGGATGGGCTCATTAGGGAAACTTAATAGAAGCATGTTTGTCATAATCCTGAGATTTAGGGAACCAGGTGATGAATCTTATTATTTTAAAACCTAGGCTTTATTATACTCCGTATTGAGTTAATTTTTTAGTATCTATTATAGTGTTAATGTGTTGATTCAGTTACAAATTGTACAGATGTTTGGGCATTATAAAGTAACTCCATCTGAAAATTGAGAAAAGGAATATTTCTAAATTAGTGGAAAGTTATTTCTGTAAGTTTATAAAACTTATTTTAATCGATGTTTGTATTGTTACTGTCTCCTAATAGGGAAATATGGTGCTAATAAGATTCAAAATTGTCTTTCCTTTAGAGGGTGTCATGTAATTTATAGAAAAGGAAAACCTAAACAGTACCACTTTCTAAAAAAAAAATTTAGAAGTCTGACAAGTTGAATTGTTACTAGTTCTGTCATAATGAATTACCAAATTAAATGAGGTTTTCTTTGTTGGTTTATGTTTTTCTCTCTTTGGGACATGTATTTTGGCTATATTCGCTCTTATTTAGTTCCCTCTAGAGAACCAGAAGGGAGGTGCTTAATTCACATATTTCTGTTTACAGAGATTTCCTAGAACTTCTTAGAACTGAATTATTGTATATCAGAATATGATTATAAAACATGTAGGAGTTTTTAGGTCAAGTAGATTTTTCTTCTTTTAGTTATTCTTTTCAAAGTGCTGAGTTTAATACTATTACAGTGAACAAAAGCCTTTTCTTGTTTATCACGTTTGTTCTAAAACAGGTCTTTAAGGGAATAGTCTAATATTTAAAAGACTTGGTGGTATCTTAGGATTTTTTTGGCTCTATTGTGTGTCTACATTTTTTCCACTACCAAGTTGCTAATGTTCATAAAATCAATTATATGCGTGGTAAAATAGTGTTTAATGATCCAGCAAGGATGGCAGAGGTAAATTGGACTATAAAATTATACCAGTCAGTGGAGTTCATTTCTAGAGAAACCATGTGGGCTTCTCTTACATCCATGAGTTTGGAAGTAAAAAGGTAAAATGAATTAATCTAGACCATTTACTGATGGTACTGGGTTGCTTTTGGCCTCCTCCTAATTGATTGGCTTGAGTTTCTTTGGGCGTGTTGTGCCTATGAGTATTTCAGTCGTCTGATTGTAATTCGGGTGCCTCCTGTTACTTAGGAAACATGCTTCCTTTTATTGGAGGAGTTTAGGTTATCACTTAAAACAATATGTTAAATAAAATTTGTACTTCTGGCAGACTTATTTCTCTTAATCTTCAAGATGGATGTGGGTTTTCAGGTGTTAGATTATCTTCATTAATTAACTGTATTGAATTGTACTCAGTCACTACTTCTTACCAGTATCTAGTGCTAAAATGTTTGAACTGGGGATGTTGTGGTTAATCTACTTTCTGTTCCTGAATGTTCTTTTATTAAATTGAAGGCTTTTATGGGGTAGTAGAAGAGAAATGTCTGCTGTTGCTTAAGAAAAATGACTCTTCTAACCACTATCCTGTCACCCCCCCCCCAAAGCAGCCCACAAGAACTCTGATGGTTAATGTTTCTCACTTGTGATCTCACATAATCTTTAAACACTCTAGGGAGATACTTTGTGTTGTATGCTTTGTTATGCTAAGGTGTGGACTCTGCCATGGAAGTCTTTGCTTTGGGAGTATTTTGAGTTTTCTTGACTGCAAGGTGGAAGGTGTGCCAGAGGGAGGAGTGGTTTGTGTTGCACTGGGCATTATCTGATATGAGAGCTGCCTGACCTAAGTACTTTTGATGCCTTGCTGTCCGCGTAGCCAGAAAGAGCTCTGTTGTTTTACTCACAGGTAGTGTCTACAGCAAGTCCTCCATCTGCCTCCAGTTTGATTGCTTTGCCTGGTAACAAGTAAGTAGGTTCTTATTTATTTTCTGGTTGCCAATACCACTAATTAGATACCAGGTGTTTTCAGTTTATTATTTATCTTGTTTTTGTAAGAATTGCCTTAATGTTATACTTATTGTATATACTGGGTATATGTACAACTGGGTATTTTAGCAAATGAGTTAAAGAAGTATAGGAACTGCTTTTTGTAGCACAGTACCTCCTAAATGTTTTAATTTTGCATGTATGTACTTGACTGGTGTTATTAATGAATTAAATTTGTTCTACGCTTATTTAAGTGTTTAGAAATTGGGGCAAACATGCCCTTTGTATGAAAAAAGTGTTCAGAAATACCTTAGGTTTGATAGTATTCAGTTGCAGATAGTTTTCTATGCTGCTTATTAAATTACTACAGATTTAGCTGCCTAAAGCAACACATCTTTATGATCTCACAGTTTCTATGGGTTAGGAGTCTGGGTGCAGCTTAGCTTGGGTCCTCGGCAAGACTACAATCAAGGTATTGGCCAGGACTGGGGTGTTTATCTAGAGTCTGGGCCGGGGAAGGGTCTGCTTTCAAGCTCCCTCCCTCAGGTTGCTGGCAGAATTCATTTCATCATGGTTGTTAAGCTCTTGCCAACTTGCTTCTTCAAAGCCAGCAAAGGAGAGACTAGCAAGATGGGCTGGTGCTACACTCTTATGTAAATATGTACATGTAATCACACACAGCCCATTGCCTTTGCTGCATTCCATTGGTTATAAACAAGTCACAGGTCCTGCTCATACTCAAGGGGGAGGGAATGACAGAAAGGTGTAAATATCAGGAGGCAGGGATCACGTGTGGCCACACTGGTTATAGACTTAGGTTGACCAGCTAAACATACAATTGTTCTAACCGTAGTTTTGAACTCATTATTTATTTACTTTGAAGAAGTTGTAATATTGTAGGTGCTAAGGGTTGTTTAAGTAAACATGAATTGAGCCCCTCCTAGGGGCTGGGCATTGTAGTTGTCAGGGGTACAAACATGGGGCTTCTTGCTGTTCTTGCTCAGCTCTCAGTTGAATTTGAGATGATTATACACTTGTAACAGGTGCTATAATAAATAGGACTGTTAACAAAATACTTTGTTGAGGTATCAGTACTAGGGCAGTCTAAGAATACCTCACAGAGGAAGATAACATTTGAACTGTGTTTGGAAGGATTTAGAAGTTTTCTGCAGGGAGGACAGTACAGACTAAAGAAGAATCCACAAAAGCCTTGGCTTTGATATGGAATCTTGAAAAGTTGTGTGTCTGTATTGTAGGGTGCAAGGAGGAATGATGGATGAGAACATGAAGCTAGAAGAATAGCCTTGAACCAGTTGTTGAAGGATTTTGCAGGGCTACAAGTTTGTTTTACTTAACCAAGTTTTAAAGCAGGGTGGTATCATGATCAGGCCAGGGGCACCATTACAATCATAGTTTATATGATGGCAGCCTTCAAAGCTGTATACAATTGCCCTGATCATGATTAAATTGCTTGTTAAGAGCGGGAGAGTGGTAGCAGGAAGGTAAGCTAGGACTCTTATTAGAATATAATTGGTGGAAGATGCCTAAATTGAAATCATGGCATAGGTGAGGAAGAGGATTTGATTGAGATTTCTAATATACAGCTGATAGAATTGAGAACGGGGGTGTGTAGTGTTGTCATTAACCAATATTAAAAATAAAGAAGAAAAGAAGTTTTAGGAAATGATAATGAGTCCTTTTAGGCTTGTTAAATTTTGAGGATTTCCATCTAGAAGCATCTTTTAAACAATTGGAACTGTAAGTCTCTAATTTAGGACATTACAAAAAATTGAGAAATTGTCAGTTTGCAGATTATAAGTGAAGCTGAACAGTGGTTAAGATACTGAGGGATGGGGTTTCCCTGGTGGCGCAGTGGTTGAGAGTCCGCCTGCCGATGCAGGGGACGCGGGTTCGTGCCCCGGTCCGGGAGGGTCCCGCATGCCGTGGAGCGGCTGGGCCCGTGAGCCATGGCCGCTGAGCCTGAGCGTCCGGAGCCTGTGCTCCGCAACGGGAGAGGCCACAACAGTGAGAGGCCCGCGTATCTATCTATCTATCTATCTATCTATCTCTCTCTCTCTCTCTCTCTCTCTCTCTCTCTCTCTCTCTCTCTCACACACACACACACACACACACACACACACACACACACACACACACACACACACACACACACACACACACACACACACGAGATACTGAGGGATGGATGTAAATTGAGGAGCAAGCACGGAATCCCGGGGAGCAAGAATTTTAAGATACAGGCAGAGTAGGAGGCCAGCGACTACAATTAAAGCACAAGGAAAAAGAAGTTGTTTAAAATGTTTTTATTAAAATAATATGTGTTCATTAGAGAAAACTAAAATGCGGAAAATACAGAAAGGCACATGTAAGCAATTGCAAATCATTTGTAATATTACCACGAGAAATAACCAGAACAAAATGTTGATGTCTGTTTTTTCCATATATATGTCTTCGATAGAAAATTTGAAAGTCATTCTTGTATATTCTTTTGATTTTAAACCTTTGTGATGTTCTAGTAAAAGATTTTAAAGCTACAGATTTCCCTCCAAGAATTGGCTTTAGCTGAATGCCACAAATTTTGAAGTGTTTTGTTAACATTCAGTTAAAAATATTTTCTCATTTCCCTTGTGATTTCTTCTTTGATCCATGGGTTACATATTTCTTGATAAAATCCTCTTTCTACTTCATCAGTTTCTTCTATCATTTTTTTTACAGCATTATTTTTAATGACTGCCTGCTACTCCAGAATTCATTCAATAAATATTTAATGAAGACCTACTTTGCCTTGCACTGTCCTGAGGATATAGAAGTGAAGAAAGCTCCGTGCTTTCATGGGCCTTATATTCTACTTGGGGGAGACAGTAAACAAACAAGTAAGATTATAGTGTGTCAGAGGGCTTAGAATGTGATGGAGAAAATGGAGTGGAAAGGTAGATGGAGATTGTGGGGTGGAGATTTGTCTCTATTTTATTTTTTTATTTTTTATTTTTTATTTTTTTGCGGTACGCGGGCCTCTCACTGTTGTGGCCTCTCCCGTTGCAGAGCGCAGGCTCCGGACGCTCAGGCTCAGCGGCCATGGCTCACGGGCCCAGCCGCTCCGCGGCATGTGGGATCTTCCTGGACTGGGGCACGAACCCGTGTCCCCTGCATCGGCAGGCGGACTCTCAACCACTGCACCACCAGGGAAGCCCCGTCTCTATTTTAAATAGGGTTTTAGGGATAACCTCTCTGATAAGGTGACATTCAAGCAGAGACTTAAGGAGTAAGCCATGAAGGATCTCTAGGGGAGAAGCAAACCAAGGCAGAAGAACAGTAACTAGAAAGGCGCAAAGGTGTGATTGTAATGAATGTACCTGATGTGTTCTGGGGACAGCTATGAAACCAGTGTAGTTGGAGTGCAGAGGGTGGTAGAAGATGAGAGGAGTGGGGTGGGGCAGTCTCATGAAATGCCTCATAACCATTGACCTGGTTTTGAGAGTTTCATTTTAGAGAGAGATGGGGAAGCATTAGAGAGTTTTTTTGAGAAGATTGACGTAACCTGACTTAGACTCTTAAAGGATTGCTCTGGCCGCTCTGTGGGAGTAGACCCTAGAGACCAAGAGTCAAGCAAAGACGCAAAAACTCTTGGCAAGAGATAACAGTGGCTTGGACGTGGTGGCGGCACTGGCATTGGTGAAGAGTTGCCAGACTCTAGATATCCGGTTCTTTGAAGATGGAGCCAACTGGATTAGATGTAGAGGAGTGAAGGATTAGCCAACCCTTGAACAACATGTGGGTTAGGGGTGCAGGTGCTCTGGGCAGTCCATTTTCATTTGTATCCCCCTCTGAAATCACCATTCCTCCACATCCACGGTTAGGTGTGGGGGGTCAACCAACTGCGGATGGTGTACTGCAGTATTTACTATATTGAGGAAAGTCCATGGATAATTTGACTCCCACAGTTCAAACTTGTGTTGTTCAGTGGTCAACTGCAGTTTGTTTGCAGTTTGGTGGTACTATTAAACATACTATTG
The DNA here is from genome assembly GCF_964341445.2 of Mesoplodon mirus. NCBI lineage: Eukaryota > Metazoa > Chordata > Mammalia > Artiodactyla > Ziphiidae > Mesoplodon > Mesoplodon mirus. The sequence goes on from NC_138985.1 coordinate 69,280,297, forward strand.
CTGTCAAAATCCTGGCATGCAAATTTTTATATTTCTCTAGTTCTTAGAAATTTTTCAGAGTCAAAGAATCGTTAGAACCAAAGATATGCATTTGTTCAAGGCATTTGATCTTTATTGCTGAAATTGCCCTTTAGAAGGGGCAACTTCTTCAAGCAAGGTATAATTTTTAGAACTATCCATATCTTTTTTTTTCTCCCCATGAAAACTCAAATGAGGTTTTTGGTACTTAACAAGTGCATATTGGTAGGTGCATTTCGAGTAATAGCTGTCAGAATCATTGTTTTATTCAGTGTGTGTGTGTGTGTGTGCTCCCTCTCTTTTTTTTTTAGAATAAAGAAATTTAGTATATCAAAAAAAAGAGTAAGTACATTGCATCATTTGAATTTAATAAATTCTGACCATTAGGAATTTAATAAATTCCTAATCTTTGCTTGAATTGTGATTAGTCTGTGATAGTTCATTAATTTATCCTATTTGTATACATGTGAGCTGAGAAAAAGAACAAAGAAACCATATATATCTGTGTGTGTATGTATGTATATATGTGTGTGTGTGTGTGTGTGTGTATATATATATATATATATATAATGGGTTGTTATATGTAATTTGTTTGAAAGAGCCAGGTCTTGGTTTGAACAATAAATGTTACTATTTTTATTATTGATTTTTTTTTTTTTTTTTTTTTTTTTTTTTTTTTTTGCTGTACGTGGGCCTCTCACTGTTGTGGCCTCTCCCGTTGCGGAGCACAGGCTCCGGACGCACAGGCTCAGCGGCCATGGCTCACGGGCCCAGCCGCTCCGCGGCATATGGGATCCTCCCAGACCGGGGCACGAACCCGTATCCCCTGCATCGGCAGGCGGACTCTCAACCACTGCGCCACCAGGGAGGCCCCTATTATTGATTTTTATTTCATTAGTTGTTTTATCTTTTATTTTCTCATTTTGTAGTTAATTTTATTTTCTCCTAGCTTCTTAGTTCATTTCTTTTTCTTTTTTTTAAATAATAAAAGCATTTAAGGCTATGATTACTCTTCAGTACATACAGTTACTTCCCACAGCTTTAGACATTTAGTATTTTCATTGTCATTAAGTATACTTTTTTCATTTTAAATCAACTCTGTTGAGGAATAATTTTATTAACTACATTTAGATTTTTTTCTTTAACCTGCGAGTTATTTTCAAGTGTAGCTGTGATAAATTTTTAGGTGGTAAATTTACTGTTGTTGTTCTTGCTACCCTTTGTTATTTCTAGTGTCAACTAGGAAGGCAGCTCTGTGTACCACTATGTCACCAATGCTGCACAGCTCTAGTATTAACTAGGAATATTACATTGTAGTCAGAGAATCTGAAGACTTTTTCAACTGCACATGATAGATATACAATGCAAAATAGCATTAAATGGAAAAACAGTATATTGTCTCAAATTATTAGAAAGGATCCTAAAATAGCCCACAGAATCAAAGGAACAAGTTCGGGAACCAGGGTCCGTGGAGCTGAAATTGAGCGATTCTGTGTGTGTGCGTGCGCATCCACACCCTGGTTTCCTTTTGCTTGTTACCTAGTTTTATCCTCTTGTATTGATTATTAGGCCTTCTTTAAGCTGATGGTCTGAAGGCTCGCCCTTACTTCCATCCACGTTATCTGAGTGGCCTGAAGGGTATATTTCCCTCCAGCTCCAGCGGAAGGACTCTGATTTGAGTTCTGTGCCTATCCATAAATCAGTCACCGAAGTGAAGGAGATGGAATGCTCTCTCTGTATGTGCAGGCGGTATTCTGTTATTATGGGGAAGAGTTTGGGTTTTCAAGTCAGGCTGCCTGGATTAAGTCCATCCATACTGTGTGACCTTAAGCAAGTTATTTAATCCCTCACCTTAGTTTTTTCATCTCTAAAATCAGGATAAAAATCTTGTTTTGTGGTATTGTGAGGCTTAAAGTAATCTGTATAAGGTATGTTATATCATTATTTTAAACTAACATTTGAACCTCCATCAAAAATGAAAACATTCAAGACTCACATCCCTCTTCTCATTCTCACCCTCTTCAGGAAGACCATGTCCTTTACTCTTCTCAACTTCTCAGATTTTGCAAAAAAAAATCCAAAATTTTAGTTTTAGTTTTTCTATATGTCTCTGTTTCCACGAATCTCCCCTGAGTGTTTGAATTAAGTTTTACAGTGCATTTACTGTGTTAGTCAGATGGTAAAAACTTTGTAAATATTCAGTGTTCTTCAGGTACATTTTGTATTTGATAACAAGGCTAATGATCACCAAAATTATTGTTTATTTACATCATATATAAAAACTTATTTCTCCAGAGAGAAGTGTTATGTTTTTATTTGTGTAAAGTAGGTATATGTAAACTGAATTTTTGAGCCAAAGAAAATAGGTATGATGTGGACTATACAAATGGGGACAATCATAAAGTTGTCTTAGAAATAAAATTATGCTGTGCTTAATAATAGCTCTTTTTTTCATAACCATTTGACTGTGTTACAAAACATTCTTAATCAGTCTGAATATGTTTTATGAGTGGTTGGAGATGGTTGGGGGAGATGGTTGGTGAGAAGTTAAGGCAGGTCAGTCCTTTTGTTAAGTGTATGCTACTTCTCCAGGGAAGTATCTGAGAAACTTAGCATTTTTATATTGTATGATTTACTGCATCTCAGGCAACCTGGTTGACATGGCATTTGATAAAGAAATATACTGCTTTGCTGGTGTTTTGACACGCTCTGGTCTGAGATCTCTAAGGTCTTGATTTGGAATTTTTCAGATTTCCCGTCTATTATAACATGTCTTCAGAAAGTACATCTGGTCGGTCACCTTGAAATCTCAGTTCCTTAGTAACTCCCATGTTTCACTTTCCACCATCTTGCCACTTAAAGAGTTCTTCAGAGGAATGTCGTTAGTTTCCTTAAGAAAAAACGTAAATGAAGAATATTTAATATTATAGACCACTTTTAGTGTCTTTTTAAATATAGAACTAATACTATTTTATGTATTAATTTATGGATTTGGAAAGTGATTTCACAAGCACTAACTCATTTGCGTCTCATAAGAAGTGTGTAGGGTAGATAATTTCCTTGGTTATTTGCAGATGTGAATCAGAAGTTAGATGAACTACCTGCATTTATTGTATTTTAAATGTTACTTATTCTGTATCTTAGTTGTAAAGTGTAATTAACTTCTACTAATTCAGCATCCTGTTCACAGTTGGCTGCTCTTCTTTTCCTGTACAATTAAAAAATTTTTTTGTTTAGTTTTGCATGTAGTGGCCAAACCCTCCCTCAGTTGTATATTTGCATTTGTTCATAAGGTATGTATTCTGTGAATTTCATGTTTTTGTTAAATCTCTCCTGGGGCCTTCTGACCAACCCCATTCTGAATTAGTTATTGGGGGAGGTCTCTGTTCATTATCATTCTGGGAGTTTCATTTTTCTCTCAGGTTAAATCTCCTAGTTCCTTGGTCTCATGTCTTTTCTTTCTTCATGTACTACACTGTTTTTAGTAGAACACACTCTTCTGTGTCTTACTGAGAAAGAATGTGTGTAAAGTAAATGACATTAAGACTTCAGTGTCTGAAAGAAAATATTTTATTTCTGCCCTCACTCTTGATTGACAGTTTGACTTGATATAGAATTCTAGGTTGGAAATTATTTTTCCTCAGAATTTTAATTTTTTAAATTTGCTCTTTTTTCTGGCTTCTGGTGTTGCTGTTGAGCACACCCATGTCATTCTGGTCTTTGATCCTTTGTGTGAAACATCTCCGCCTACCCCCGACCCCAAGCATTTCGGATCTTCTTTAGCCCTAGGGTTATAAAATTTCATTATTGTATATCTTAAGATACGTCTTTGTTCATCCATTGCACTGCATACTGGCAGGCTCTTTCAATCTGCTAACTCTTGTCTTTCATTTTGGGTAGTTTTTAGAAAATTACTTCTGTGATTATGTCTTCTTCCAATTTCCTTTCTCATTATTTCAGTGTTGGACACTTAGAGTGATCTTTTTTTAAAAAAAATAAATTTATTTATTTATTTATTTGTGGCTGTGTTGGGTCTTCGTTGCGGTGCGCGGACTTCTCATTGCGCAGAGCATGGGCTCTAGGCACGTGGGCTTCAGTAATTGTGGCATGTGGGTTCAGTAGTTGTGCCTCACAGGCTCTAGAGCGCAGGCTCAGTAGTTGTGGCGCACAGGCTTAGTTGCTCTGTGGCATGTGGGATCTTCCTGGACCAGGGATCAAACCCGTGTCCCCTGAATTGGCAGGTGGATTCTTAACCACTGTGCCACCAGGGAAGCCCTAGAGTGATCTTTTGCTTTATCTTTTCTCTCTCTCTTTTTAAAAAAAATCTCTTTCAATCTATTTTTGGGGGGATTTTTTTCGCCAACTTTATTTCTAACCTTTTAGTGAATTTTTGTTTCTGTAATCTTTTTTACTTTCCAAAAGCTTTCTTTTTATAATGAATTTTTTCATACATTCCATTTTTGTTTTGTGGGTATAATATCTTTTTCTAAGAATATTAGAATGTGTTTTTGTGTATGTGTGTATGCATATGCTTTTTGGTTTTTTTTTCCTTCTTGATTAGTTTCTTCCCAGTTGCATTTTCCCTTTGTTTATTAGCTTCAGTCATTTGTTAGGTTCTTTCTTCGAATGTTTGATCATCTTTGGCTGGTTACTCATTATCTAAGGCACTGAAAAGCTGATTGGAAGCTCTCTCTGCAGGTAAGGTCATCTATCTGGGCCATTTTCTTAGGAATAGTAAATTACTGTCTTTTCTCTTGGCTGGTCATATTTTCCAGAATGGCTTTTCTCTTTTCTTACCTGGAGGACGTTCTTTTTTATACCAATGTTCTAGGAGCAGATTGAGAAGAAAGTTGGGAGACTTAATGCTCAATATGGTACTTTCATTTAATCTTCATATTCAGTATCAGTAGGTACCTCTGCCTTTAGCTATTCCTGTTGTCCCCAAGTCCAGAAACTTCCCTCTTCAAACCTCTAGTGGTAGGGTTGAGAAGGAACAGTTGCCTAGTTGTTTGAAGTCAGGGAGGACAACTGGGGGGCTCTCACTGCTTCTTACACGGACTTGCAGTGAATCTTACTCTTTTTTGTCCTCTTCTGCCTGCCTGCAAATTCTTGTGCTTGGTGTAAATCAGGTTGCTACTCTGCTTTCCTGGTTCTGTGGTGAAAGTTACCACTCATTTATTTTCTTTCTATAGTCTAATGGATGGCATTGCTTTTTTTTTTTCTTTAATTTATTTACTCCATCCTTTTACAGGCTTATTCCCTTAAAAAATACATTTATAATGATTTTAGTTAGGATGTTTGGACTGAACAGAGGCTGATAAACATGTTCAGGAAGTCATCCTTTTTTTTAAAAAAATATTTATTTATTTATTTGGCTGTGCCGGGTCTTAATTGCAGCACGTGGCATCTTTTTAGTTGCGGCATGTGGGTTCTTTAGTTGCCGCATGCAAACTCTTAGTGTGGCATGCTAACTCTTAGTTGCGGCATGCGGGATCTAGTTACCTGACCAGGGATCGAACCTGGGCCCCCTGCGTTGGGAGCGCAGAGTCTTAGCCATTAACTGCAAGTTCTCTTTTTTAATTGCAGAAGAAAGATGAATCCATTTCTATGAAATTTAGACAGTTCAGATGAAATGTAAGTCCCTTTCAGTCCTCCTCTGGTGATCTCATTCTCCCCCCAGATGTCACTGTTACCATTTTTTATATGTATACTTCCTAACTTTTTAACAAATTCACTTACTTAAAGTACAGAGAAAACCAGTTTTGTATGTGATTTTGCAAGGGAGGCTGTTACTGTTAAGAATAACAGTATGTGGTCATACTATATTCTTGTAAACCCTGCTTTTTTCTCTTTAATGTGTTTAAGAGATTTTTATGTGGGAGGACATGGAAATGTAACTTTTTTTTTAACTGCTACCTACTTACTTTTCTGTGATATGCACGAACCGTAGCTTATTTAACCATTCTTCTATTGGTAAGCATTTAGGATGTTTATACTTTTCCAGTGTTGGGATAAACAGCTTTATGAAAATGTACATATGTACAGATTTTTCTCAGGTGGATACTATAATGACACCAACCATCTGGAGTTAGTGTCAGACTCAACAGGTTTAAGGGCACTGACCTGAGAAGACTGCCCTCACTTCAGATGTCAGCCACTCTTTGGGGGTCCCTAGGCCACCTGCATTTCTCCTCTGCAGAGATTGACCTGGCTCAAAGCCCCCATCCCTTTTCTCTAGTGGTTGGTCTTTCTGATGGTTAACTCCATCCTGAATAATCTCATTAGCATAAAGTCAGGTGCCATCCAAGGAGCTAATGAATAATGAAAACACTCATCACTCGGAAAATTCCAAGGGTTTTAGAAGCTCTGTGTCAGGAACCCAGGAACCAAGACCAGACAGGTTCTTTATTACACAACAGATTCCCAGAAGTAGAATTTTCTGGTTGAAAATTATTAATAGTTATTGAAACTCCCCTCAAAGGCATTAGTAATATATTCTGCACCAGTGTATGACAGTACTAAATTTTCTATAGCTCTGCTGGTGTTAGATGTTATTATTTTTTCTTCCATTTCACTTGAAAATTTTTGATTTGCATTTCCTGATTGCTGGTGAAAATGAGCATTTTTCCATGTGTTTATTACTAGCCATGTATGTTTTTTGACTTGCCTACTCAGTGACTGCCCATTTTTCTGTTGGGTTGTTCGTCTATTTTATATCAATTTGTAGTTTACTGTATATTCTACAGATTAGTCTTTGGCTGTTTATATGTTTTAAATATTTCCTCCCAGGCTGTTGACTTCTAAGATTAAATTTTTATGTATTAGATATATTGTGTCAATTCTAATGGTGCAGGGTTATGAATTTAAATTATTAAAATGGTACTTAAAAGTCTACTGCTTCCTATAAATGAAGAAGAAAGGGTCTTTATTAATGGCAAGATTTTTTGGTGATTTTTAAATATCTTAGATATATTGGGTCTAATTTAATAGAGATTTAAATTATATGGGCCCTTGGCTGTCTCTCTCCCATTTTTTGGAACACTTGAACTCCTTTAAAGAGTAATTAAGAGTAAGAAGAAGAGGAGAATATTGTGGCAGTATGATGGGAGAAGTCCAAAAGTAATAACTAATTCTTAAAAATTCTGTGGATGGTATTTATCCACATCATCCCTCTTCTGTTTTATTAAAGATGATTTAGGAGGGCTTCCCTGGTGGCGCAGTGGTTGAGAGTCCGCCTGCCGATGCAGGGGACACGGGTTCGTGCCCCGGTCTGGGAAGATCCCACATGCCGCGGAGTGGCTAGGCCCGTGAGCCGTGGCCGCTGAGCCTGCGCGTCCGGAGCCTGTGCGCCGCAACAGGAGAGGCCACAACAGTGAGAGGCCCGCGTGCCGCCAAAAAAAAAAAAAAAAAAAAAAAAAAGATGATTTAGGAATGTCCATAACTCCAAGTGACATAATTCTGTAAATATTAATTTCTCTATTATAATTTATTATATGTATAGCATCTTTATAAATTGCTATGTGGTATGTTCTTTATGGAATATAGAAGTATGTAGTAGAAGACTTAGTTCTTCCCATTTAAAATTTTACCACTGAAGAGATAATTTAGAAGTTTAAATGCTGATTTTTTTTGGCATAAAACTTTGAAAAACACATATTATAAATAGCCCCAATAAATATTAATCAAGCTTTGTTTCTAGAACTCTTAGTTGTGTATGTATTGAATATATTTTAATATGATAGCATGAATGTTATTGTGTTCATATTGATCTTGTGTAATTTTGCTGTCATATCTAGGTATTTTATAGTTTATAAAAGCATATTTACGTACTCTATATCTTTGAGTAACACTTTGCAAGAGTCAGAGAACGTAATTTCCTCCTTCTATAAATGAGAAGACTGAAGCTCTGAGATGTTAAGAAATTTGGCTTTTAAGTGGTATAATGACTTAAAAGTCATTAGTTAGTTCATAATGGCTCTGAATCAGTTCAGTGCTTTTTTTCATTTCACCATGTGTGTTATTTTCCTATGGATGCTGTAACAAGCTGCCATAAGCATGGTGACTTAATATTTGTTTATTTGGCTGCATTGGGTCTTAGTTGCAGCATGCGGGATCTTTAGTTGCTGTATGTGGGATTTAGCTCCCTGACCGGGATCAAACCCAGGCCCCCTGCATTGGGAGCGTGGAGTCTTAGCCACTGGACCACCAGGGACTACATGGTGACTTAAAACCACACATTTATTATCTTATAGTTATGGAGGTCAGAGGTACACAGTAGGTCTCACGGGGCTCAAAGCAAAGTGTTAGCAGGTTGATTCTGGAGGTTCTAAGGGAGAACCTGTTACTTGCCTTTTCTGGCTTCTAGAGACCACCTTCATTTTTTGGCTTATGACCCCTTCCTCCACCTTCAAAGTGAGCAACATTGGGCCAAGTCTTTCTCATACTGCCAGCTCCCTGGTTTTGACTCTTCTGCATCACTCTTCCACATTTTAAGGACCCTGGGGATTAAGTTAGGCCTAGCTAGATAATCTAGAATAATCTCCCTATTCTAAGAACATGATTAGCAACCTTTATTCCATCTGCAACCTTAATTCTACTTTGCCATGTAACCTAGCATGGTTCCAGAGATAAGGCTGTAGACATCTTTGGAGGGCCATTATTCTGCCTACCACACTATGATAAGTGTTGAACATCCTTATTGTTTAAGGAAAATGCAGTCTTTTTATTTATATAATATGTTACCAATAGGAGAGAAAGAAAAATGATTGAGCTAGAACTGTAAAGAAAGTACTTTGAGATAGCTGTTGTACCTAAAAGAAAGTTATAAGTAATTCTTTATCTAAAAGGTGGTTAAATGAGTATATTTGAAATCTTCTGTGAAACAATAAAAATGAGTGAGCTGGTAAAATTTTAAAAACCTACGAACAAAAGAAAAAAATGCAGTGATCATCTGCTGTAGTCTATTGAACAATTTTTATTCATATTAAATATTGAAATTGTGTAGTTATAGAAAGAGATTCTTTGCTTACAGTCAGTAGGTCCCAGAGTATTTCATGGATAAACTTCAGATGGCCCATAAAGCTTTTGAAATTACATACAAAATTTTGTGGTTTATGTTCATTTTTTAGTAGGAATAATCCATAGATTTCATCAGATTCTCAAAGGGGTCTATCATCCTAAATTGATTTAAGAACCATTGGTCTGTGAAGTTTTTTCATCTCTGATTAAATTCTTTACTTTTTTTTGTAAAGCCCTCTGATGTTTTTGTATAGTTCTATTATTATACTTGAAATTTTATGTGTAAAACAAATTATTGAGCGTCTGTTATATACTCGGTGCTGATAGTAGTAATTGTAACATGGACCCTGTTTTCATCAAGCTGGGTAATTGTCATGTTCTTTTCTGTCTTTTTTCTTTTTTCTGTTTCCCTGAGCCTTCTCTAATTTTATTATTGTTGGGAACTGACCTCTTTGTGGAAAGGAAGCAACTACTTTTCCCCCTTTTTTAAAATTTAGGATTATTTTGCATATGTTGGAATGCACAGATCCTAAGTGTACATTTGAAGAGTTTTGACAAATTTTTTTTTTTTGACAAATATTTTGACAATACACTGTGTAACCAACATACTATCAAAGTAGGGAACACTCTCTTCATCCCCAAAAGTTCTCTTAATGCTCCTTCTCAGTCATTTCCACACTACTTCCAAGAGGCTGATTAGTACTACCTATTTCTATCATCACAGATTAGTTTTGCCTGTACTTTAACTTCATATAAATGGAGTCATATAACGTACTTTTTCATGTTGAGGGTTTGGGGTAATTGTAAAGTAAGTTAAAAATGGGAGACATTGTAAAGGTTAATAAAATTCTCTCTTGCCACTCACGTTTTCTCTATCCCTTTCACGCCACTCCCTCCCTAATCAGATACTGTACAGTAACACTGTAATGTGTGGACACTAAGCCTAAGAATACCCAAAGTGTTTAACTAATGATAGATTTATAATAGAACACTTGAGTGTATAAATATCTCAAAGAGAAATTTAATTTTAAAATTAATGCTTAAATTTATTTATCCTTATACTTTGTCCATTGGCAAAGTTTTTGAATCATACTAAATGTTTTAGATGGTATACACTGTATCAAAGTGGTATATAGTGGTTAATTTATTTGCAAATTGTCAATTCTCAGGAAAAAGACAAAGTTCAGGAAACTTTGTTTTTTTAGGGTCAGTATTTCTAAGCATGGGAGAAATTTAACTTGTCCAAGGAATGTAGGGAAGTGGTTGAACAAGGATGCAGGAGTTGGGAGTTTATTATGTTTTGGGTTTAGTCTAAATCTTTTAAAAATTAAGTAGACAATGGCTAGACACATACTTTTCTTTCTGCCTATGTATTTCATTTTCATATATGAGTCCAGGAAGTATAAAAGAGTCAAAGATGTATTAAGTTCTGTGTGCAACTTAACTGTAATCTAAAATAACAGCTAGACTGTAGAAATTCCAGTCTTATGCAAGAACCAGAAAAAGGAGTTCTTAGGGCTGTTGTGACAATGAGACAGATGTACCAAGTCTTGAATATGGATTCCATATTCACCAAGGATGAGAACAGGAGGATCTGCTCATTTTTTATATGATGCATGTATTAAGCTACATGGATTGAGAAAGGTGATTAGGATGGCAGAACCTCAGCCTAGGGATTCCTTTAGTACCTGTGGAGAAGAGTGTTCTTAAAAAGCTAGTAAAAGGGCCTGACTAAAATTCCTAAAAGCAATCTGGGGCATGGTTAGCTGCATTCACTTTTTATATATTAAATATTTTTGGAAGGGTCATTGGTTATGGTGAGAAAAGTTCTACTTTGAGGTCAGTAAAACTTGTTTTATGACCTTCATCTTTCATTCTCTTGGGCTTCAATTTCCAGGATAGACTAAAGAATAATGAGGCTTAAAAAAACAACTACAACTATGTCCATGTCTTGGATTTGAATATACTAGTGCAGACAGTTCCCATTATTACATACTCCAAAAAGGTAATTAAATTTGCTGTATAAGAACATGATTAGGACAGCAGCTTAGAGGAGTATCCTCTTGTAGGTTAGTTCACTAAAGAGAGTCCTAATGATACTTGTAGAAAGGGGCATGTTGTTGCTTGTTCAGAGAAGGGGGTGGTGAACTAGTTCTGTCAGCATTATTCCTTGGTGTTCTGAAAGCAATCTTCCTCTGTCGGAGAGTCAAGAGCTCTGGAGGAATTTGAGAAATCTGACAAGCTTCCACCACGGAAAGTTGAGGTCCGTTGGGAACCAAATTGTCTAGCACTCCATAGACGTTATTCTTGCTTTTGCTATGTATCCACATACTTAATGTCTTAAGGGTTTTTTTTTAAGAAAGTAGTTTTATAAAGTGGCAAGGACTAGAAAAAAATATTTCTTATACTATATATGAAAATGTGACAGTGGACTTTTATAAGCCAAAGCACAGCACTTAGGTATTCTTTTGTACTTTAGCTGGCTTTAAAATTGAGTATGGAGGAAACTTGAACTGTTCTCATTATCATACACAGTCTGTGCATCTGATTTTTCTTTGTTTCTTATTCACTCAGTAAAAAAATATTCAGTACCAGCTGCAGTAGGCTTGGTAGGCTTTCTGGTACTCAGAATGCAAAGGTGAAAATAACTTTTGTCCTCAAGAAGTCTAGTGGACAGATTGTTTGGAAACAAAAATATAACACTATGAAAATAAGTGTAAAGTAGTATGGGTTTTGTTTTGGTAATTTTGTTACCAAATTCATGTGTATCTGTATCCATAAGGAAAAAAGGCCAGAAGGTAATATCCATATACTAAACATTGGTTATCTGGCTGGTAGGAATACTGCTATTATATTTTCTTCTTAGGTTTTGTCATAAGTTTTCTTATAGTAATACCTGTATGCCTTTTATAAACAGAAAAGAACTGGTAGTAGTATCATCATCATTGCTATTCTTACTATTACTACTCCTGTACTACCATTACTCATACTTTCAGAGCTCATTTTCATACTTAAGTTTATCTGACTTCAGGTGTGTGCCGTTAGCCCTCAGGCCCCATGGAGCAAAATCTGCTTTGGGACAGTATCATTGAGAGTTTAATCCTATTAAGCACTGGTCCTATAAGATTGTCCTGGAACAGAGAGTCCTGTAGCCAAGCAAGTTTGGGGGGTTTTGTTTGGCTGCATTGTGTCGTCATAGCTGCGCGCCTGCTTTCTCTAGTTGTGGCGAGCGGGGGCTACTCTTCGTTGCGGTGCGCGGGCTTCTCATTGCCGTGGCTTCTCCTGTTGCGGAGCACGGGCTCTAGGCGTGCGGGATTCAGTAGTTATGGCGCGTGGGCTCAGTAGTTGTGGCTTGTGGGCTCTAGAGCGCAGGCTCAGTAGTTGTGGCACACGGGCTTAGTTGCTCCGCGGCATGTGGGATCTTCCCACATGGGTTTGAACCCATGTCCCCTGCATTGGCAGGCGGATTCTAAACCACTTGGCCACCAGGGAAGCCCCCCAAGCATGTTTTATAACAAAGTTCTGCGGTAAAGAAAAATCTGGTTAACTCATTTTAATTCAGTATTTCCCAAATTAGTTTAATAGTCATTTGACTCTTTTTTTCATTAGTCCTTTATTGATGTTCTGTGGCTCTCACACTTTAGTGGGCATGAGACTCACCCCCACCCCCAGAGTTTTTGATTCAGTAAGTTTGCAATGGAGTCTGAGAATCTGTGTTTCTAACGAGTTTCGAGGTGCTGCTGATGCTGCTGGTCCGAGAATCACACCTAGTACTCACTTCGTTAGGTGATTTGCAATCCCGTTTTGCCTTGAGATGTAAACCTGTAGCACGTTTATGTTAGATTATGATGCTAGTGTTTTCCTGATCAAAGAAGGTATCTAAAAATCGGAAATAATTGTGTTTAGCATGGAAAGAGCCCTCAAAGGGGGCTTCATTAACTACATTACCCAAGGGGCATTATTTCCCTTCTATCATCAGTATTCTTCTGATACTGTGTGAGCTTCAGTTCAGCCATCTGTAGATGGAAATGATACAACTCAGAAAGTTGTAGTAAGGATTAAATGATGTAATATTTGCAAAAGTGCCTAGTACTCACCACCTAGTGCTCACATTCCAAGTGCTCACCACCTTGCTAATCAAAGTATGGTCTGTGGACCAATGGCATTACATTCAGGAGCTTCTTAGAAATGCAGAATATCGGCCCCATCCCAGACGTACTGAAACAGAATCTGCATTTTAAAAATGCCCAGGCGATTTGTATGCACATTACCACATGGGAGGCACCGGTGGTAGCATACACCTTGAAAAAAGCTTCCCTAGTGCAGTGTGTGACTCACTCTCTGCTTTATAACCTGACCATCCAGGGCTGTTTCTGTATAGATGTTACCAATTGGAATATTATTTATTCTAGAGCTTAGAAATACTTTGTCCCAAATGATATCTACTTCAGTGTTTCCTGACTGTAATGTATGCTATTTATAAATCTTGAATTCTATTGTTAAAATCTTGAAACAACACATAAAAGTATAACAAAGGAAATAAAAATTACCTGAAAATCCACTAAGATAAATTACCTGAAAAATTACTTGAAAATCCACTAAGATAAACACCACTGACACTTTGGTACACTAGTTGGTGCATCTCTTTATTCATGTATATGTGTGCATACCAGTTTGTTTTCTTTTTCTTCTTTTTATCCCCCACACCTTTAACTGCCAGATAAACTAACCTGGTGTTTATCTTCTGAACCTTTGTGCTATGCATGGATATAATAATATATACACATATGTAGGGATTTTGTGGTTGTTTTATAAAAGTGGATTGTATTATGAATACTTGTCTGCATCTTGCTCTTTTCACTTAAAACATTTTGAAAATTCCTCAAGGAATATACTTCAGATTCTTTTTAATGACTGCAGGATATTCCATAGTAGGGATGTCGGACAAAGTATTTAGCTGTTTCTATTGACGGTCGATTTTTTTACTACTACAAACAAATAAAAATTATTGTGCATATGTTCTTTGTATACTGATGTTATCCCTAGGATAAATTACCAGGTAGAGATTGCTGGATCAAAGGGTAATTTTTAAAAATAATTTTTATTATGAAATATATTTTACATAAAAGTATATAAAACATATATACATCTTTAAAGACTAATAAAGTGAATCCTTTTGTACCATCACCCATTGTAAGAAATAGAATGGGTGTTTTTTAGAATCTCCCTTTCTGCCCTTCTATTGTATTATCCCTGCTTCTGGGAAAAACAAATATTTTCATTGCCTTTCTTTTTTTTTTTTTTAAGTTGTTTACTTTTTTAAAAAACTAATTTATTTTTGGCTGCATTGGGTCTTCGTTGCTGCGTGCAGGCTTTCTTTAGTTGTGTCGAGCGAGGGCTCCTCTTCGTTGCAGTGCGCGGGCTTCTCATTGCGGTGGCTTCTCTTGTTGGGAGAGCACGGGCTCTAGGCTCACGGGCTCAGTAGTTGTGGCGCACGGGCTTAGTTGCTCCATGGCATGTGGGATCTTCCCGGACCAAGGCTTGAACCCGTTCCCTATATTGGCAGGCAGATTCTTAACCACTGTGCCACCAGGGAAGTCCCCTTATCTTTCTTTATAGCTTCACCACTCAGTTACGCATCTCTAAACCATAAGTATCCTTAAATAATAGGCTTGGTTATGAATATTATAGGATTCATTCTAAATATATGACATTATTTGTACATTTCATCCATGTTATTGTTTGTAGCTGTAGCTTACTTCATTGATACATTGTTTTCATTGAATGAATATACCACAATTTATCCGTTTTTATTGTTGATGGAATTGGTGGTGTTTCTCATTTTGCATTATTATAAACAATGCTGCTGTGAACATTTTTATTCATGATTCCTGCTGCACATGTTCACAAGTACTTTGGGGCAGTGATCTTTAAACCTTTTTGCTTTTTTATCCCCCAAATAATTTTTTTAAAATTGAAGTATAGGGGCTTCCCTGGTGGCGCAGTGGTTGAGAGTCCGCCTGCCGATGCAGGGTACACGGGTTCGTGCCCTGGTCCGGGGAGATCCTACATGCCACGGAGCGGCTGGGCCCGTGAGCCATGGCCACTGAGCCTGCGTGTCCGGAGCCTGTGCTCTGCAACGCGAGAGGCCACAACAGTGAGAGGCCCACATACTACAAAAAAAAAAAAAAAAAATTGAAGTATAGTTGATTTCCAGTGTTGTGTTAGTTTCTCATGTACAGCAAAGTGATTCAGTTATATATAGGTATATATTCTTTTTCAGATTCTTTTCCATCATCGTTTACTACAAGATATTGGATATAGTTCCCTGTCTGTACAGTAGGAGCCTGTTGTTTATTTTATATATAGTAGTTTGTATCTGCTAATTGCAAACTCCTAATTTATCCCTCCTCCCCCCTTTCCCCTTTAGTAACCAAAATTTATTTTCTATGTCTGTGAGTCTGTTTCTGTTTTTTAAATAAGTTCATTTGTATCATATTTTAGATTCCACATGTAAGTGATATATATTTGTCTGACTTCATTTACTATGCTAATCTCTAGGTCCATCCATGTTGCTGCAAATGGTATTATTTCATTCTTTTTTATAGCTGAGTAATATTCCCTTGTGTATATATACCATATCTTCTTTATCCAGTCATCTGCTGATGGACATTTAGGTTGCTTCCATGACTTGGCTATTGTAAATAGTGCTGCTGTGAACATTGGGGTGCATCTGTCTTTTCAAGTTAGAGTTTTTTCTGGATATATACCCAGGAGTGGGGTAGCTGGATCCTATAGTAACTCTATTTTTAGTTTTTTAAGGACCCTTCATACTGTTTTCCATAGTGGCTGCACCAGTTTACATTCCCACCAACAGTGTAGGGGGGTTCCTTTTTCTCCACACCCTCTCCAGCATTTATTATCTGTAGACTTTTTAATGAAGGCCATTCTGACTGGTGTGAGGTGGTACCTCGTTGTATTTTTGATTTGCATTTCTTTAATAATTAGTGATGTGCATCATTTCATGTGCCTATTGACCATTTATATGTCTTCTTTGGAGAAATGTCTGTTTAGGTCTAATGCCCATTTTTTGATGCCCAAATAAATTTTTAAACTACCTCCTTTTACATTTTTAAGTTGGCATCTAATTTTTTTATCATAATGTTTAAATAATTGCCAGGGATGTAGTTTCAGGAATATTAAAAATATTGATGTTTTAAAATATTAATATCACTCCTAAATGTATCCAATGGAATATAAATATAAATACTCTAGTGTCTGGAGATTTGCTTGCATCCTTTAAAACATCCATGAACAATCTAGTCTATAATTGCTGTATATTTTACATTGTTCCTTTTTCACCTTGAAATCATATTTGTATTTTATTTCCCCTCACAGAATTTTACCCCAGAGGAGCATACTTTTATGTTTGAGTCTTCGTTGATCACTTTATCATACTCCTCTTCATGTATTTATATACACATATGTGTATATTATATAGTACTTATACATAAAACAATATATTTTAAATATACTTTAAATTTCATTAAAAATTTTATGTTGCCATCAAGCTCTAGATATTAAACATTGCAGTTGATAATAATAGACAATTGGTCAAAAATAACATGGAAATTACACCAATTTTATATATATATTTATCTGTTGGGGGGGGCAGCAACAATCTGTTTAAATAGGCCATCTAGGTGATTCTGATGCATGTTAAAGTGTGAGAATTTCAATGTAGGGTTTTTAGACCACCCAGGAATTATGAATTTAGACAGCAAATGCAGCAAGAGTTCTATTTGTGGTTCTAAATTCTCAGTGGTGATTTTGCCATCTCCTCCCCACCCAGTGTCAAGGTTCAGTGGATTTTCCTTGAAGTTGCTTGGGAGATGGTGGTAAGGAGAGGAAGGTTATTTCTAATTTACTGTAATAGTGAAGTTGTAGCCAATCGAGGGTATCCTAACTCAAGGCAAAAGCCTATCACTGTTCACTGTACTGTTATGGGTTTTCAGCCTTCTCTCATATTCTGGCCTAGGAGTTTGTATCTTTCTTGCCAGCTTGTTAGTGTCTTTAAGATTTTTTTTTAATCCTGGATTTTGATTTTTTTTTGTGGGTGTTAGGGTTAGCCTAAGTACCTATTCTACGATATTCCTGGAACAGCATTCCCTATTAAATGCAATAGATTTTGCCAGATTGCTTTCTAGGGAAATGCAAACTAAAGTAGTAATGCGATAGCACTTTATTCCTGTCAGATTGGCAGAAGAGAGAGTGGTAGTAAGACACATTGCAGGTGACAGGGGTTTTAAGTGATACTGGTGTAAATGTAAATTGTTCCGGTGTTTTTGACTTAAAAACAGCTCGTGTCAGGCAAAAACCACCATGTCGAAGGAATAGTTTGGGGGAAGTATGTTTCCAGCAATTGCAACTGACCACTGCTTTCATTTTTCTTTGGTGAGGACTGGAAATGAATGGTTGTCTTATGTTTAGGGCCTAGGGGTGGGGTTTGCTTAACTGAACAAAAAGAGTAGGTGGACTTAGGGGACATTTACATAGGCTTGGAAGAAATAATTGAAAGCAGTGATGGATTAAACTGTTACATCTTCCTTACTAATCCATCAAAAGTATAATAGGCAAGTGAGGGAAATGAATGAAGGACGGGGTGAATTAAAAAGGGAACTGTATGCCAGTGGTCTGCTGGAACCAGCTCTTCGTGGAGTTGATAGTTAAATTCAGGATTTTGGCAGCCATCATTAAAATTATATAAACTTACAATTAGATAAATTACATTTTGAAGAAAGATAATAAATAATCAAAACTCATCACTTCCTAGTTATTTTATTACATTTTACTATTAATGTGTTCTTGAGGTTATTGACATCTATTGATTGTACCTGTATGGTGGAAATACTATATAACGATGTGCTACTGCTCATCTCTTCCCAATTCTGTGTTCAGCGATGACACTTCGGTGGCTTAAAATCGGACATAGAAATCATGGAAATCAGCAAATACCAAAAGTCAGGACTTTTTTTTCCCTGTGGAAAGCAGTTGTTACATTCACCAGGACACCATTGGGTATAACATTTTGCTGTTTGAGATACCGATTGCTTTTTATCTCTGTAAGTGTACTTACTTTCTGAAGTTTTAGGCCTTCCAATATTATGTGTAAAGCTTTAACTGTTCTTAGGGAAATACTCAATTGTTTTAAAAGTATCTTAAATTTAAAGGAAGATATGCCTTTTATTTAGCTTTTACTTGTATGTAGACTGTATTTTTTGAAAGCTTGTTCTCCTAGTCTTTTAAAACATCGTTATTTAAAGGTATCTTGATAAATTTTTGTCTTTCTTGTAAGCCATTAGTTTCATTTATTGAGTTCCTTGTAGCAAGAATATACTTTTTTGTCCTTTTTAACATGGGTGTGTGTGTGTGTGAGAGAGAGAGAGAGGAGAGGGAGAGAGATTGGGAGATTTAATTCTTATAGCAGTGTTATTGATGAAGTTGGCCAGTTAACACTAAGAAACTTTATTTCTCTAGTATTTTTATTTATGACTAGAATTTGATTTTTTTAAATAAGATTAAAGTAGTGTTGTTTAATTATTTCCTACTTCTTTATTTGGTGTCTTTATGTTCAGGTACTTTAGAAAATCAATGAATTAGAAAATTCTCCATAAAACTTTTGATTCACGTTGCATTGATCTGTCATACGTATTTTCAGCACTCACTGGAATAAGAAAATAACATTGAATTACTGTGAAAGTACTATGCTAAGTTGCTTACTTATTATTCTGTAGCATAGTGGTTTACATTTTTGGATCTGTAGTTGGGCCTTTTCGACTTTGGCCAAATCATTTAAATACTCGAAGCCTCTTATTTCTTCAGTTAAAGTGGTGATAATAAACAGTACCTGCCTCATGTGGTGGTTTTGAAGATTAGATGAGATAATGTAACATTCAGCAAATTGCTTGGCTTATAGTAAAGTGCTCTGCCAATGTGAGCTAACATCCTTATTACCAAAATAATAAATCCTCCTATCTACAAGTTGCCTTGAATGGTGGGTATGAAAACTAGTAGTAAGTAAAAGATTATATGATATACTTTATAAAATAATAAAAGCTGTTGAAGCAAAGTTGTGAGTAAAATTCAGTCTTATGGCATATTATATGCACGTAAGTAAGGTGATTAAGTGTTGTCACCTTTCATTTGTTCAGTGTAATGGTTAGATATGAACCATACCAGCAAATAAGAAAACCATCTATTTTATTCACTGAAATGTTAAACCACTACTTTAGTTGTATAGATACATTCTGGATAAACTTAGGCGACTATCCAAAAAGATTAGGTAGTCCAATTGCTATAGAACAGAATTTAAGGATTCTTGGTTTCCTTAGTAATTTGAGTTTCATATTGACTTGTTGGCCTTAATGAAAATTACAGACTTTACCTTCTTTGCCCTCCCAAGTCTGCTCTTTAGTGTAGCTGCTAAGGAACTGTGTCCAAATAACAAGCAAAACAGGAGTAAGAAGCAGAAGGGGTTACCAATAACCCACCTCTCAATACTTTTAGAAAGTTGGCTGCTTAACCTCATATTTTCTATTTATTTGCTATTCTAGGTGCCTAGAGTTGATATTGTGTTGCCACTTTTTATTCTTAGTATTGATTGGGTTTTCCCTCTTTTTTCTGCTCTGCTACCTCTATTCCTTCTGGAACCAGTAGGTTAATGGTAAGTATTTAAACAAGATTTACAAAGTTTTTGACCTAGTGAGGAATTTTTTACCCTCACCTATGTTGGTGAAAACTTTGTAGACTCCAGATGGTCTCTGTGGTTTCCCAGGTTTTCATTGTTGCCTTGTTTGTGTGTAGACTGATGAACTTTAGTTTTGAGGTACTCCTGTCCTTGCATGCTGTGTCAAATGGCGTCCATTGTTTGTGTGTTTCATAATGTTTCTCTTGGAGCTTGCACTTTCCTTTTCCCCTTCTTTCTGCTGTTTTTTGGGGGGGAGCAGGAGGGGGGCTTTTGGGGTGGGAAGAAGAAAAATCTTTCTCACACGTGCACTTTTATTCCTCCTACAGTATTTGGAATCTTTCCAAATCTTGCCAGTTAGATATCTGTAAGATGTTTGTTCTATACAAATTAAAAACATAATTACTATTATCTTTGGGCAGAGTTATATAGATTGAGTGATTCTGCTCAATATCCATTGCAATATCCATTGCTCAATATCCATTGAGCAATATCCATTAAGTGATACTGCTTTCATCTGTTGACTCTTCACTGCTAAATTTGAATCAGATTTTGTGTTGCTTTAGTTCTCATTTCAAGTTTCAAGGTGTTTGAGCCTTTTAAGTATTTTTAAAAGGTAGAAATAGGTTTTTTAGGATTTATCATAGCAATGTCTATTTGTTATGCTGTTCCCTCAAAGCTTTGTACTTTAATGATAAATTACCATTGCATTTACCACCAAGACTAATACTTATTTCTTTGAACTTAGATTATGAAATATAATTTAATTGATTAAAAGGATGAGGCTAGATTTAGAGCACTGAGCTTCAAATAGTAAACTTTGGGAAGTCATTTTCATAAAATCCTATCAAAGAAAATATCTTAATTTTTTTGTTATACACAAGAAAGATGCATAAAGTAGAATAATTCATATTTACAGAATGAATACCAATGCAGCTATCAGCAATGTCCCGAAGTAGATGGAACATTGCCAGTACCCCAGAAACCCTCCCCTGTGTCTTCCTGATTATGAAACTTTTACTTTCTCCTAGAATAATCATAATTTTTTTGATAACCATTTCCTTGCTTTTGTCTGTTTTATCATTTACATATGCAATCTAAAGAATATCTTTAATTTTGCTGGCTTGGTATAAGTGGAATCATATTCTTATTTTGGATCTTCTTTTCCTCAGTATTATTTTTGTAAGATTCATTTATATTGTGTGTAGTATATGGAGGGAATAATAATTTTCCCTCTACCCTTCTGAGTTTTTAGCTGAGACTCTGGTAATAAAAGACAGGTTAACATGAGAAAAACAAACAAGTTTATTAACATGTATGCTTTATGTATACATGGGAGGAACCCAGGGAAAAATGAATAACTCTCCAAGATGGCTTAGAAGTGAGGCTTAAGTGTCATCTTAATAAGGAAAGGGGAGAGGGATTGTACGTATCTCAGGGGAGAGAAATGATTTTTAAGAAAAATGAATGGGCTTTTAGAAGAATGGATGGAAGATATGATAGTTTGTGACAAAGTTTGTCTGGATGTGGTGTCAACTTCTAGTCTTCTCTCCTGTGAGTCAGTCTTTTCTGGTAGATGAAATTCCTGGGACAGGGAGGAAGGAACTCCCCAGTTGAGTTCCTTCTGGAGGATAGGTCTTTAGACAAATGAAAGGAGTTTGGAGGGAGTCTCTCCATGGATTGGTTGTTTTTCAAGTGCCTACAGCTCAAAAATCAGTATACCAAAGTGGCATATTTCAGGGTGGCATATTCTGCTACCCTTCAGTAGCTGGTTAATTTCATCATTCCGTTTTATGAATAACCACAATTTATGTAACCATTCCATTGTTGGATATTTGTTTCCACTTCATTATTATGAACACTGCTGCTGTGAATATTTTGTTAACATGCATTCTGGTGCACATGTGCACAGATTTCTGTAGGACAGTATTAACTCAAAGTGTGGTCCTCTAACCAGCAGCATTGGTGTTGTCACCTGTGAGCTTACTAGAAATGCACATTCATGGGCCACACCCTCACCTACTGCATCAGAATCTCTGGTATCCAGTGAACTGAAACAGGTTCTTCAGGTGAATCTTATGCACATTAGAGTGGGAATCACTGCCCTGAGATTTATACCTTGAAGTGGATTGCTGAATTAGAGACTATGTATACCTTCAGCTTTATTTAAGTTTTCCAGTGTAGTTGTATCAGTTTTTGCTTAGGCCTGTGGTGTTTGAGAACTCCTGTTGTTGCTCTGTAAGAATATTGTCAAAGCTTTAGGGTTTTGTTTTTTGCTTTTTTTAAAATTTCAGTATTTTCTGAGTTCACTTTTAATTGCAGTTGAATTTTGCCTTTTCAGATTTGTCGAAAAAATTGACTTCTTAGATTTACTGAAGACTTTCTAAAAATATTATTAGAAAAGTTTTCAAACATTCTCAGAAGTAGAAATAGTACTGTGAACTAATAATAAGCTATATATACTCATCATCCATATTTACCAGTTAATTATGTTTTTCCATATTTGCTTTATCCATCTCTTTTCTCTGAAATATTTTAAACCAAATCCCAGATGCTGTATCATTTCACCCCATATACTCAAATGTGCATATCTGAAATACATACCATTTTCTTTACATGATGAGACTATCTTTAGAGGGCCTTTTTTTATTTTAAAAAGTTTAAAAAACAGATTAAAAACATGTACAAATTCTAAAATAATGACAAAGCACAGTTTATAAACTTATTATTTGGGATATTATGAGTGAGAGATTTTGAATGAATTACAGTCTTTCAGCAATTCTCTGCACTCTTCTAATGTATTCAATTAGATAATCTTACTGAATATTGTCTCTTTCACCAATAAAGTCAGAAATTTAGCTTTCTTAAAAGTAAAACCTAGTTAATCATTTTAAGGATAAGAAAATCTTTTGAGTGCTTAGAAATGCACTACTTCTCTGATAAAACTCAACATGTGTAATGGTGTCCTAGTAGGTGAGCAGAGTAGGCTGCTAAAAGAGATTTTACTAATATTTTGACTATTTATTCTTAAAAGCAACCCTCTAAGAGCCTCGACCTACAATCTTCCACATCTGCTACTGGCTTGCTGTTGAGGTGTGCTGAGTTTAGTACCCTGAATCAGCATAGCCCAGTCTAAACTTATAGCAGAATTAAGAACACATGCATGGTTTTATAATGAATCAGCAGTGAGTATTTTTTGAGTGGGTCTAGTTTGTTGATCATTGTTGAATAAAAGTGAAAGTATAGGTAACTTTCAGGGTAGATGGGAAGGCAAAAGTGAGATACTCTATCACTGTTATTACTCAGTACAAAAAAAGCTCAGTAGTATTTGGTTGATTTTTGCATTATTGTGATTCAGTTAAATACTGAATCATGCTGATCAGGAAACTACAGATTCATAGTATGTAATGTATGTTATTTTAAAAAGTGTCAGTTAATGGTTGGGAGAGAAATGAGGCTGAAGTTGGGAGGGAACAGGCTTTGTGTAATGAATAAAGAGTTTCTCTCTGTATTTATTTATTTATTTTTGGCCACGCCACTTGGCTTGCAGGACCTTAGTTCTTGACCAGGAATGGAACCCAGGCCCCCCTGAGTGAAAGCGTGGAGTCCTAATCAGTGGACCACCAGGGAATTCCTTCTCTCTGTGTTTTTTTTTTTTGGCTGTACGCGGGCCTCTCACTGCTGTGGCCTCTCCTGTTGCGGAGCACAGGCTCCGGACGTGCAGGCTCAGTGGCCATGGCTCACGGGCCCAGCCGCTCCGCGGCATGTGGGATCCTCCCAGACCGGGGTATGAACTCGTGTCCCCTGCATCGGCAGGCGGACTCTCAACCACTGCGCCACCAGGGAAGCCCTCTCTCTGTGTTTTAAACAGGATAGTGACAAGATTGGGTCTGCGTTATGAGGATGGGCTATAAAGACAGTTTGGGGAAGGGGAGGGCTAGAGCAGAGATGTGTATAGAGGTTACTATGGTTGTCCAGGAAATATAGTAGCTAGATACAGAGCAGTGATGTCTAAAGAAGTGGTTGAATTTGACAGATACTTGGGGGGTAAAATCTACAGGTTTGTGATGGATTGAGGATAAATAGGTTTGGCTTCAGGGAAGCAGTAATAATATTGGCCTGACTGGAATATCATTATTATTCCCCAACTCTTTCATAGTCTAAACTTTTTAATCAAGTTCACTGGCAGCTTACAAACACTTCTTGTTGTAACCCAAAATTTTTGAAGTGGTTTTCCTAGCTCCCTCTTTGAAACAAATATTCAGGCATTTTGAACAATTTTTAATGACTTATTCCAGGGATCAGCAAGCTTTCAGTAAAGGGACAGATAATAAATATTTTAGGCTTTGCAGGCCATTTGATCTGTCACTTTTGTAGTGTGAAGCCAGCCATAGAAAATACATAAATGCATGCACATGGCTGTGTTCCAATAAAACTTGATTAGTGGACACTGAAATTCGAATTTCATATAATTTTCATGTGTCACAAAATATTCTTCTGTTTTTTTCCTCAGGCATTTAAAAATGTAAAACTGTTTTTGATTCAAGGGCTGTGTGAAAGCAGACTGCATTTACCTCATAGGCGCATAGTTTGCCAGTTACCCCAGGTGCGGTTTCTTCACAAGAAACTTACAGCCAGTAGGCTGTAAGATGTTAATTCCTTTCATTCCTGAGGATACATAAATCCTTAAGTCTGTAATGCTATTATTTGATCCTTTCATTGTGGGTTGGGGGGACCCAAGAGACAGGGAATACACATAGCAACAAGGAAACTCCCAGCAAACTCAGTATAGCTGGGGAAATATTTAATGCAGAGTGAATTCCCTGAAGAAGTGTATCTTTAAGGAGGTAATTAACGCCATACCAATGAGAAGTAGTTTCCAGAGGTCAGCGCTTATGGGAAAGAAAGTCAGTAACTTTGTCAAACTAATTGCAGATGTGTTAAGAAAGTGGAGTTGGGTTATATTGTAGTAGTAAGGAACCTGATTTGTACTTGGGAGTTGGCATTTCTTTTAGCCTTTGCTCTTCTTTGAATACCATAGACTAGTGATTTCACATCTTCTGCTAAACTTGAAAATGCTTATAGAATCAGCCTTTAATTGTAAATCAAATTCGACATGGTAAATCATGAGAATTAATTTATGTATGCATGGTATTCGGAAATACTGGCAACATTGAGTCAGATTTTTTGAGTACAAACATAATGGGCAGAGTTTTACCTATGAAAAAGCAATACTGATTACAGTTAGGTGCCCAACTGCTATAATTAACATTTGATTTTAATTGTGATACTAAACTTTCTCTTTTTTTTTTTTTTTTTTTTTTTGGTTGTGGCTTGCGGGATCTCAGTTCCCCAACCAGGGATTGAACCTGGGCCGTGGCAGTGAAAACCCGGAATCTTAACCACTGGGCAACCAGGGAACTCCCAATACTAAATTGTTAATGTATGTTAACAATTACCTCATCATAATTACCTCCTTGTCCTGGTGGCCATAAAAAAATTAAATTATTGACAATAACAGAAAATATTTTTAGCCAAACACATGTAAGATTTTAAAGCCCCAGTTGCCAAAAGAGTATTTTAAAAAATCCTGTCAAATTTTGTTAGCTACATTTTGCATTCAATTGGGTATCTAAAAACAGTTATTTGGTAAAGAAAGTGATAAATAGATTTATGTTAAATTTTCACATACTTGTGACTTACTTTATTAATATTGTCGATAAGAAATCTCTAAACATCAAAGCCATGTTACTTTTAACAGAAAACAATATAATATTTAAAATATTTTAAAATATCTGCTATTTAAATTACAATTTTTGTTTTAATTATTATTTTTGTCTTACATTTCAAATTAGTACATTAGTACATGGGGAAAAGTAGGTTTACTCATTCAAGTGTAAGATATATCTGTGGTGGCACAAATATAATTTAACTCTAATTCTAGAAGCTTAAAAAATGTAAATATTTTGAATACTTTGTCACTCTATATAATGTGTGCCCCAGTATTTTTTCTTTCAACATTTTTTTTGCATTTCCAATTAAAAAAATTTTTTTTCATTTTTGGACAGTATAGAGTACAGTGAGAAGAGAGGATATATTATTTTTATTCTTTACTCTGTCTTCCTATTTTCTCACCTGTGTTCTAACAGCTCTGCTTTAGCCAGTGCACCAGGTTCTTATACTTTCTCTTGCTCTTTAAGCCTTCCCAGCTGGATTTTTTTTTTTTTAGATGTTGGGGGTAGGGGTTTATTAATTAATTTATTTTTGCTGTGTTGGGTCTTTGTTTCTGTGCGAGGGCTTTCTCTAGTTGTGGCAAGCGGGGGCCACTCTTCATCGCGGTGCGCGGTCCTCTCACTGTCGCGGCCTCTCTTGTTGTGGAGCACGGGCTCCAGACACGCAGGCTCAGTAGTTGTGGCTCACGGGCCCAGTTGCTCCGCGGCATGTGGGATCTTCCCGGACCGGGGCTCGAACCCCTGTCCCCTGCATCGGCAGGCAGATTCTCAACCACTGCGCCACCAGGGAAGCCCTCCTAGCTGGATCTTAACCTTTCTTCTTTTGCTTCTTTGTTTTAAGCAGCTATTCTTGGGGAATTCTTTAAGTTTCTAATTCCATGTGAGTGAATGGAATCATTAAAGATTTTAAAATTTAGTTGATCAGGATGAGTGGTAAAAGATTATCTCCCTTAGAAATAAAGTGCACACTAAAAATGTTAGGATTTTATTAAAAAGTAAGTCCTCTAAGAATGTAATGTGCATATCATTCCCTGATCTTTTTTGAAAAACATGTTTTTATGGTCGATGAGGGAGAATTTATACTATGATTACTTATCAGAATATGTACCTCATTATGTCCGCTTCTCCCTCATGTTTCGTGGCTGAGTGGAACATTAAACCAGTTAAATGTATGTTTTACCTGAAACAGCAACAGAAAGGTGCCAGATATTGTTCACCAAATAACTATTGTATAGTTATTCAGTGAGCTGTTGTTCATTCCATCTTCTCCTACTTTCTAGAAAATTAAGTGTCACATATTTTGTTGTCTTTAATTTAGGTTTAATTCTGATAGTTGACAGCATGGTAAAACATCCATGTTGTGTGGGGGTGTTCCTCTGTGTAGGAGGGAGGGAGAGAGAGAAGCAGAGGGAGGAGGGAGGAATGGGGTGGTGGGAGAGAAAGAGAGAAACATAAGTGAGCCATGCTTTAAAAATGTCATCTAGCTAGCTCTTCAGAGCTGCTATTGTTAACTTGAACACTAAGCAGAGAATTGTGGAGAGACAAAAAATTCCACACTTCATCGTCAAATTTGGGCAAGAGGAAGGATACATTAGAAGGAGTACTTTGGTGTTCATTCATTCAATAAATATTTATTGAGTGTCTGCTGTACTTTGGCATGGTGCTGAGAGGTACATATCTTGATATGAAACATGAAGAAGATATATTTTAAAACCATTCCTTATTTTTTAGTTCAGAATATGTTGTATATTTTGTATCTGTATTTGAAAGTTTTAAAGACATTTGACTTTCATTAAGACTGTAATATAATTAACTGCTTGTAGTTCTTGAAAAAATTTTAAGTCTAATGAAGTCTGGTTACTATGCTAGTAGTAATTTTGATCTTATTTACATTTTGAAAAGACCTAAAGAGCCTCAGTAAATTCAACTGAACCTTTAGTAAATCAGTTTTGGAATAGCTAACACATGGTAAGACAACATGTAAATATGGTAGGGACAATAGGAACAATATGTGTGTCTTGCAGAACCTAAAATGAAACAGGTGATAAACAATTATAAGGCATGTGGGCTGTACCCAAGTTGATACTCTGTTTCTAGAGCTTTGGTCATATGATTTCTGCAACTCAAGGGAACTGGAAACATGTCTGTTTAGAAGCAAACTATTTTGGGACATTGAGCTTATTGAGAATTTTAGTTGTACAGATTTTTCATAGTATTTTGCTTCAAGCCAACGAGTGTAAAAAGTTATAACTGTGGTGGTTAGAGTTCATTGTAATAATTATTCTTAAATCTGTAGTTATTTAAATTTTTTGCCTTCATTTGATTTCTTTGTTAATCTAGAGCCATGACAAAACTAACATGTGGCTTATATGTTACATATGATGCCATAGGCTAGTGGGCATTATGCAGTGGTACTGTGTCTTGGATGAGAAGCTGTGGCTCAAAGGTGCATTTCTCCATCTAGTATGTGAATTCCCAGAGCAAATGCCATTACTCTGTCCCCTGCCTCCCTTCTTCCCCTAACTAAGAGAAAAATTCCAGAGCAGAGGTTATTGTCCTATTTGTAAAAATGAATAAACTCTGACTACTGTTGAAGCTCGGTTCCATAAGTGCCTTGCATACTGCTGGGATCTGAATATTTGGGCCCCCACCTCTGAAATTAATATGTTGAAAACCTAATGATGATGGTATTAGGAGATGGGGCCTTTGGGAGATGATTTGGCCATGGGAATGGAGGCTTCATGGAAAGGATTGGTGCCCTCGTAAAAGAGGCTCCAGAGAGCTCCCTAGCCTCTTCCTCCATGAGAAGATGCAATGAGAAGCCTGCAATCAGGAAGAGGGTCCTCACTCGACCATGTTGGCACCCTGGTCTCCAGAACTGTGAGAAATAAATTTCTGTTATTTATAAGCTACCTAGTCTCTGATACTTTGTTATAGCAGCCTGATTGCACTAAGACATGTATCTAGTAAAGTTTCTAAAACTGAGAATTCAGAGACTAAGTTACTCTTGGCACTGGGGCATCTTCCTCCTATTCTGATAGTGGACTTGTTTCCATCAATGAAGGATAAAAACTAATTACCTCCCTTTGGCCTTTATCTCTGTTTTGGTCATTCATTGCCCTGTCTCACTACCCTCCTCCCCCAGTGGGGATATGTGGCCATTTTGAGGTTCACTGACCAAAGATGTTCAATATATTGAATTTTACAAGACTCATTTGTACTAGTTAAACCACTGATCCCTATGTCCTTATACTGTTATTGGCATACTACTCATACTATAAATTAAGGACACCTTGTTTATATTGCCACATGGAATTTATTTAATTTTCCACAGGAGCAGACGTGCTGCATACTACCGTAGTTTGTTTACTTTTCTACCATTCTGAGTATCGTTTGGTTCTTCTGTTCCCCTTTCCAGGTGTTTAAAAAGAGCAGACAATTGTATCCTATTTGGCATTCTTATGTAAGGTAGATTAATTTCTTAATTCAGTCATACAAGTTTAAAAGAGAAAGATTTAATTGTTAGTTTTCCCAGAGAAAACATCCATGTTGCTGAAGATCTTTATTTTCTAATGAAGCTGTAATTTTCCATAACAGAATTATCTTTCTATGTATATTGTAATATAGGGCTCACACAAATGACAGTGACAGAGAAGCGTCCTCTGTCAGTTGTGGCCCTCCATTAAGAACTTATATAGTTACTCTAATCTATCACATTTGTAGGTTATATGTATTTAAAATAGTCTAGACAATAGAAAAGACAAAATATAGGATGAGAAATAAAAGTAATGGGATATTTTGGGGAGTGGGGTGGGGGAAAGAGAAAAAAGTTGACAGAGAGTTGATTGATAAGCTAGAAGACAATAAAAAGAATAGTAAAATACTGAAAAATAAATAATAGGAAACAAAAGTAAAAAGATGGGCATCTTCGCAGTGTTGTTTAAGATTGTGGTTATGCCAAAGACGTAAACATGCCAAAGACATGTTTTTCTTTCATTTTATGATTACAAAATTTTTTTCAGTTGGTGGGGGAAAATTATTGAATCTCCAATAATTTTTTTGGGTTTCTGAACAGTTTCCCAAATATGGGAAGTACATTTGTTAAGATGTCCAGGAATTGGTCCCAGTTTGGATTTTGATTTGCTTGTGGTTCCTGGTGTATGTTCTTAATCCTAGCCATTCATTTTGTAGAATTTTGCCACTGTACACAAGGAATATCACCTCTTCTTGAAAACAAACAAGTTCAAAATAGATCCCCTACAATGGTTGAATGGTTGTTATAACATTTTTATGTATAAGGTATTGTAAATTGTTAGTTTAATTGGTTACAGATGCTTATGGGAGAGGTCTGGTAGATGAATAGACTGGGGAGTGTAATGAAAAGAGCCCTAGTTCTGGCCCTACTGCTGACTTGTTTTATAACTTTTGGCAACATTTTTTTACTTCTGGATTTTCGTATCTATAGAAAATTAGAGTAGATGCTCCCTTCAGACCCAGCCACGTTCTCATAAAGTTGTATCTAAATGGCATGGGAGTAACTATAGTGAGCATGGAGAAGTGGCTCTTTTTAAACAACACTGAGGTCATTGTTAGGTGAACTCAGCATAAAGCATATAAAAATGTCCAAACCATAGTATTTTTGTTGTTTTAAAATTAGGAACCAAAAGAGGGAAAAGAAATTATACCCTCCCCCGCTTTTTAAACTACAAAGAAACCTCCAGGACATATTTAAAGTACCTTTGTAGAATATTTTATGAAACATTTCAGTGTGCTCATATTTAACATGAAAAAATAAAAAAAAATAAAACTTCTTTGGATAGCCTTTCATTTAATCCAGTATTTGAATGTCTGCTAGTGTCATAATAGGCATACTAATGGCTTTGGGACTACAAAAAATAGATCGTAATTTTCACTTAAAATTGCTCCATTTCCTTTTTCCATTCTCATTGGAAATAGTTCTTTTTAAAAAGATAGTATATGGGGCTTCCCTGGTGGCGCAGTGGTTGAGAGTCCGCCTGCCGATGCAGGGGACACGGGTTTGTTCCCCGGTCCGAGAAGATCCCACATGCCGCGGAGCGGCTGGGCCCGTGAGCCATGGCCGCTGAGCCTGCGAGTCCGGAGCCTGTGCTGCACAATGGGAGAGGCCACAACAGTGAGAGGCCCGCAAAAACAAAAAAAAAAAAAAAAGGAAAAAAGTTAGTATATGAAAAAATAATAAAGTAACAGAATTATCACAAGTGGGTACATGTTAGAAAATAATGACTTTCCCTAATGGACTTAAAATCTGATCCTGACATAAACTAAGCTCTTCAGTAACATTCATTATGCAAATTGATATACACCGATGTTATTTTGTAGGTTCTCAAGGATTGTTTTCGATGATTTATAGAATTAGGTATTTAAACATTTACTCTGGGAAATATGCCTATTGAGCAAGGTAAAAAATGTATTCTGTCTTGTGGAAACATTTGCTATCCTGCCATTTTAGTTTTGTTAGAGATATTTTTGTCTTTTATTAAGTAGCTGTCTTTTTTAAATAATATAGATTTTACCTAAGTGTTTCCCTTTGACTTTTTGAGCATCTTTTCTCTTGTAGCAGAAGTTTTACCAATTAGAAAACCATGATAGAGAGAAAAGAGTCTACAGCTCATCTTGGCTTTTTTTTAGGTAAACTGGCTTACATTTTCTGAGGAAGTTTTTCAAATCAGATAATCCTATATTTGCCAAGCTCTGAACATGTCCTACTGTCAAATGAGATCTTGGTTTACGCTCCAGACCTTTTGCTGTATGTCATATATGGTATGAAACTTTGCTTATGGAAGTTGCTTTATTTACGTTTCTTTTTATTGGCACGTTTAGAATTTTACCTTTAAACCAAATTTCTAAAAAAAAGTGCAAAAAAAAAAGTGCAGTTTATTCCTGCAGACAATGCTTAGGACTATTAAATTGCAGTTAGAATTACCAGTAATTAGAATTTCCTAATCTGCCTTTAATTGTACCACTGTTGCCTGTGTAGAGCTCAGGTCAACTATGCAATTCATTCATACATGCATTTAGATATTTATCAAGTCTTGACTATAGGTCTACCTGGATGCTGGGGCAGGGTGGTTGTATAGAATACTTAGAAGAATATACAGTTTCTGCCTCACAGGTATTATCAAACTTGGGAGATAAAATCTACACAGAAGAAATGTAGTAGCTGCTGATATATATCAAATGAGTGTTATCAGTAAATGGAATATAGTAGGACAGAGAAGGACATGGTTTTGAATTCTTTTAAAAGGTTTTATTTAGGTAGTAAGACAATCTGGGCTTGACAGGATGGGAGTAGATTTTTAATACATAAGAGAAAAGGATATGGACTTAAGAGCAAAGGCATAGAGATATGAATGGGTGTATTCTTTTGGAAGAAGAGGATTAAATTGCCTACACCAAGTCTGTATTAGGGTAATAATGATTATGCAAAATGTCTAGTGTAGGGGAAAATACGGTACGCATGTGTGTGTGTGTGCAGTAATGTAAAAGATGGTCACAAGTCAGGATGCTGTGGTAGAAAGCTTGATAGCTTAGGAATCAGAAGGGCTGAGTTCTGTCACTTGATTTCTTTGCACTTAGACTGCTTTTCTCTTTAAATGAGCAGTTTAGACCAAGACAGTCTGTAGACTCCTTTAGCTTAATATTCTTCATTTCCGATATTGAAGATAGGAAATGGCAACTACTGTTTTGTATTACTTGGAGAGATTGGTGTAGCAGATTGAGGTCACCTGCTGTAAAAATCTCCAGAATATAGTCCTCTGTCATTGATTCATTCCATTCTCTGTCACTTTCAGTGCACATATACCTAAGGGAGTTATAAGCCTATAGTTTTCTTTAGAAATTATATTAGTCAGTTAAATCACCTAATTGAGATTAGAAGGAATAGAGCTTTGTTTAAGGGAAAGTGTAGATGAATAGTTTTGATTTTGGGTAACGTGGAGTGCCAGCTTTGGGTAGAGAACATTGATAACCACTGGGGGTAATAGAAGGGTGAGCACACCTGGGGAGGGGCAGAATATTTGGATTTTTAATAAAGGTTGAAGCAGAAGAGTACTAAAATCAGGCATCTGTTTTATCTCCACAGCAGCCAGCACAGTTTATTTTCCTGTTCTTTCCCCCTGAATTCTGGTAGTGGTTGAGAGGATAGCTTTTCCAGTATGACCCTTTCTGGCTGGTTTCTTTATTTTGTATTTTTATAACTATCAACTAAGCAAGTGCATTTAGATGACTTGTTTGCAGTTGTAGAGTGACGATTTGATATTTAAATCTCATAATAGGACCTGATTCTTTCATCTTTGGTCTTACCCAACAAATTCTGACTGTGGTAGCAGATTTTTCCTGCTGACTGGTGTACAGTGTCCCTTGGTGACTACAGGGGAATTGGTTCCAGGACCCCCATGGGTACCAAAATCCACCCATGCTCAAGTCCCTTATATAAAAAATGATGTAGTATTTGCATATAACCTATACACAGTTTAAATCATCTCTAGATGACTTGTAATACCTAATACAATACAAATGCTGTGTAAATAGTTGCCAGGGTATGGCAGATTCAAGTTTTATTTTCTGGAATATTTTTTCCTCCTCAGTATTTTGATCCCAGTTGGTTGGATCTGCAGCTACGGAACCTGCTTATACAGAGGGCCTACTCTATTTACCAGACTTGGGTGTAGGAGCAATCCTTTATTGCCTGTGGAAGGAGGAAATGTACAAATACTAAGTAAGTGTAGTGTTGGGCCACAGGAAATACAGAGAATCTTTTTGCCTTAGTCATCGAAGTGGAAAAGGATAGGTATTCAGTTACTGGTGCTACTGTCGTTGGTTTTACTATATAAAGTAACTTTGGTATCACAGGTACATCTCACTGACTTGTTACAGGAAGTTTTCCTTCAGTCCAAAGAATCTGGATTTTACCATTAAAGAATGTCATTTTAGAACAGTACTGTTTTAAGAACTTAACGAAGAGTAAGTGAATTGTCTAAAAGTTGAAAAAGGGACAATTTCAATAAATAATAACCACTGTTTATTGAATACCTACTGTTTTAGGCGCTTTATATACATTATTGTAATCTTTAATCCTCATCAGATTGCCAGTGTATGTAAGTGATATTATCAATGTTTTATAGGGAAAAAGTCAGACCTGGAGGACTTAAGTACTTGCCTTCCCTGGGGTCACATAGTTTGTGTGTAGTAGAAACCACATATCTACGTCTGTACCCAGGTCTTGTGGACTTCAAAGACTGTATTTTCATTAGACTATTAAAGCTAGTAAGCAAGATAGACATACAAGTAAGTAATTAGAGTGCCATGTGCTATATTGCAGTATTGGAAGTATCATCAAAGTACAGAAGAGATACAAAGAGAGGGGATGATTAAATCAGCATTGAGGTGGAGCATTCTGTAGCCTTTAGAGAAAGACTCTTGGAGAAAGGTGACTCCTGTGTGGGGTTTTGATGACAACCTAGAAGTTCTCTAGGGTAGAAGAGAGAGAATAATAACATTAGTGTTTCAATACCTCTGTACTTAGCTTTAGAAAGAACAGGGTGATCTAGCTCATTTCTACTGTTCATTCTCTTCTTGCATCCCAGTCTTTCTTGTTCCTTTTATACACAACAAGATCATGCCATTCTCATCTCAATTTTTGTTAGTTATATCATTTTTACATTGTAGACATTCCTAATATTTATATACGGTAGCAATAATTCCTACCATTCTTTATACCTATTCAATTAAATAAGTAATAATGTGTCTAGTGTAGTACCAGTGTATGTGTGTATGTGTGTGTATATGTACATATAAGTGCATGTATGTATGTATGTGTGTGTGTATATATATATGTAAAACACCACAGCTTGTCCATTCCTGAATTCTTTATTTTGTTTAATCTCTTGATTGGGTCTTTTTTTTTTTTTTTTCACTTTTATGTGGAATCTTTTTTTTTTGAATTTTATTTTATTTTTTATACAGCAGGTTCTTATTAGTTATCAATTTTATACACATCAGTGTATACATGTCAATCCCAGTCTCCCAATTCATCCCACCACCACCCCCCCAACCCCCCACCGCTTTCCCCCCTTGGTGTCCATACGTTTGTTCTCTACATCTGTGTCTCTATTTCTGCCTTGCAAACTGGTTCATCTGTACCATTTTTCTAGGTTCCACATATATGTGTTAACATACGATATTTGTTTTTCTCTTTCTGATCTTGTTTGGGTCTTGAGTCTTTGAACTTTTGAGGATATAGATTACTTGAGTCCTAATTTTTTTCCCCTTTTTAAGAGTTCTGAAGACACCCCCATCCCCCCACGCATAAAATGTGCCCCAAGTAAAATATGTATTATTCTGTGGATAATTCTGAGACCAGAATTATTTCTGCCATCCTCACTGTCAATTGTAGACATCTTACATTTTCTGTCTAGATATTCACTAGGATTCTTTCTTTTTACCTTTGGTAATTTTGTTCTGTGCTTTGGATTCAAGTCTCTTCTTGGAGAGAACCAATTAGCCTTTTGTTTTCCATACATTTCATCTTTTTTCAAATCACTGTCATCTCTGTTTTGTTTTTCATAAGTCTGCAGTCCATGTCAGTGATGTTATCCTTAGCTATTTCTACTTCCTTCTGATTTCTTCTGTAGTTTTTATTTCTGTTACCAGTATACTGTTATATTTAATCTATTTCCTGAACTATGACAGCTGTTTCTTGAGTTAATTTTCTGAGTTGTCTAATTTATCTGCCTTTTTAATGTTTTTGTTTTCCTTAAGTAGTAGATTCAATGGTTAGGCCCCATAATGAATTCTTTCTTATTATTCATCAAAGAATGGAGCCAATTCTAGTTGGGCCTGTTGTAAGTGAAGGCATTGTGTGTGTGGGGGTGGGGAGGGGGCAGAGGAAGTGATCTGGGGCAGCCTACAGCTTCAGCTGAGACATGTTCCTACAGAAACATTTTCACTTCGCTAATATGTTCTATGCTTTTCTTCATTTAAAATAGTTTTAAAAAGTAAACTAATGTAATATATGTCTATATTTTGAAAATGTAAAATAGTCTAATAATAAAAATCATCGTTCTCTTACATCAACCTTCCCCAACTCCGAGTTTTTAATTTCTGGGGACACCTATTTTCAACACTTGTAGGTGTTGGTTATAACATTTACTTTGGTTGGTTATAAATATTACTATTTATATTTACTGAATATTACTATTTATAAATAATATGCCTATTTTCCTGTTTTTAATTTACTTTAGATGCTAACTATTAACTGCCTATTATGGAAGATGAGGATTTACATACCTCACCTGGCTTTATTTTTATCTTTCCACCTTTTGAATGTCTTTTTAAATGACAGTTTGCTTAAATTGATGCTCATTGTTTATGACTATGGATTATATTTCCTTTTGTGTTTGTCTCATAGTTAATAATTGCCTCATCTATTTGCTTACTTAATTTTCTAAGTTCCTATCAGTTTTTCCCAAACTTGCCCAAAGAATTATAAAACTAAGTACAGTACTGTTTTCCACATGATTAAACACATCAAGAAACCTTATCAGTTCACTCCCTACTCCTCCCTGATCCCCTCCTCCCCTGCATTTCCCTGTCCTCCCTTCCCCTCCCTTCCCCTTCTCTGTCCTCCTCTCCTCTGCAGTCTACTCTCCTTACAGTCTGGACTAATAACCTTCCAGACCTGCTGTACAACTATCCAAGGA
Organism: Mesoplodon mirus; assembly: GCF_964341445.2. Taxonomy (NCBI): domain Eukaryota; kingdom Metazoa; phylum Chordata; class Mammalia; order Artiodactyla; family Ziphiidae; genus Mesoplodon; species Mesoplodon mirus. Next base: position 69,316,548 of record NC_138985.1, read on the forward strand.
CTTTCCTTCACCTTTCTCCTATGAGAGATCTTGTCTCCTTGATCTTGGTGTCTTTGTCTTGTTTTCCTCTGCTCTGTTTGCTCCCTTGTTTTAGTGGATCACATGTTCTTAGAAGTTTCTCAAGAGTGCACATGGGAAGGAAAGTTTTTGATGCTTTTTTAATCAGGAAAATATGTTTTTATCAATCAATTGTGAATATGTAATAGTTTGTATATATAGTCTAAGTGAAAGTTTTTGTAGAATTTTGAAGTTACTGCTTCACATCATCTTTCAAGTGTTGCTGTTGAGAACACTTAATGCCATTCTGATTTTGAAAAACAATTGGACTAGACTCTCCAAAAATATTACTGTCATGAAAGACAGAATATAAAAGTCTGGGAAACTGTTTTAGATACTTTACATTGATCTTTTTTCTTTTTGAAAACTTTTAGATTTTGTTCTTTATTCCCTAATGCTCTGTTATTTCCTGGTAATGTACTTTGGTATGGCTCTTTATTTTCAGTTGTTGATGGGTACATTCTTTCAATCTGTATGCTCATGAGCTTCAGTTTGGGAAATTATGTCTTTGATAGTTTCTTCCTCTTTTTTCAATTCTGTTTCTAGCTGATTAGATGTTAGACCACCTGGATTGATCTTCTGATTTTACTCTCCTGTTTGACTTTTGGTTTTACTTCCTGGGAGATTAAAAAAGATGAGTAATGGATTAGGCTAAGAATTAGGCTCTGGATCCAGAAGGCCTGTTTGAATTCCGCATTGCCAGTTTCTAACTGTGTGATCTTATATAAGTTAATTACCCTTTCTCTTTTTTTATCTGTAAAATAGGGTTAATATTGAATAGCAATGCCTAACTCAAAGGACATGAGGATAAATAAGTTAATTCATCCAAAGTGCTTAGATAATTTCCTGGTACATAGTAAATGTTAATTGTTATTATCGTTTGGCATCATTATTACCTCAAAGTTAACACTTTAACCATCTATTCGAATTCTTAATTTCTACCAAAAGTTTAATTTTCCAGAGCTTTTGTTTGTTTCTCTGTTCCTAGTTTTATAGCCTCTTGTTCTTATTTCATGGATGTAGTATCATCTTGAATTATTGGGACAACTGAGGAAATTTGGAAAAAACCTCCGACATATAAGGTGGACACCAAAACAGATATATAGAAACAAAATTAAATAAATAAATAGATAGAAACAAAAATAAATAGAAATCTTTTAATTAGTTATAAGATTTTTGGGGTGTCAGCAGTGTTGAAGTTTTTTTGTTTTCTGCATTGACTGTTTTATCATAGTTTCCCTTTTCTATTAATTTGTTTTGGTGTACATCTTATATGTTGGAGGCTTTTTCTAAATTTCCTCATACTTAGGTTCAAATTATATTTGGCAGTAATATACTTAAGTATCATGTTCTCAGTGTGTCATATCAGGGAGCACAGATAGTCAGCTTGCCCTTTTGTTGGTGATACTAAGTTTAGACATTTGTTTAAGGTAATGTCAGCCAGTTTCTCCATTTTAAAAGTATCTTTTAATCTTTGTTAATTAAGTGATTTAGGGTTGATATTTCAGAATGTGTAATTATCCATTTGTACTTTTGCATTCTTATTAAATTTAAAATATTTAATTTATTATGTCATCCATTTTGATGTTTAGATTGTCCAAATTTGACAGGGAGAAGCCCTTTGAAACTGGCTTCTGTGCCTTTTTGTGTGTCCATATCAGTTTTTGAGCACTTCTTAATCTGGCACAACAAGATATTCAAGGCTCACCTTTTACTCCCTGCCCCAGACTTAGAACCAGCCATTTTTTCAAGGATCCCTGGTTCCTTTTTGTGGGGGGAATGATGTTTAGAACCCAAGATCTGGGGGTGGATCCTTTTTGCTACTGAAGTGTCATTGCTTCTAGGCTCTTTTAGTGGATTGAGCTAAATAAGTTTGTGTGTGTGTGTGTGTGTGTATGTATATATTTTTCTTTGTATCTATTTGATATATAGTTAAGTTCATTTGTTTCCATTTATATTTACTTTTACTAGGGACTTTCCTCATCCTTTTTTATTTTTAATTTTTGACTACATATATTATTAACATTGTTCAAAAGTCAAAAACTTTATTACTTGGCGCAGCCAAATAAATAAATGAATATTTTTTTTAAAACTTTATAAAAAGGTGGACTCAGGAGTACCTTCTTTAAGTTCTTCTTTCACTACATTCTCATTTACCACCTGTAGGTAACATGTATGTAAACCTTTTTTTTTATGGTTTAAAATTTATTTATTTATTTAATTTAATTTATTTATTGTTTTTGGCTGTGTTGGATCTTTGTTGCCGCGCACAGGCTTTTCTCTGACTGTGGCGAGCGAGGGCTACTCTTCATTGCGGTGCGAGGGCTTCTCGTGGTGGCTTCTCTTGTTGCAGAGCATGGTTTTAGGCGCATGGGCTCAGTAGTTGTGGCTCGCGGGCTCTAGAGCGCAGGCTCAGTAGTTGTGGCACACGGGCTTAGGTGCTCCGTGGCATGTGGGATCTTCCCGGACCAGGGCTTGAACCCGTGTCCCCTGCATTGGCAGGCAGATTCCCAACCACTGTGCCACCAGGGAAGCCCCTGTAAACCTTAATTAGAAATTTATCCTTCCTTGTTTTTCTTTTTGCAGGTATACACATACACATGTATTCTTAGTTAATCTTCTTTCTTGCACAGTAGCTAGCATAACATGCCTGCTTTTTCACATTGTTTTTTTTTGTTTTGTTTTGTTTTGTTTTTTTTTTTTCGGTACGCGGGCCTCTCACTGTTGTGGCCTCTCCCGTTGCGGAGCACAGGCTCCGGACGCGCAGGCTCAGCGGCCATGGCTCACGGGCCCAGCCGCTCCGCGGCATATGGGATCCTCCCAGACCGGGGCACGAACCCGTATCCCCTGCATCGGCAGGCGGACTCTCAACCACTGCGCCACCAGGGAGGCCCTCACATTGTTTTTTCCACTTAATATAGCCTGGGTATCTCTTCATAGCAGTTTATAGAGACCGTTCTCATTTCTTTTTTATAGTTGTGTAGTAACTCCGTTGCATAGATGCATAATTGTTTATTCACTGAATCTCTTATGTGTTTCCAATATTATGCTATTTCAAAGAGTGCCACAGTAAATTACTGTGTGTGTGTGTGTGTGTATGTTTTAATTAAAACATAAATGTACTATGTCTTGAGGTTCTGTGAGTAAGGTAGGACCAGTAGATGGGCTTCCCACTTGGGATCTCCCAGGCAGTTGCAGCTGGAAGTCGGGATTGGAGTCATCTGAAAGTCAGAGTAACTCAACATTCAAGGTAGCTCACTCAGTATGCCTGAACTTAATGATATTGGTTGTTAGCTCAGAGTTCAGCTTGGGCTGTCAGCTGGAATGCCTACCCATGACCTCTCTGTGTGCCTGGGACTTCCCAGAGCATGCCAGCTGGGTTTGAGAGGGAATATCCCCAAAGTGAGCATCCCAAAAGGCCCAAATGGGAGCTGCAAGCCATCTTAAGATTTATCTCAGAAATTCCAGAATATCAGTCATGCATTCCATTGATCAAGCAAGTTATTAAGGCTGGCCCAGATTCAAGGGGAGGAGAATTAGACTCCTTAATGTGAGGAACAGGATGCATGAAATTGACAGCAGCTATCTCTGGATAGCTTTTTGTGGGGGGAATGATATTTAGAACCCAAAATCTGGGGGTGGATCCTTTTTGCAACTGAAATGTCATTGTTTCTAGGCTCTTTTAGTGGACTGAGCTAAATAAGTTTGTGTGTGTGTGTGTGTGTGTATTTCTATATAGGTAGGTTGCTAGTGCGCTTTCTAGCAACCATAACTCACATCCCTTCCATGTGTAAAGCGTACTCACTTTGTTCCTAAGACCCAGACAGTCTCATTCCATTAAGGGATCAATTTGAGGTCCAGGATCTTATTATCTAAGTCAAGTCCAGATATGGTTGAAGCTTCTTAGGTGCAGTTCCTCCAGTACAGCACCTTGTAAACAGTTTCTCTTGACCTGAAGACCTTTACAGAGATCTTTATTTCTCCATACGGCTTTGAGTTATTATCTAGTAACCTTTTATTTCACCTTGTAGGACTCCATTGAACATATCTTGTAGGGCAGGGCTAGTGGTAACAAACTCCCTCAGCTTTTGTTTATCTGGGAATTTCAGAATTTCTCCCTCACTTTTGAAGAAGTTTTGCTGGATATAAGTTTCTTAATTGACAGTTTTTTCCTTTGAGCACTTTAAATATATCCGCCAACTGCCTTCTGGAGTCCAAAGTGTATCATGAGAAATCTGCTTGTAATCTTATTGAGGATCCCTTGTATGCAATGACTCACTTCTCTCTTGCTGTTTTCAATATTATCTGTTTGTCTTTTGAAAGTTTGATTATAATGTATCCTGATGTGGCCTCATCTTACATGGAGCTTCTCAGATGTTTATATTCATGTGTTTCATCAAATTTGGGAAGTTTTCAGCTATTATTCAAATATTTTCTCTACTCTGTTCTCTATTCTCCTTCTGACACTCCCAAATGCATATTTTGGTTTGCTTGTTGGTGTCCCACAGGTCTTTCTTAGACTCTGTTCACTTTTTTCAAACTTTTTTCTTTCTGTTCCTCAGATATGATAACTTCTGTTGTCCTATCTTAACATTCACTGATTCTTTCTTCGCCTTGTTCAAATCTGCCTTTGAATCCCTCTAGTGAGTTTTTCATTTCAGTTGTTATACTTTTCAGCTCTAGAATTTCTTCTTCGTTTCTATTTAAGTTTTCTATCTGTTGATATTTTGTTCATATGTCATTTTCTTGAGTTTCTCCACACCTTTCTTTAGTTCTTTGAGCATCTATCTCTAAGACAGGCATTTTAAAGTCATTTTCTAGTATATCTGCCATCAGTTCTTTTTCATGGACAGTTTCTGCTGATTTTTTTTCTTTGAATGGGCCATACTTTCTTGTTCATTTGTATGCCTTATTTTTTGTTTTTTTTCTGAAAACTGGACATTTAAATCTAATAATGTGGTAACTCTGGAAATCAGATTTTGCCCCTTCCCTGGGGTCTGCTGTTTTTTATTATTGTTTTTTGGGGTGTTGTAGGCTGTCTCTGTGCTGAGGATCATCAGCCTGAGGTATAAACTTCTCAGGTCTTTTCGGACTCTTTTCTGAATCTGCATAGTCACTTTCTAATTTTCCTCATATAACCAATTGTTTTGAAATGTGCTAGTCTTTAATGTCTGGCTCTCCAAAGGGGAAAAAGAGAAAAACGAAGAGGGGCAGAGAGGCACAGTCCCTTTAAATCCCCTTGAAGTCTCTTCAGCTAGAGGGGAAGGGGCTTACAACAATAGAGGGAGGTCCAACAACAGTGACTGCCTTTTTCTTTGTACCTCCTGGATCAGAAGCAGCAATCAGAGTGCAGATTCCCAGTATTTGGAGCACAGGGTCCTTTTTGCCTGCCCTCCTATAATCTGTGTGCAAGGTGCTCCAGGAACAAGTGCACCACTGCCTGCCATGTGGCTGGGATGGGGGGAAGGATAACTGCCTCTGTGCTAAGAGCTGAAATGAACCGCAATGTATTGTCCAAGTCTTCTTTCCCTTGGAAGTTGCAAGCCTTCAACAGATTCCAGACTTCCAAAATAGTTCCTTCAAACAAATTCCGCCCATTCACTTTTTGTCTAGGTGGGGAGGTAGATTCCCTCAGTGCTTCCTACTTTGCCATCTTCCCATATCCTCTATCTGTGCATGTGTTTTCTGGTATTGTTGGGGGCATACCTTCAAGGAGACATCCTAGAAGTGGGATTGCAGGATCAGAAGGTAAATACACATGTAATCTAGTTAGATGTTGTGAAATTCCCCTCTGTAGAGGTTGTACAATTTTGCACTCTTACTAGTAACATATGAAAGTACCTGTTTCTCCACAGCCTCACCAACCATGTGTTGTCAAACTTTTGAGTTCTTGCCAATCTGGGATGAGTAATGATATCTTAATGTAGAGATAAAGTAAAGCCCAAGGAGAGAAAACAGTATGTACAAAGAACCACCTGGATTTTTAGTTAAAACACAGTGAATTAAACACATGTGTTTCTTTCCTCCCTCCTTAACACACTAAAATGAGAGTAAAGAAATAAACAGAAGAACTTGAGAGGAAAATGCTTCTTTCATTATGACACTGTGCAGTTTTTCATGTGTTTAAGGGTTAGTTGCATATCTTTCTTTTTGGTGAGATGTCTGTTTAAAACTTTTGCCCATTTTTCTAAGAGGTGTTTGGTTTTCCTCATTTTTTAAGAGTTCTTTGTATATTAAGGATATTGTCTTTTTGTGATAAGAGTTGTAAATATTTTCATTAGTCTTTTGAATTTGTTTCTGCTGTGTTTTCATGTGCAAATTTCTTTCTTTTATTGCATTATGTTTATGAGAGAAGCCCTGAAAAGCTATTTGGAAGCTTTATATGTAAGACTAAGACTTGTGAACAGACAAGGATCTCTTGCTGTTTCATTCTGTGGAACTTTTGATTTAAGAGAAGACTCTACCAATGTCTTGGTAGAGATAGAGAAAAGGAGATTGTTGGGAAGGGCCCTTTTCCATACATAGATATTTATTTATTCCCTTGTTTTTTTCCCTTCCCCTTACTGTGCCTGGTGTCCTCAAGCCAATCTATTTTGGGTCTTTTTTTTTTTTTTTTTTTTTCTGTAGTAGACCTTCATTCTCCTGCTCTATTTGGGGAACTGTAGTTGCTTGGCTATTTATCATGCATTGGAGACTTGGGGATCTTTTTTATTAAGTCTTTCAGTCAGTCTAGATTTTAACCTCATGCCTCACCATTGTTTTGGGAAGTTATTGGAGGTATAGATTCCTGAGTCCTTCGAGAATTATGCAGTGAGAATTGGCTTCTGCAGACACTTAAGATGTCTGTTTTCTCAGTCCCGTTAATTCCTTCATCTGTTCTCATCTGCTGCTGTCTCCTTTCAAGTTCTTTATCTTGTTATACTTATTCTCACTTTCAGTAGATTTTAGGTGTAAGGAGAAAGAAACACATCAATTCATTGTATTTAGTTAGAAATGCAGTGGTTCTTTATACATACAGTTTCTCTCCTTAGGCTCTACTTTGTGGGCAGTTGGATGGCTCTCAATGGTTCATGGTATTGCACTTTTGTTTGATAATTTAGAGTTTATGTGCCAGTACTCAGATGATTTTGATCAGCAGTTGGAAAATTGGTTCCTTTTTTTTTTTTTTTTTAAGTCCTGTGTAACTTCAAGGGAAGAAAGTTTTTTACACTTTTAAGCAAAAGATTGTTATTGGTCCTGGAAATAGGAATGCTGCTTGAGAGTCTCTTTGTCTTCTCCCCATTTGATCCATATTTTGCAGTATTGCTATAGTCTGTGTTTGGGGATTATAGCTATTTTGTAGTTTAATTTTACATTAATCCCCTTTGCTTTTTCTTCTTTTTCATTTTGGTGGTTTTGCAGAAGTGGGAAGTAAACATACTTTTGTTCCTTTCTTTTAAAAATGTATTTAATACAGTGTGAAAATCAGGGCTCAAAAACATGTATTTCATTTAAGAAGTCGAATAACTGGATTGAGTACCCATGCCAAAACCTTTCCGTATTCAGTAAAGCTTGGCACGAGGTATGACTCTAGGCTGACACGTTGGGTTGCAGTGAGTTTCATGTCACAACAAAGGGAGGAGAGTCTCTAAGAACACACCTGTGCTAGAAGTAGAGCTACTAGAATCTGAGGCAGCTTTAGGGACTGGTTTTGTTTTCACCACCCTTCGAATTAGTCGTTGTCTTTCACAGCACTTTGCTCCTCTCTGCACATCTGCTCCAAGATCTCCATGTGAACCATTTTCCTGTGCTTACTGATAGTTTCTGCTCTCTTATAAATTCAGCCTACAGAATAGACACCCCACCCCAGTCTCTCTTACCTTTACCTACATGTGACCTTTCTGCTTCAGCTGTCTACAGCTGACCAGTGTACCTCCTGCTGTTTCTTAAGTCGTATTTCCAATAAAAACACATTGGCCCAGACCATCTTTTTGTGCCACCCTGGTTTGTTGTTCCTAACCAAACCATAAATGGACTTTCTTGGATCAGTTCACTTCTCAAGCAGGTTGGGGATGTTGGAGAAGGGAGCAGTAGGTCAGCAGGGAAGCAGCAAGGAACCATGGATGGACAGTTACCCTTGGTAAGTGAGGGAGCAGGATAGAGCTGAATGCATAACATCTCCTCCTTCAGTCTACCAGTTTATTTTTAATAGAGTACTTCAGGCAAATACTTAGTGAGTACAGATTGAATATTATAGGAAACTAGCTAATATTTGTGTCAAAATTGACGAGAAATCTGCTGTTTGGTGCTATTTTCTGTTTGCATTGTGACTTTAGTAGCATGGTATGGCCATAAGACCCCTATACTAGGAGTCAGGATAGATTCTAGACCTGATTTTGCTGTTCTGTGAAAGGCTTCACTTTCTTCATTAGATAAATTTTTAAAAGGTCAGTGGAGTAGAATAGTTTCTAAGGTACTACCTAGCTATAAAACCTTGCGACTCAAATTGTACTATAAGCTGGGAAAGGTACCTTCCGCAAGGATGGTCAGAATACACAACTATTATAATGAAATCATAAGTTCAGATTAATGTAAAAAATTAGAAACCAGAATGATTGGACCCATACATTAGAAAAGGGTGCGAGAGTTTTGTAGTGAACTAGATTCTCCTCATTTAAACTTGTTGTATTTGAAATCGGATGCTGTTTGTAAACTGATTTAAGTCAGATATTATAGTCACAAACTGTTTTCCCAACTTAAGTTGCACATAGGTAGTGTATTAGTGTAAGTGTAATACTGAAGTTTGAAATTCTTCTTCTTCCCTGCTTTTTTAAAAAGCATAGTTGGATATTCAAAATAGTGAAGTAACATGGATTTCTTTTACTTTTTAGGATTTAAGTGTCCTGTATGCTCAAAATTTGTACCCTCAGATGAAATGGATTTGCATCTTGTGATGTGTTTAACAAAGCCAAGAATAACCTATAATGGTAAGTCCAGTGCTTTAAAATAATACTTTAAATTAGAATTATCTTAGATTTTATGAATTTCATGTTTCAGGTAAAAGTTAAAAGGCCAGGAAGGACTATCTATGAGCACTGAGCTAACTGGTATCCTAATTAGGTCTGGTGCTTTGGCTGTGCCATTCTGACCTGACCACAATCTCCAGATACTCAAAACCGTAGGAGAGATTTTCAATGTAGTCCTGGTACATTTTGAAATAGACTTGAAAAAAAAAAGGAATAGTTCATTCGTGACTTTAGATGAATAGAATGAAATAAAGGAAAAATGAGAGCTTTTTTCAGAATTTTATAGATAAAAAGACAAACTTCAAAATCCGTGGAGAAATTTTAGATTTTTCAAATGTAAAATTTGGTTTGAAATAGAATGAGTAAGAAGAGTACCAGTAAACAATGAAGCCAGTTGAAAGATCGACTTCTTGATCAGCAAATGTTTTTTCAGTACCTGTCAGGTATGAGGTATATAGTGTTAGGAACTTGGAATATAGCAGTGAATAAAACAGATGGATCCTACAGCCTAGGATCAACCAAAGGTTAATCAATGTAGTAACAGTTAGTCAATAATCTGAGATTTCTCCTCAGATTACAGAAATCTTGTTGGGGTAAAATTTAACACTGAAGTGAACACGTTATTTTGAGTAGCTTTTTTGCAAAATGAGTTAGGAATCTCTGTCTTGATAAGGTAGTGCTTCAGCCACACTATTATAGTAATAATTGAGCACTTTTCCCCATTTTCCAGTGTATAAGTAGCTTTTAGCATTTCATTTGAATAGTAAATGTACCTGTTGATTATTATATATAAACCTTTCTGCATTAGGAAATTGAATTGGCTACTTTTCATAATCTGAGATTTAGTTACTTAAGAAATAAAAGACATTTTTATTCAGGTTCAAAATTTGAGGTAAAATTGATTGGGCTTGTTTCTTATACTTACTCTATTATCTTATCATTACCCTCCATAATTATTATGTTTATTACAAGTGTTTTTAAAATAAATATCCTTAAATCTTAAGACTCTGGCCTTGAATTTTAAAAGCCAAGTGTATTTCCTTTTACCATATAATATATTTGCATATAATCTTAGTATTCTGTTTATTTACTTTTTGTGTAGTATATTTGGATATAGTCTTTTTATGTGTTGATATTTGGCAGTTTTTAATTTTCTGATTTAACCGTGCTCAAGTCATTAAAGTTTTCTACTAGATCACTTGTGTGGTGGCTTAAAAAGCAATATGTAACCTTCTGCTTGGGGCTACTGTGATCCAAGAATTCAGGTTTTAAATATTTGACAGTATTCCAATTTAGAAGTTAGTAAACTTAATGCAAAAAGTAAATAAAGCTGCAGCCATTTTTAGGAATGGCTTCCTACTTTAAGGTAGTTAGACCTGAAATTTTTAAGTTTGTTACCTATAGATTAACGTCTATAAACATTCACAACAAGAGGCAAAAACAGCTTCTTTATAAACATACATGATTCTTGAATTTTTTAAATGTGGACAGTGGCCAACTGTGAGTTAAAAGAAGGAGGAGCTGTGATTGATGGGTTTAGGTTAGATAGAGGTGGCAGATTGGTAATGTACTTTCCCATCACAGGCTAGGAGAATTCTAAGGTTTTGAAGGCAGAGCCCTGTAGGGGAGGAAAAAATAATCCCTTTACCTTTCTGAGTTCTTGGCTGAGACCCCTGTAATAAAAGACAGATTAACAGGAGGAAAACAAATACAAATTTATTAACAAGTATACCTCCTGTTGTACATAGGAGGTACCCAGGGGAAAAATGAGCTGATCTCCAAGGTGGTTTAGAGTGTGGGCTTAAATAGCATCTTCAGCTAAAGACAAAGAAGAAAGTGAGGGTGAGGAGGCCAGTTGTGGGGGGTCACCAGGAAAATCATGACAAACGAGGTCTGTTACACGGATATAGGTTAGTGCCTGCTCCACTGAGAAGATTCTCTTGGAGTAAACTTTGTGATTTAGAGCAGCCCTCCTTCTCTTCCTGGTAGTGAGAAGGAAGACACCTTTGCAACTGGAGAGTTCTTCTGTTCAATATTATGTAACAACCTAAATGGGAAAAAAATAGACACATGTATATGTATAACTGAAACTATCACAACATGGTTAATCAACTATGCTCCAATATAAAATAGTTTTATTTATTTATTTATTTATTTATTTATTTATTTTTTGTGGTACACGGGCCTCTCACTGTTTTGGCTTCTCCCGTTGCGGAGCACAGGCTCCGGACTCGCAGGCTCAATGGCCATGGCTCACGGGCCCAGCCGCTCCACGGCATGTGAGATCCTCCCGGACCGGGACACGAACCCGTGTCCCCTGCATCGGCAGGCAGACTCTCAACCACTGCGCCACCAGGGAAGCCCCAAAATAGTTTTTTTTTAAATGTAAATTTCCCTTACTAAAGGGTAACTTCTACTTTCAGAGCTTCTCTTGAGTCTGCTATTTCTCAGTCATTTAAAAAATAATCCTTATGCCAAAGAAGCATATTTTAGGGTAGCATATTCTGCTACCCTTCAGTCACCAAAATCTGATCTATCAAGGATATGAGCCTGTGTGAGAACCAGCCCCTTTAACACCTAAGCAATAATCTAGGATTATTATGAAGTTTAGAACAAGGTGAGTTGGAGAATCCTGAAATGGAATCTTTTTAGTCAGCTGGACTCCTCACAGCTTCATATTTTAATTCCTAAAAGTTGATTTCATAGAGCGAGATGCATTAGAGAGATTGGGTCTCTAAATAGTGTTAAATACTCAAACAAGAATTTTATTCAGTGTAGTGCTTATTAACTAAAACCTTTTGCAGCCTTTCCTAAAGTAGCTAGATCTATAATTTTTAAATTTATTTGTTAAATGTATGTTAATTGAACTGTCTACAGACATTAACAGTTAGCAAGGAGAATAGTTGGGCTTATTTTTCAGGCTGGGTATTATTTATAGTCAAACTCCTGAATAGGATGAATTCCAGAAATTTGAATATAACTTGGTGATTCGGTGTTTCGAATTCATATTCACAGAGATGATATTCTGAATGTTGGTTTGATTTACCAGGCTAGCCCACAGAAGCTTTCTTATTGTTTTTTAATCTGTAATATATTCAAATACCCAAGTCCTGGCAACTGAAGAAGAAAATTGACTCGCCAGGTGAAAGCTCTCAGGATTTAGGCAACTGGCTCAGCAGAAGTTCAGGTAGGAGGCCCAAAGCAATCATGGCAGGGAATGATTCAGAGTGATGTGAGTGGTTATGTATTTGCAGGTGGTATTTTTGGCAGAATGGAAAAAAAGTTCAGAATGACACAATGAGTGTTCGTAGATAGATAGCCCTTAAGTCAGAGACTGCCTGCTTCATATACTTTCCCCTCTTTCATGGGCTTCATTGTTTAGTTCATGGACCTAGTAATTTGACGTATGGTCTTAAGAACGTAATATAAATGTTGCAAGCATAGAGTCTCTATTTCCTTGTTCCTCATCTTCTAAAGTATTTCAGAACAAACAAACGTGAAATAAATATTGCTAGCAAATTTTTACTCTTGATTTTCTTGCTCTTTAAGCTTTCCTGGATCTTAGCATGTTTTGCATCATATAAAGTTCAGTTTTCATTTTAGACTTCTGTGGTTGAACTCTGTATTTAAGAAATCTTTGTGTTGTTTTATTTGTAGTTAGTACTCTGTGTGTGCATGTGCACCAGAAGCAGGTGTAACTTGAAATAAGTTTGTCTTCTGAGAGTTAATTACAAACCTATATAGTGAATCAAAAGAGAGCTTTTCACAATCGTCAGAAAGAAGACTGACTTTATGGACAGAGTAAGATGAATATTACTCTTTTACAGTAATCATTTTTGAAGAAAGATTGAGTCAGTTTCTTTTTTAATAAATTTATTTATTTTTGGCTGCGTTGGGTCTTCATTGCTGCGCGTGGCTTTCTCTAGTTGTGGTGAGCGTGGGCTACTCTTTGTTGCGGTGTGCGGGCTTGCAGTGGCTTCTCTTGTTGCGGAGCACGGACTCTAGGTGTGCAGGCTTCAGTAGTTGTGGCACGCGGGCTCTAGAGTGCAGGCTCAGTAGTTGTGGCGCACGGGCTTAGTTGCTCTGCTGCATGTGGGATCTTCCCAGAGCAGGGCTCAAATCCGTGTCCCCTGCATTGGCAGGCAGATTCTTAACCACTGCGCCACCAGGGAAGCCCCAATTTCTTTTTTTTTTTTTAACTTTTATTTTATACTGGAGTATAGTTGATTAACAATGTTGTGTTAGTTTCAGGTGTACAGCAAAGTGATTCAGTTATACATATACATGTATCTGTTGTTCAGATTCTTTTCCCATTTAGGTTATTACAGAATATTGAGCAGAGTTCCTTGTGCTATACAGTAGGTCTTTGTTGGTTATCTGCTTTAAATACAGCAGTGTGTACATGTCAATCCCAAAGTTTGAGTCAGTTTTGAAGCGAACTTGTGCTGTAATAAAAGTGAGGGAAAAGGATTTCATCTTCTGTGCTGTCGGTGGGAGAGTGTATCTTATCTGCTTACTTGGATGTTGAAGAAGAGTTGCAGCAGACAGTCAGTGCTTGATTCCAGTGTGCACATGCAGTCTTCTAATGACCTGGCTTTCCTCCGTGTAGCATGTTTGCAAGAAAGTACGTATTTTCTCCCTCTGTAATTACTGTCTGGCTTTCCAGGCAGTTGTGGGTCTCATCTTAAGTTATAAACTTGCTTTCTTCCTTACATACTACATTTTCTTGGTTTTAAGACCTCCCCCCCACCCCCACCCACGCCGTCGGCACTCCAACACACACATTTTAATCTTTCTGAATTCAGGAGGCTTTCTGAAATTGGCATGTCTCTTATAATTAAGGTTAAAAAATATGTTTGTCGGGCTTCCCTGGTGGCGCAGTGGTTGAGAGTCCGCCTGCCGATGCAGGGGACACGGGTTCGTGGCCCTGTCCGGGAAGATCCCACATGCCGCAGAGCGGCTGGGCCCGTGAGCCATGGCCGCTGAGCCTGCGCGTCCGGAGCCTGTGCTCTGCAACGGGAGAGGCCACAACAGTGAGAAGCCCGTGTACCGCCAAAAAAAAAAAAAAAATATATATATATATATATATATATATATATATATATATATATTTGTCAATTATGGAGCAGAATTTTAAATAAGGAGGTAGTTATCATTGCCTGAGTTTGTGTGACCTTTGCCTTCTGTGGAAGGTATCTACTGTCTGATCTGATGACTCTGTTCATCTATTTGCATTAATTTTTGTGGTTGAGTTTTCTTTTCATTTTTCTTTTTTTATAAATTTTATTTTATTATTTTTTAAAATTTTTGGCTGCGTTGGGTCTTCGTTGCTGCGTGCGGGCTTTTCTCTGTTTGTGGCGAGTGGGGGCTACTCTTCAGTGCTGTGCGTGGGCTTCCCATTGCGGTGGCTTCTCTTGTGGAACACGGGCTCTAGGCACATGGGCTTCAGTAGCTGTGGAGCGCGGGCTCAGTAGTTGTGGCCCACGGGCTCCAGAGCGCAGGCTCAGTAGTTGTGGCTCACGGGCCTAGTTGCTCTGCGGCTTGTGGGATCCTCCCGGACCAGGGATCGAACCCGTGTCCCCTGCATTGGCAGGCAGATTCCCAACCACTGCGCCACCAGGGAAGCCCTGTGGTAGAGTTTTAACCACAAAATGTGGATTCCTTAATAGTGGTTTTATTTATTTTTTTAAATAAATAAATTTATTTATTTATTTATGGTTGTGTTGGGTCTTCGTTGCTGTATGCGGGCTTTCTCTAGTTGTGGCAAGTGGGGTCGTTGCGGACTTCTCATTGCAGTGACTTCTCTTGTTTCAGAACACAGGCTCTAGGCATGTGGGCTTCAGTAGTTGTGGCTCGTGGGCTCAGTAGTTGTGGCTCACGGGCTCTAGAGCACAGGCTCAGTAGTTATAGCACACGGGCTTAGTTGCTCTGTGGCATGTGGGATCTAACCGGACCACGGCTTGAACCCCCGTGTCCCCTGCATTGGCAGGCAGATTCCTAACTACTGAGCCACCAGGGAAGCCCAAAATGCTTGTTTTTAAATCATTAAAAAATGAATAGGAAGTAAGTAAAACACAGGATATATTGTGAATAAGATGAGAATTGAACTCTTTAGACATTAGTCACTGAAATTAAAATCTCAACTGATAGGTTAAGCAGAAGATTAGACAGAGCTGCAAGGAGAATTAGTAAAGTATAAGATGGATCTGAGGAAATTACACAGAGTGTAATAGCGAGGTACATGGCATGGAGCCTGTAACAAAAGATCTACCATACATACAGTAATCTCCTAAAAAGAGATGGAATTGACTTCTGGTTTCCAGTTCCACATGTAAGAAGTCTGGAAGTAGCCACTCAGTCCTAAAAACAAGTAAAAAGCCAAACAGACTGAAAAATCAACAACTCTTCTTAGATCCATAAGAGATGGGAAGACACAGGGCAAACCACCGCCCCCCCGCAGATTGTGGAGATAGGCAAATACAGAGAGTCACGGGTTTCAGCTTACTGCAGCAGACTCAGTGGGAACCAGTGTCAGGGTAAGGAAAACCTGGACTGTAAATGTTGAATTGCTGGGGGCTCAGCGTGGACAAATCTGAGAGTTTAAAAACTCCAGGGAGATCCCCACAATATTTTAAGATTTACCACTAGGAGCTGAACCAGGTTCCCATGGTAAATGTCAGAGAAAAATACCCTTCTCCTTCTGGCAGGGGGAAGGGAAAATGAACTATCTTGAAATATGCCAGAGGACTCTTAACAAGGTTTGCCTCAAGGGAAACTAGTTAACCAGAGCCTAACTGACCTGGGAGAAGGGTAATACTCAACTCGGGCCCACTCTAGCCATCCTGTTCTACCTAATGCGGGAGAAGAAATCCTGAGAAACACTGTTTGTTTGTTTGGGTTTTTTGTTCTCTTAAACTTTTATTGGAGTATAGTTGATTTATAATGTTGTGTTAGTTTCAGGTGTACAGCAAAGTGAATCAGTTATACATATATCCACTCTTTTTTTTTTATTCTTTTCCCATACACATCATTACAGAGTATTGAGTAGAGTCCCCTGTGCTACACAGTAGTTCCTTGTTAGTTACCTATTTTATATATAGTAGTGTGTATATGTCAGTCCCAATCTCCCGATTTATCCCCTTACTCCCTGGTAGCCATAAGTTTGTATTCTACATCTACGACTCTACTTCTGTTTTGTAAGTAAGTTCATTTGTACCCATTTTTTAGATTTTACATATAAGCGATATCATATGATATTTGTCTTTCTTTGTCTGACGTCACTCAGTATGAAGATCTCTAGGTCCATCCGTGTTGCAGCAAATGGCATTATTTTCGTGTTTATGGCTGAGTAATATTCCATTGTATATATGTACCACATCTTATTTGTTCATTCCTCTGTTCTTGAACATTTAGGTTGCTTCCATGTCCTGGCTATTGTAAATAGTGCTGCAGTGGACATTGGGGTGCATGCATGTATCTTTTTGTATTATGATCTTCTCTGGGTATATGCTGAGGAGTGGGATTACTGGGTCACATGGTAGTTCTGTTTCTAGTTTTTTAAGGAACCTCCATACTGTTCTCTATAGTGGCTGTACCAATTTACATGACCACCAACAGTGTAAGAGGGGTCCCTTTTCTCCACACCCTCTTCAGCATTTATTGTTTGTAGATTTTTTTGTTGATGGCCATTCTGACTGATGTGAGGTGATACCTCATTGCAGTTTTGATTTGCATTTCCCTAATAATTAGTAATGTTGAGCATCTGTTCATGTGCTTTTTGTCCATCTGTATGTCTTCTTTGGAGAGATGTCTACTTAGGTCTTCTGCCCATTTTTTGATTGAGTTGTTTGTTTTTTTAAATATTGAGCTGCATGAGCTGTTTATATATTTTGGAGGTTAATCCTTTGTCCGTTGATTCGTTTGCAAATATTTTCTCCCATTCTGAGGGTTGTCTTTTCATCGTGTTTATGGTTTCCTTTGCTGTGCAAAAGCTTTGAACTTTCATTAGGTCCCATTTGTTTATTTTTGTTTTTATTTCCATTACTCTAGGAGGTGGGTTAAAAAAGATCTTGCTGTGATTTATGTCAAAGAGTTTCCTTCCTGTGTTTTCCTCTAAGAGTTTTATAGTGTCCGGTCTTACATTTAGGTCTTGAATTCATTTTGAGTTTATTTTTGTGTATGGTGTTAGGGAATGTTCTGATTTCATTCTTTTACATGTAGCTCTCCAGTTTTCCCAGCACCACTTATTGAAGAGACTGTCTTCTCCACTGTATATCCTTGCCTCCTGTGTCATAGATGAGCTGACCATAGGTGCGTGGGTTTATCTCTGGGCTTTCTGTCCTGTTCCATTGATCTATATTTCTGTTTTCATGCCAGTACCACATTGTCTTGATTACTTGTAGGTTTGTAGTATAGTCTGAAGTCAGGGAGTCTGATTCCTCCAGCTCTGTTTTTCTCCCTCAAGATTGCTTTGGCTATTCAGGGTCTTTTGTGTCTCCATACAAATTTTAAGATTTTTTGTTCTAGTTCTATAAAAATTGCCATTGGTAATTTGATAGGGATTGCACTGAATCTGTAGATTGCTTTAGGTACTATAGGCATTCTCACAATATTGCTTCTTCCAATCCAAGAACATGGTATACCTCTCCATCTGTTTGTGTCATCTTTGATTTCTTTCATGAATGTCTTATAGTTTTCTGAGTACAGGTCTTTTACCTCCTTAGGTAGATTTATTCCTACGTATTTTATTCTTTTTGTTGCAGTGGTGAATGAGATTGTTTCCTTAATTTCACTTTCTGATCTTTCATTGCTAGTGTATAGGAATGCAAGAGATTTGTGTGCATTAATTTTGTATCCTGCACCTTTACCAAATTCATTGATTAGCTCTAGTAGTTTTCTGGTGGCATCTTTAGGATTCTCTATGTATAGATGTATAGTATCATGTCATCTGCAAACAGTGACAGTTACACTTTTTCTTTTCCAATTTGTATATTCCTTTTATTTCTTTTTCTTCTCTGATTGCTGTGGCTAGGACTTCCAAAACTATGTTGACTAAGAGTGGCGAGAGTGGACATCCTTGTCTTCTTCCTGATCTTAGAGGAAATGGTTTCAGTTTTTCACCATTGAGAATGATGTTTGCTGTGGTCCTGTCATACATGGCCTTTATTATGTTGAGGTAGGCTCCTCTGTGCCCACTTTCTGGAGAGTTTTTATCATAAATGGGTGTTGAATTTTGTCAAAAGCTTTTTCTGCATCTATTGAGATGATCATGTGATTTTTATTCTTCAGTTTGTTAATATGGTGTATCACATTGATTGATTTGCGTATATTGAAGAATCCTTGCCTTCCTGGGATAAATCCCACTTGATCATGGTGTATGATCCTTTTAATGTGTTGCTGGATTCTGTTTGCTAGTAGTTTGTTGAGGATTTTTGCGTCTATGTTCATCAGTGATATTGGTCTGTAATTTTCTTTTTTTGTAGTATCTTTGTCTGGTTTTGGTATCAGGGTGATGGTGGCCTCGTAGAGTGAGTTTGGGTGTGTTTCTTCCTCTGCAATTTTTTGGAACAGTTTGAGAAGGATGGGTGTTAGCTCTTCTCTAAATGTTTCATAGAATTCACCTGTGAAGCCATCTGGTCCTTTTGTTTGTTGGAAGATTTTTAATCACAGTTTCAATTTCATTACTTGTGATTGGTCTGTTCATATTTTCTGTTTCTTCCTGGTTCATTCTTGGAAGGTTGTACCTTTCTAAGAATTTGTTCATTTCTTCCAGGTTGTCCATTTTATTGGTATAGAGTTGCTTGTAGTAGTCTCTTAGGATGCTTTGTATTTCTGCAGTGTCCACTGTAACGTCTCCTTTTTCATTTCTAATTTTATTGATTTGAGCCCTCTCCTTTTTCTTGATGAGTCTGGCTAATCATTTATCAATTTTGTTTATCTTCTCAAAGAACCAGCTTTTAGTTTTATTGATCTTTGCTATTGTTTTCTTTGTTTCTATTTCATTTATTTCTGCTCTGATCTTTATGATTTCTTTCCTTCTACTAACTTTGGGTTTTGTTTGTTCTTCTTTCTCTGGTTCCTTTAGGTGTAAGGTTAGATTGTTTATTTGAGAGTTTTCTTGTTTCTTGAGGTAGGATTGTATTGCTATAAACATCCCTCTTAGAACTGCTTTTGTTGCATCCCATAGGTTTTGGATCACTGTGTTTTTGTTGTCATTTGTCTCTAGGTATTTTTTGATTTCCTCTTTGAGTTCTTCAGTGATCTCTTGGTTATTTAGTAACATTTTGTTTAGCCTGCATATGTTTGTGTTTTTTACATTTTTTCCCCCTGTAATTGATTTATAAATCTCGTAGCGTTGTGGTAAGAAAAGGTGCTTGACATGATTTCAATTTTCTTAAATTTACTGAGGCTTGATTTGTGACTCAAGGTGTGATCTGTCCTGGAGAATGTTCCATGAGCACTTGAGAAGAAAGTGTAATCTGTTTTTGGATGGAATGTCCTATAAATATCAATTGAATCTATCTTGTCTATTGTGTCATTTAAAGCTTGTGTTTCCTTAATAATTTTCTGCCTGGATGATCTGTCCATTGGTGTAAGTGGGGTGTTAAAGTGCCCCCCCATTATTGTGTTACTGTCCATTTCCTCTTTTATAGCTGTTAGCATTTGCCTTATGTATTGAGGTGCTCCTGTGTCGGGTGCATTTATTTTTATAATTGTTACATCTTCTTCTTGGATTGATCCCTTGATCGTTATGTAGTGTCCTTCTGTGTCTCTTGTAGCATTCTTTAAAGTCTGTTCTATCTGATAATTGCTACTACAGTTTTCTTTTGATTTCCGTTTGCATAGAATACCTTCTTCCATCCCGTCACTTTCAGTCTGTATGTGTCCCTAGGTCTGAAGTGGGTGTCTTGTAGACAGCATATACATGGGCCTTGTTTTTGTATCCATTTAGTGAGCCTGTGTCTTTTGGTTGGATCATTTAATCTATTCACATTAAGGTAATTATTGATATGTATGTTCCTATTACCATTTTCTTAATTGTTTTGGGTTTGTTTCTGTAGGTCCTTTTCTTCTCTTGTGTTTCCCACTTAGAGAAGTTCCTTTAGCATTTGTCGTAGAGCTGGTTTGGTGGTGCTGAATTCTCTTAGCTTTTGCTTGTGTTTAAAGCTTTTGATTTTTCTGTGGAATCTGAATGAGATCCTTGCTGGGTTAGAGTAATCTTGGTTGTAGTTTCTTCCCTTTCATCACTTTAAATATATCATGCCACTCCCTTCTGGCTTGTACAGTTTCTGCTGAGAAATCAGCTGTTAACCTTATGGGAGTTCCCTTGTTAGTTATTTGTCATTTTTCCCTTGTTGCTTTTAATAATTTTTCTTTGTCTTTAATTTTTGTCAATTTGATTACCATGTGTCTCAGCGTTTTTATCCTTGGGTTTATCCTGCCTGGGACTCTGCGCTTCCTGAACTTGGGTGGCTATTTCCTTTCCCATGTTAGGGAAGTTTTCGACTATTATCTCTTCAGATATTTTCTCAGGTTGTTTCTCTCTGTCTTCTCCTTCTGGAACCCCTATAATGTGAATGTTGGTGCATTTAATGTTGTCCCAGAGGTCTCTTAGGCTGTCTTCATTTCTTTTCATTCTTTTTTCTTTATTCTGTTCCGCGGCAGTGAATTCCACCATTCTGCCTTCCAGGGCACTTATCCGTTCTTCTGCCTCAGTTATTCTGCTATTGATTCCTTCTAGTGTATTTTTCATTTCAGTTATTGTATTGTTCATCTCTGATTGTTTTTTCTTTGATTCTTCTAAGTCTTTGTTAAACATTTCTTGCGTCTTCTTGATCTTTGCCTCCATTCTTTTTCCGAGGTGCTGGATTATCTTTACTATCATTATTCTGAATTCTTTTCTTGGAAGGTTGCCTGTCTCCACTTCATTTAGTTGTTTTTCTGGGATTTTATCTTGTTCCATCGTCTGATACATAGTCCTCTGCCTTTTCATTTTGTCTGTCTTTCTGTGAATGTGGTTTTTGTTTGACAGGCTGCAGGATTGTAGTTCCATTTCATAAATCTTTATGTCTTGCCTTTTGTTTTCTTCTTATCATATTACTTTGATAATTTTTAAAAATCATTCCAACATTCAAGGCAAGTTTTCCTGATCATAAGAAATCAGAAGTAACAACACAGAGACATTGAAAAGACTTTTGGAGTGCAAGGAAACCCAGTAAACCTTTAGAGCTGTCCACAGTGGGAAATGATTTTTTCCTCTGGTTCCAGTTCTTACTTTGGTTGGGATGTGGTATTGGCAGACTCTCATCTTAAAGAAATTCTAATGCAAATTAATAAAATGCATTTCCAAATTTATCTCATTTTTAAGTTTCTTCTATATTAGAGCAAACGTAGGACTCAGCTCAAGTCTATCAACAGTTTTGTCCCTTCGTAAAATATTTTATATGTATGTACATAGTAAAAGGTAAACTAGTCTATTTAGATATTTATTCTAGACCTTCAAAGGATTAATAAGATTTGGAGAGAAATGCAGGGTGAGCTGAGAAATAACAACTAGGTGGGCATAGTTTAGGGGAGCAGAGCATGATAAAAGGGAATTGTAGGTGAGAAGATAAATTGAGGGCAGTGTTTAAAAAATTGTTTGGAATTTGGAAGATTAATCTTGCGTTCATGCGCAGAAATGTTTGTAAGGAATGTAATTTCTTTAAAGACCAGTTTGGAGAGTGGTGTGGTATTTTATGTAGGAAGTGGTTAGATGATGTATTAGGAGGAGAAAGGGACAGATGAAGAAAGAATGAACTGGGTTTAGTGAGTGCTGGAAATGGGGAGGGAGGTGTCACAGGTGACTTGAGGATGGCAGTGGAGGACTCAATTTCAGGTAAAGAGATTGTAAAGAGAGTACCTAGCTGCTCTAAACTTTGTGCCAGGGATGTTGGTCTTTGCAAAATGTGAAAATTGTGAAATGTGATTTTTTTCAAAGGATTTTTCCAAAATGAGTAAGGGTTAGGGTTAGAGTCACTGAGTATTTTGTTGCTTTCAAGAAAGATTTTACAGAGGACTATTGAAGAAATGGCTTGTGAATATTTTTTCAATGACCATTTATTACTTGTATAACTTTTTTTTTTTAATGGTTTTTCTCTCTCCTTTAAGTCATCTTGGCCCTGATAATTCACAACACTGCCCTGCATTTGCTTCAGAGATGGCCTTGAGAAATATCTTCCCAGCTACCGAGTGGTTTGGTTTCAGGGAAGGCAGTATTAACAGAGTGGCTTTGCCTTTTTGGTGAATTGTATTTAACTCTTAACATTTTAACAGTGTATTAAGGTAATAGAACAATAAACATAATAAAAATATTCTAGGTAGTTTCACTCCTTTGCTATCTAAATATTTATAATATTTATGATTTTTTCCATTTTTTGCTGGACTGATTTTGGGATCTCTAGGTTTCTTGACCTCTAAATACCTCCTAGATTATTGTTACTTAGGATTTCTTTTATCTTGCTCCCTTTAAACTATATTTCTTGGTATTCAGTTCTTAGACCTTTCCTTATAATGCTTTTTGGTATGAGAGACCTTTCTGTAGCTGAAAAATCTTTGACACCCAGTACCCAAATCTTGGTTTCTAAATACCATTCTCCTGTAAAAAGAAAACAGGGCTTCTTGGAGAAATGGCTGCTTCGAGGGCTGGAGCAGAGAAAATAAAAGCCTGGAGATCTTGTGTTGTCTGAAAGCAGGAAAGTGCTCAAAAATCAAAAAGATGAGGGCATAGGAGCCAACCTGAATGAGCTCTCAGTGAATAATTTGAGCAAGAAAATTAATATAGCATGGTATTGGATTATAACTCAAAGTATAAAATAAATATATCTAGTTCCATCAGTAAAACAGTAAAGTAAAACAGTCAGTAAAACAGAAGAGTAAAAGTTTAACTTGGAGATTAAGCCTAAGAGATATTTCTTTTAAAAAAAAAAAGTTGTTTTTTAAAAAAAAATTTTAACGTTCCTATTTGTGGTGATTTAAAAGAATTTTTTAATGGGCCGTAGGTACTCTCTGATTTTAAGTATCCCCAAGACACACTAAGACATATTGTATATGGCACAAATATAACTTGAAATACGTAATCTTAGTTTATTATCACCATTTCAATAATGGATGAAAGGGATTTTCAGGGGGATGAGAGCTACTGTTGTAAGCCCCAGCAACAAAAGACTTTATAATTTTCTCTTCCTCAGGTTTTAGAAGGAAAATACGAGTTAATTTTCTTAGGTTTTATATTGTGGAATTCTCATAGTGAAGGGCTCCTATTTATAAAGTCTTACTTTCTAGCTTCAGACATTTTATGTTTATTATATACAGAATACAGATGAGTGAATATAAAGTATAGCCTATTATTCATTAACATAAGACTCAACTGGACTCTACATGTTTTACACTTTATTAAATCTTACAAAGAAAGATGTTCACTGTCTTGCTCAATGCTTTTTTTTTTTAAGATTTTCAGTTTATCTATTAAGGAGCATGATTTGTCTCTACATTTGTTTTGATTCATTGAGAACCTATATGTTTAGTGTTAAACTTGTTAAATTTTTGTCTAGTATTTTATAGTTTTGCTACTGTTATGGATGACATTTGCTTACCATTTGAATATCAAATTGGTTTTGCTGGTAGAAAAAGAAGGCTGGTTGTAGGCGAGTCTTTGGATTTTCTAGATTTATGACTTCATCTGCAAATGAAGATAATATTTTCAAGTGTTTATGCACATGAGTTTATGCACATGTGTTGTTTCTTTGTCTTACTGCATTAGTTTGAAGCTTACAAATGATGTTGATAACAGTGGTGCCAGTGGACATGCCCGTCTTATGTGTCTGTAGTGTTTCATTGTTTCATAGGTGCTTGCTTAGAATTTTGGTAAATCATCTTTATTGTATGTATGTCATTCTTGTCTCATTCTTTTTACTTAGGGCAAGAAACAGCCTAATTTTAGTAAATGCTTTTTCTCCTTTTTATTTGTTGATAAATTACGTTGGTAGATTTTCTGATGTTTCAGTCAGTTGAATTGTGTTGATTTCTAATGTTGCTGGATTTAACTGTTTGATCATGGATTATTACTTTTTTAAAACAATGCTACCAAGTTTGTGCTAGCTAAAGATTATGCTAGTAAAATAAGTGGGAAAGGTTTCCATCTTTTCTCTTCTCTGGAATAATTTGAAAAACCCAGGAAGGACTGTTCTTTTCATATCAGATAGAATTTGACTGTAAAACCATCTACCCCTTTTTTTTAAGGTAGATCTTTGACAGTCCTTATAACTTCTGTGATTATTAGTATATTCATGTTCTTCTACTTCCTCAGTCAATTTTGGGAATTTGTATTTTGTTAGAAAATAATTGTTTTCTTCTGAATGTCTTAATTAATTGCCATAGCATTGCATTAACGTTTTCTTACAAATATTTTAATTTTTAAAATATTTTTGATTATATTGCCCTTTTTGTTCTAATTTTATAAATTTTTGTACTTTTGAACCTTAGGCTAGTTAAAAGGGCTTATGTTTAATTGATATTTTCAAAGAAGCTACTTTAGATTTGTAAATAAAGCTACTAATTTATTAGTACTATGTACTGAATAAAGCTACTTATTTCTTCTCAATTTCTAAATTTTAATAAAAGTATTTTAGAAATAGAAATACTTTCTTATAAGAGCTTTATTTGTATCTGAGGTTTTAATATGAAATATTATTTTTGTTAATGTCTAGATAATTTCTCATTTCAATTTTTAATCTTATTTTGATTCAGGTTAACTAGAAAAAAATCCTTCTTAATTTTTTTTTTTTTTTTTTTTTTTTTTTTTTTTTGCGGTACGCGGGCCTCTCACTGTTGTGGCCTCTCCCGTTGCGGAGCACAGGCTCCGGACGCGCAAGCTCAGTGGCCTTGGCTCACAGGCCCAGCCGCTCCGCGGCATGTGGGATCTTCCTGGACCGGGGCACGAACCCGTGTCCCCTGCATCGGCAGGTGGACTCTCAACCACTGCGCCACCAGGGAAGCCCCCTTCTTAATTTTGCAGATAAATTTTTTTATGAGGGGAGGGGTATATATAATGGGAAGTCTTTTTGATCTTGATATTAGAGAATGCTGCCTCTAATAGCTATGTTTTTGAAATTCATTGATGTTTTCTTTGTGACCACGTACTTCACTAACCTCTGTAAATCATGAATATAAGAGAAGCATATATGTTTTCTGTAGAGTAAAAAATTTACTTCTGCTATTATTCTTTTTAATCCATATGTATATAAGTACTTCCAGTAAATTGAGTTTGGTTGTATTATTGAAATATTCTGTATCCTTGCTTTGGTTTACATAGTCTGACAAATTTGGGGAGAAGTTTGTTAAAGTATCTGTCCCCTCTGTGGCATAGTTTTACTAATTTTTTCTTATTTTTAAGTTCCTTTTGGTGATAGTGTCCTTGCAACAATCTTTTTCTGGCTTTATATATTTCATAGCTATGTTATTTGAAAAACTATTTATGACTTATTTTCCATTTGAGTTGAATCTTTTTATGTTCTAAAGTACACGTCTCTTCTGCATTCTCCAAGTTTTTTTTTGTTTTTTGTTTTTTTTTGCGATACGTGGGCCTCTCACTGTTGTGGCCTCTCCCGCTGTGGAGCACAGGCTCCAGACGCGCAGGCTCAGCGGCCATGGCTCACGGGCCTAGCTGCTCCGCAGCATGTGGGATCTTCCTGGACCAGGGCACGAACCCGTGTCCCCTGCATCGGCAGGTGGACTCTCAACCACTGCACCACCAGGGAAGCCCTCTCCAAGATTATTTTGACTTATGTTTACCAGAAACTGTGAAGGGTCTGAGATTTTACCTTACTTGTAAGTTAACATATCAGCCTGCCACAGTTTCATGAATTTTGGCAGAAAAGGAGAATCAAAGGACTTCTATTATTATTAATCATAACAGCAGCCAGAGTATCAGCATTTTCTTGTGCCACTTCCTGAAGTCCCTATTCCCACAGGGTGATGGTGAAGAGGGCAAGGGGATATCTGCATGCTCAGCGATTTGCATTACACAAGAGGAACCCTGAGCTTAGGGAAGTAAGCAGGTCCACCCTTGCGCTGGAGGGGACACTGTATCTTTCAAGGCTGTTTGCTCTACAGAGATCCTTGAAAAGATAGTCCAAGACTTGAACAGGAGAGACCCATGGAGAATTGTTACCCAACAGTTTCTTTTTATTTGTACTTGCCTATCTTTGCTTATTCCTTTTTTTTCTTTAATTAATTAAAATTTTATTTTTAAATAGGTAATACGTTTGCTAAAGCAGAGAGGTACAAAGGATGTACTGTGAAGTCTTCCCCTCACCTCAGTCCCTCAGTCACCCTTTCCAGAGGTGGCCAATACTGTCAATTTCTTGTGATCCTTCCAGAGATATTTAATGCATATGCAAACAAATATATACATATGTTCTGTTCCCACACACTCTTTACACCATGGTATCATGCTGTAAACATTCTGAACCTTGAGATTTTTTTATATATCCTGGAAATTATTCCAAATGATCTTCATCGTTCTCTTTACTATTATTACCTTATATATATGTATATATTTTAAAAATAAATTTATCGTTTAATTTTTGGCTGTGTTGAGTCTTGCTACGCGTGGGCCTTGTTGCGGCAAGCAGGGACTATTCTTCGTTGTGGTGCATGTGCTTCTCATTGCGGTGGCGTCTCGTTGTGGAGCATGGGCTCTAGGTGCGCGGGCTCAGTAACTGTGGCACACAGGCTCAGGAGTTGTGGCGCACGGGCTTAGTTGCTTTGTGGCATGTGGAGTCTTACTGGACTAGGGATCGAACCCGTGTCCCCTGCATTGGCAGGTGGATTCTTAACCACCGCCCCACCAGGGATGTTCAGTTACCTTATATTTTATAGGTGGATGAACCACAGTTAATTAACCAGTCTCTTGTGGATGGGTGTTTAAGTTGTTCCTGGTATTTTGTATGTGTATGGTATGTCTATGGGATGTAGTCCTTGAAATCTTGCTTCGTCAGGATGTATGTACATTTGTATTCCTGGTAATACTTCTAGTATTTCATTTTAATGCTGGAGTGTATTTGCTAATATATAGGATATTTGCAAAAATTGTTACTTTTTAAAAATTTATTCAGATATTCTGTATTTTGGGGGAATACCTTCTTCGACTCAAAAGTTGTTGAGTGTTTTTAAATTCCTAGATGTTAGGGGCTGAGGGGCTTTTTCCCTCTGGTTTTGCTATTTTCTAGTTTTACTCTATTGTGATCAGTGGATGTTATCTATACTATTTCTATATTTTAGTTTATTAAGATTTTCTTTGTGTAGTTTAATATGTGGTCATTTGGGGCAAGTGTTCCATATTTGTGTTCAGTTTAAAAGGTCTTTTATATCCATCTTTTTTCTCACTTTGTTTGTCATGGACTGAGGTAAATTAAAGGCTTCTATTGCTAATTTTTCTGTTTTTATCTGTATTGCCTATACTTTTTTGCTTTATGAATGCTGATGCTATGAATGAATATGTTATTCCTAACTATTATAACTTAGGTGCCGTTGCACCTTTTAGTACTATAAACGGTCCTTTGTCTTCTTTAATGCTATCTCATTATATTCAACCTTGTCTAATGTTAAGATTGTAATTCTTTATTTCTTTTAGTTTGTCTAGTTTGTATTTGCCTGATAAATGTTTTCTCTTCCTTTCAACTTTCATCTTTTTGTTTCACATATGCTTCTTGTATACGATGCAGGGTTAATTTCATTTAGGATCCAATCTAATCTTTCCTTTTTATTGTGTTGGTTTAGTCCATTTACATTTATTAATATGGCTAGTTTTAATTCTGTCGTTATGTATTGATACTTTCTGTTTTTATGGCTTTTAAAAAACGTTTCACCAAGTGGCCAGTTTTTCTGTTCCATATGCCTCTTCTTTTACTTAGTAAGAACTATTGTTGATTCTTTAGAGATTATTTTCATAAATATAACTATATAGTATCCTTAAGTTTATATTTTTAGACACTATTAATTTCTTTCTATGAGCAGTGATGAAATTGAATATATTTCCTCTTTCTACCTTTCGTACCGCTCTGTCCCAATTTTAGTTATTACATTATCTTAATCTTTACTCTTATGCTATTAAATATATTTATACTTCTCTTATTTGCCTTGTCAACTTCAAATGATAACTTTTTTACACCCAATTATTATAGATAATAATGAAGTTTTAATTTTTTAGGTGTATAAGTTATATATTATCTAATCATAATTCCCACATTTGTTTTAATCTTACAGTTAAGTAGATTCAGTTCTCACTGCAAATCCTTTTGCTTTAGCTATTCCAGGCATCTCTTGATTAGCTGAGGTTTATCCTCATATAAATCCTTTGAGAAGGGCTCATGGGAAACAGTTCACTAGACTGCTTGCATGTTTAATATTGGTTGTCTGTGTTTTTTGTTTTTGTTTCTGAATAACAGTTGGGGTGTAAAATCTTTGGGTTGCGCTTCCTTTACTTGAGGATATTATAAGCTTTCTTCCAGTCTCACAGTGTAAAATGCTTCTGTGGAGATGTCTGAGACCAGCCTGATTTCACCTCCTTTTAGAATTGACAGTCTTTTTGCCAAGGTGCCCAAAGAACTCTATTTTTTATGACCAATATCTACTAGCATATATTTTAAATAGTGTTGATTTTTCGTTATTAGTTTTTTCTAGGATTCAATTCAATTCTAGGATTTAAGTATATAGATCTAGATCTATTTTTGTTTCTGTGATGTAATTTTATTTTTTTACAAAACTGTAGGTGTGTAATAGGATCTCCTTTTCTTGTCTTCCTTAAGTAACATTTTTTTCTGTAATTATTAAAGCTTTTTTCATTTCCAGTTTACTATCCTCACTTTTGACCCCTTGTGTTCCTAACTGTGATACCAGGTATGTCTATTCTTTCTTGTTCTCCTTCTAGTTTCACCTTCATTTTGTAATAGGCTTTTTTCCCTCTTCTTTTTCATCTTCACTCCTGAGCTCTTATATCTTGGCATGTGTTCTAGCACAGTTGCTTCTCTATGTTTCCCTGTTTTTTTTTTTTTTTTAATTCATAGTAAATAAGTTGATTTGTTGAGGCTAGATAGTAGTTATATGATGTCCTATTATACTGTTCAACACACATACATTTACATTATAACTGGTAAATTTAGTGTTGTTTTTTCCCTTATTTTGTATTTATTGTCTGTTTTACTTTGTTCTTCCCAGCCTTCTCTGGATTGATCAAGTTACTTTCCCTTTCCTCCAGATTAGTTCGGAACTTTTACTATACATCTTTCATTCCTTTGTTGATTACCTTGGTTTAATATATATTTTTAAACATATACTTCTGTTTTATTCTATCAAAATTAGGAGTTTTCTTTGTGCTCATCCCCCTAATATATTATTCTTGCTCACTTTCCTGTCCCCTACTCCCCTCCCCCTCTATCTCCAAGTCCTGGATATTATGAAATAATTTAGACTTTACATCCTACATTACGTATTAAGTTTTGCACTGGCAGGATGTTCCTTTTGTTTCAAAAATCCTTAGTTATATTACAGTTTCAGTCACAGTATTATCTATTTAGATTTAAATTTCACTTACACATATTTCATTGCTCACTGCTGTTTTTTGTACTCTTTAATTTTCTCTTTCTGTATATTGAGGGTTTTTTTCTTATTTTAATTTTCTTTTTTGTTAAAAGCATTTTCATGAATAATTTCCTTAGAAAGCCTTTCATGGATGGTATACTTACTGAGCTGTTGGATTCCCAAGTGTTTCTTGTTCACCTTCATATATGATTACTATCTTTTGCTGAATATAGGATATTTTAATTTCTTTTTCTTTTTCTTTTTCTTTTTCTTTTCCCTTTAAGTCTGTAAAATTGTGTACTGTCTTACTCCCAGTATTATAGGTGTGAAGTCTTGCTGGGTCTCATTGTTTTTTCATCTTAATTTACCTGTTCTTTCCATTTGGAAGCTTACAGGTTAATTTTTTTTTGAAGGTTGGAAATCCTCTTTTTTTCCCAGGATGCATCTATTTAAGTGTTTCTTCACTCTACTCCCATCTTTATTAATCCTGCTTGAGACTTTATAAACCTTTTCAGTCTAGCAACTCAAATGTTTAGTCAGCTCAGGGATTATTTTCTTCTAGTATTTCTTTGATTATTATTTTCTTGTTCCTTTTTCTCTTCCTGTGATTCCTATAATTTCAACATTAGAGCTCTTGGGTTTATCCTCTGTGTCTTATGTTTTTGTTAATTTTTTTTTTTAGTTACATGATATTTATTCTAGATTACTAACTTAGTGTTCTGCATTGGTCTTCCTTTTTCCCTTCTGAAATACTAAAAAAAAATGGGTTTTGGTTCTAGGAATTTCTACTTGTAAAGTCATCATCCCTTTCCTCCTTCCCTTTCTTCCATTCATTCATTTGTTCTGATATTATAGTAGGTGTCTATTTCAGTTTATCAGCTTGCTTCACCTTCATTCACATTGTTGTGTATACTTAGTTTATGACCTTTCTCTCTTCCATAATGTTAGCACACATGTAGATCATACTATTATTTCTTTCTCAAATAGAAGTGGATAGAATGTAGGATATTCTTCTCTTGTGAGCCTTGTGGTCATTAGCTTGGCACACACTAGCCCTTTTTGTTTAAAAGTGTGAGGAAAGAAGTTTCCCTGTTCTTGGGTGCAGAGAGAGTTCTGTCCTCAGGCCAACTCAGTAGCTTCTTTCTTTCAGTAGTGCTTTCACTGTCAGAGCAGCCTTCTTCCCTTGTTCCAGTGGGATTCACTCAGGTACTGAAGTTGCCTGGGCAACTGAAGGATTGGTAAACTTTGAGCAGAAAGAAATAAACCTGTTTCAAAATCAGTGTTTCCCCTCTTAAAACAATTTTTTTATAAACCCATTTTACACTTGCTCTCTCTTGATTTTTCATGAGGTTTCATTATCTGAAGTTTCAGATGAATCTAGATTTAGATTCTCCAGGATCCAGCAATTAGTTAGTTATTTTAGTAGTTTAGTCACAGTATTTAGTCATTTAGTAGCAGGGTGAAGAGGGATCAAGAAAGAACTCTGAGTTGTTAATGTTACATGGCTGTTGTCAGAGCTACTGGTTCTCACCTTCCTGCTTTTTCCTTCAGGTACATGTGAGTTTCACACTTTGCTTTATTATCTTAGGAGTGGACATTTAAAATCTCTCTCCTGTGCATACATAGTGCTTTTAATTCTTTACCCATACATGCTAATCAACCTATAATTATTTATTGGCAAACTCCGCATATATTCAGTGCTTTCTGGTTGATGGGCTGATATGAACCACTGGATAAAGAAGTTAGTACACTTAAAAAAAAAATAGGTCTGAGCTCAGCTGAGTCCCCAGACTGCAAGTGAAGTGCCCAAGTCACTGAAACACCAACCCCCTGGCTTTGGGGCATTTTCTCTGCCATTGGTTCATTTGTTGCTTGGTGCTTTCTTTAGTCTTCGGAGATCTTTTGCTTCATTAGCTATTCAAAAAATATTTATCAAGCAGTTACTGTGTACAAAACACTATGCTACCTGCCTGAGTAAGCAGAACCTACAAGGTTCCCTGCCCTCATGGAATTCACTGTTTCTTGAATACAGAGGTTGCAAAGTATTGGCTACATCAGGCTCACAGACTTTTTTGTTTGCTTACACAGTATCAAAAATGTTTTTGAGTCAGTATTTTGAAAATGAAGAAATTTCATCTAAAAACCTAAATTTGCAGCTGCTTTAAATATACCTAGCCACACTGGCTCTTTATTCCCACATGGCATTCTACTGTAGTAGCAACTGCCCCTTTTGATAGGACTGTGGGCACCAGTTTTTCACAATTACCTGTTAACCCCTAAAACTAAGGCCAAATTCAGTTGGCATTTATTGTCACAACTGTGATGTTCTTTTTTCTTATGAAGTAGTTTAAAAGATGAGCTACTTTTTGAACGTTTTCTGGCTTATCCCCCTTCAGGCATTTTGAGTTTTGACCCTGTACATTATCTACCAGTCAGCCTGCTAATTACCTTGTAGCCTCAGGGGGAAGCAGCAGGGAAAGACCATCATGCTTTAGCCTCAGTACGTATACATACACATTGTAATACGCCTTCTCAGATTCATTCTAACAGAATGATAGATAGAATCGTAGTTCATAAATCTGATAATAGTTCTGACATAATATGTTTTGTTGTATGCTATAATACAATACCATTGTATTGACATTTTTCAGTTTCAATATGATAGTAGAATTTTGTTTAATTTAGCTAACATTTAGAGCCTTAAGCATTTTTATATTAATTAGTTCTTTTATTTTTAATCATCAATATGAAAGACTGTGAGATGCAGGTATTATGACTTGCAATTTATTTGAAGAAAATGAGACTCAGAATTCTGTGCATTGTCCAAAGTTCAGGCCTGTTCTTTTCCATAAGACTGCATTCCATTTGCGTTATCTCATTAGATCTTCATAACACTTTTAAGAGACAAGTCTAGCAGGTTTCATCATTTCTTTAGATTGGAGAAAACAAACTCAGGAAGTGTCCTTTCTTGCCAGTAATCACATAGCTAGTATTCAGAACATACCTGCTCCTTGCCAGGTACAGTGGTAGGTATTTAACGGATATTATTTAATTCTTACCACTGCCCTATGAAGTAGGTATTGTTACCCCATTATATTCCTAAACCCGTTGCAGAGTTGGAATTTGAACCTAGAACTGTCTATAAGTAACACTTTTTAAAAATTTGCTACATTATATTACCCAGATTGTTTGACTCTTTTGTTATTGCCATTAAAGCCTGCATTATAATTTAATACATGAATCTAATTCTAAAAGTATACAATCATAAATTAAGTTTGAAAATCAGCTTTTTTGGTTTTTTTTTAGGACTGATGTTTTTCTGTCTAAATTGATTCAAAACAAAAATGGACCTGAAACTTTTTAGTTCAAAGTATATTTTATTCTATTTTTGTATATATTCAGGAGTTTCCTTTTTCTTTTCTTTTCTGTACGTGTGTGTTTTGGGGTATTCTTTTGTTTGGTTTTTGGGTTTTTTTTTTTAACTTTTTAATGTGGACAATTCATTTAGGTAAACACTTGTTCAGGGTTTAGCAAATCGGCGATTTGTAACAGGGAGGGAGTAAAGGAAAGTCATCTTAATTTGGTATGAAGATTGGGGAGTAATTTGGTAATTAAAAAATTTCTTAGATGACTTGTATAACCTCTTGCAGCTTATTAGTACCTTTTTTTAAAATTAATTTTTGGCTGCATTGGGTCTTCGTTGCTGCGCATGGGCTTCTCATTGCAGTGGCTTCTCTTGCGGAGCACGGCTCTAAGCGTGCAGGCCAGTAGTTGTGGCGCATGGGCTCAGTAATGTAGCTCGCCAGCTCTAGAACGCAGGCTCAGTAGTTGTGGCGCACGAGCTTAGTTGCTCTGTGACATGTGGGATCTTCCTGGACCAGGGATCGAACCATGTTCCCTGCATTGGCAGGCGGATTCTTAACCACGGAGCCACCAGGGAAGTCCCGGTACCTGGTTTTATAAAATACTTAATCCTGAGCTATTTTTTTTAGGCGAGTTAGAAACAAAAAGGTCCAAGAAAGCTAAATCTATAACTTTTTAGTTAGTGTTGTTTTTGTATATTTTACCTTTTGGAGTATATACTTTGGGTTCCATTTTATTTTACTTACATTTTCTTGGAGAAGGTGCCAAATGTCAATTTCCAAAATATTCCCAAGAGTACACATCTTTCCTTAAAAGTCATCGCAAGAGTCACAACTTCTGTCTCCTCTTGAAGAATAGTCTTAATTTTTAAATTTTTTTTTTTATTTTTTCATTATACGGGCCTCTCACTGTTGTGGCCTCTCCCATTGCGGAGCACAGGCTCCGGACGCGCAGGCTCAGTGGCCACGGCTCACGGGCCCAGCCGCTCTGCAGCATGTGGGATCTTCCCGGACCGGGGCACAAACCCGTGTCCCCTGCATCGGCAGGCGGACTCTCAACCACTGCACCACCAGGGAAGCCCAATAGTCTTAATTTTAAAGTAAGTTTCTAACAATGCAAATGAAAAGTGGCTATGTGTTTAGCCAATTCTCAATTATATTTAACCTAAAGAAAGCATTGATGCAGTAAATGTCAGTAGCATCGAGGCAGAGGAAGTCCACAATTTCTCATGGAACCAGAATAAGAAATTTCCAAACAGGGTAAAATTTGACACTGCCCATGAACTTTGAGTTTTAGACAGTTTAGTAAAGGTGATCCCCATGTTTTTATTTGATATATTAATCTTACAGTGAAAATGACTGTTTCCCTTTGTTAAATATCATTTCTACCTCCCCTTAATGACACTTGAGTGCAGTAACATCTCAAGGGTCTATAATCTAGAATATTAATGTTGACTTCTCTTAAGTCCATTAGATATAACTTTATATCTGAAAGTTTTTATTAATAAACCTTGTGAGCCGCAGTTTTTCATTCTTTGAGTAATTGCTTCTT
This sequence comes from Mesoplodon mirus, assembly GCF_964341445.2. Taxonomy (NCBI): domain Eukaryota; kingdom Metazoa; phylum Chordata; class Mammalia; order Artiodactyla; family Ziphiidae; genus Mesoplodon; species Mesoplodon mirus. Next base: position 69,351,143 of record NC_138985.1, read on the forward strand.
ACTAATGTTGTGAATTTTTTTAATTCTTGATTTTTCTAGGGATTATTTCACATTTCAGCTGCTTTTGTTTTCTACTTCTATCATTGAGGGTTCAAGAACAAAAAATAAGTCTTCAGGTAAAATGCCTGATCCATAATAGTGCTTGGCATTGTATTTTGCTGAAAAGATCATACACCTTTGGATGCTTGATCTGAAAATAAGGTTGTGATGATTATGAATTTTTTGCATGGAGTTTTGTTGGCTGCCTCTAACAAATTTGGTCTTATTTATTGTTTTTCTCCCCCACCACCCCGAAGGATTTTGGCTGTCTGCTTTTTTTCATATTGTCTTGATCTGCAATAACTATATGGATATGTGCTTGTACTTGCTAAATATTTTAATTTTGCATATTTGGCTGCTTGAATTTTAAGTAATTTCTTTGGGTGATGCAAATTAAGAGCTTGAGGCTATAAGTAAAATAACATTTTACAGACGTTTTTAGTTTATAAATGTATGTTCCTTATCTACTGTATTGAAATATATAGATTTCACATTTTACAAAAATTAAATTTACAATTCAGTTTCTCAGTTGCACACATTTCAAGTGCTATTTTCAGGCCATATGTGGCTAGTAGCTACTGTTTTGGACAACACAGATAAAAGATTATTTCTGTCATCATAGAAAGTTCTATTGGACAGGGCTGTTTTCCTTTTCCATAGAAGGAAGTAAGTGGTAAAGTGTGAGCTCATTTCTGATACCAGTTTTTATAGCAGATTAATAACTCCAGAAGATAAAGCATATGACCAGTTTTAACATACTTCCTCTAAATAGATAACCATCCTCACCTTTAATATTTCAAACCTAACGTTGCCTAAAACAGTTTGCTTCTGTATACTCCTAAAGTGAAATTGTTTTGTAGCAAAATTCATGAAGTTGTAGAAAGGCCAAAGACTTACCCTAAATTTGAATTCTGACCCTAGAACTTACTAGTTTAGTAACTTCTGGTAAGTTACTTAATTTATTTGAGCCTCAGTTTCTTTATCTGTAAAATGGAGGTAACCTTAGTTACCTCATAGGATTAATAAAAGACTTAAGTACGTCTAAAAGCATGTAACAAAGTGGACATTTACAATACTTTTAAATATAGAATGAAGCCAAAACGTTTAAAAGTTAATTAGGCAGTATCGTTTGTATGGAGCTGTTACCAGTCTGGCAATTATAATAGGTCTCTAGAAATAGCTGGGTTGAGAGTATCCTATAGAAGTTTCTGTTGGCCATGGGATTATTTATGACATTTTATAAAATTGCAACAACTAGAATAACCAGAATGGGGGGAGAAGAGGAAAGAGAAAAATGACCAACTTTGTTTTTCAAGAAGTCCATAAAGGTTTTTCTGATAATAATGATAAAAACTGATAATTTGTATACAGTGTTTTTATAACATGAATTTTTACACAAGAGTCTTTAAAATTTCATCTCTATAATATTTTGAATACCTTTATTAATGCTAGTATTAAAGAAGAGTAAAAGGAAACTCATGGGTGACCAACATTTTGGAGGTTATGTACCTAACTAATAGAATGGAAATTCATATATTGTTTGCAGCTTTAAATCTTATGCTCTTTCTACTTCAGCATGCTCTTTCCTTGACAGCAGTTGTTTTCTGAAGCAGGTGTATATTTCAGAATCTCTAGGGATGGGGCCCAGGTATATGTTTTTTTTGTTTTGTTTTGTTTCTCTGTTGAGCAGAATACATACCCAAGTGATTCTGGTGCCTACTTCTTGATAAAATCATTGTTCTATTCTAGGTTAAATTCTTCTTTTCCTGTATCAGTACCTCTAAATCAATGCATAGACCATGTGAATAAATCAAAGAATTAGACTGATAAGGAATACACTGATTCCAGCTGTTAGGTGGGACATCAACAACACTTTTGAAAAAGCAACATAAGTTTAGTTTCCTGTTCACAGTCTTGAGTATCTCTCCACTAATCAGTGCTTGTGGAGAGCGGGAATTCCATACTAGCCAACCGTGGTAGTTCAATCTATTTGTGTTCCCTTCTCTGCTTTTCTCATATTAATTTTGGCTAGTTAGTAGTCTACCCTTAAGGTATTCTAATCCTAAAACATTGACTCCTTATTGCCTGAGGTGGTTTCTTCATGAATGTTTTCAATTGATTAGCTAAAGACTTTTAATAACCTTTTTCTAGCTGTCTTAAAGATGCTTCAATGTCCTGGATTTAGTGGTATTTCTAGGCCCTATTTAACTCTGCATGTGTCTCATTACTAAGCTGAAAATTTCCCTTTGAAAGAAAGTACAATGTCACAATGGGGTAGGAGAGGGGCATACTCTAGAAAACCGCCAGTCAAAAGTTAATCACGTTGCATAGTAACTTTTCAAAAATAAAAACTACCTTCAAACATACAAAGACAGATTCTATTGGAAATAAGACTTTCAAATTTGAAAATTAAGCATTTGCTACTTGGGGCAGTAACTGTGGAGAACGAACTGTCTTTTAATTCAGAGTTGCTTATCAAAATGCAGTTGAGCAGTGGCTATAATATGTTAATGTTAACTTTTAATTTTCTGAGCAGAGATCATTTCATTACAAACTGTTTACATTGGATATTGGGCTGCTTCTGCACTGAAATTAATGTGTTTGGAATGTTCTTATATATGTATATGTGTGTATATATATATACACATACACACATATATGTGTATGTGTGTATATATATATATATCTTAACATAGAAAATACAGTTCTGCATATTTTTTATTACTTGGGCTTTAGGACCTTCTGATTAAAATGACTGACAGTAATATGTCATTCTAGATTAAACTAAAAAGATTTTTTGTAATTAGTACCTACAAAGCATATCATTATTTTTATTATTTTTTAATTTAATTTTATTTTTTTTGCCGTACGCGGGCCTCACTGTTGTGGCCTCTCCCATTGCGGAGCACAGGCTCCAGACGCGCAGGCTCAGCGGCCATGGCTCACGGGCCCAACTGCTCCGCGGCATGTGGGATCTTCCCAGACCGGGACACGAACCCGTGTCCCGTGCATCGGCAGGCGGACTTTCAACCACTGCGCCACCAGGGAAGCCCTATATTCTTAAAATATATATTATTCTGTTAATTATATGCAGATTGGATTTGTCTTTGTTGTACTATAAATAAATTTTCTTATAAACAGGATAACCAAGGCCTTTTAAGATATTAAAATTTTCCCAACTCAAAGATTTTTAAAACCTATTGTAATAAAGAAATGAGAGTTGGTAGTTATAGGTCAGCATAAAAGCATTGTAAGACACATTTCTGTGAACAATGAATTCAGAAGCTTTTACTTCGTGGATTTCTACCTCTTTTTATTTTGTGTTGAGAATCTGTTACATAGATTTATATGGCAAAACTGTGGCAATACTTTTTATTTTTTAAAAGCTGGTCTATCTAATTTATGTTAATAGAGATTTTTTGGTTCCTTTATACTTAAATCTAGATGCATTGTTACTGTATTCCAAAAGGTAGAAAATTTGATACCCTAGTCCATCAATTCTAAGATACACTTCTTTTTATAAATTTTAACAGCTCTGAAAAATGAGACATGTATTAAAATTGATTTGTGTCATAGTTTAACGGAAGCATTTTTTTCTTGGTGAAATATAAAACTCATGGTGCATCTTATAATTATTGATGTCTTAGCCTTGATAAAAACTGATGGTTAATTTTTTGAAGTTAGTTGTGGGACTTAGATTTACATTATGATATGGTATATCTTTGTGGTGAAAAAAATCTAAGTGGTGAGAACGTACCACAAAAATTCCATATTATTCGGAATTATACCTGTACTATGATCTTTTAGTGTTTCCTTCAGATCTTTTCCTCTTTTCTTCATTGCTATCATCCTAGTGTTAAATAATAAAACTAAAAAATTTGGTAACAAGTTTGACGTCCTTTATTCATGGGAAAAACAGTCCATAGATGGGGGACTACAGTGCCTAATAAGCACCTCCCCAGGGGATTTTGGGCAAGAGTGAGTTTTATGGGGCCTTAGAAGAGGCACTGTGAAAACAGGACACGATTGGCTAGGAGGCTGGGGGTTTCCTTATAAGGCTAGCAGGTTCTGTTTTCTAGGGCAAAGTAGGCTAGCTAAAGCTGAGTTGGAGGATTGTGATTGGTGTTGGGTTTCCTTGAGAGTGAGGTATTTTCTGTAGTGCAGGCTGACTTAGGTATAGGTTTGGGACGTGGTCAGAGCCACTGAGATGACTTCCATTTTGTGGGTTCCAATATACCAATTAACTTTAACACTAGTTAGGTGCTTTACATTAAACTGGTTCCCTGTGGAAAGCTATCAAGAACACTAAGAGGAAAATGGAGATCAAGAGAAGGAGGAAAGACTTGGGGTTGCAGGTGGAGTTGGGGTTGTGGTTGGGACCTCCAGGGTCAAGAAAAGAAAAATGGGGAGAGGACTCTTGAGGGGAGTGTCAGTAGGCATCATTTTCCATTTACCCAGTTCCACTTGCCCAAAAATCTTCTTCTGGTTAAGTCTTTGATGTGATATATTAGCTTGTGAGCTACCCAATAGTTAGCTAAAATTACTTCAACCATATTCCCTAGATTCTGAAAGCATAAGCCTTCTTGCTAAGGCCTTTCCTTTTTCTGTGGAAGTTGCCCTCTTACCCCCTCTAGCCTTATGGGTAAATCATCTGCTGGTACCTTACTTTCTGTAGACCAAATAGAGTCTGTATTTCATCTTAATGTGCTACCTCAAAATGAATAACTAAAGGGGGAACTACTTATAGAATAGATTTTTCTAAAAGGAACTATTACAGATATGTGCACAATTAAATTTGTTGGTGTTTATAAGAGGTATGGGACTAGCAGATAAGTACTTAATTTTAGGAAACTTTCCTACCTTGCTCTGTGTTTAAGCACTTAGGTAGAGATTAATGCAGCCTTTCCCCTTTAGCTTGTTTGGTTTTATTTCCAAAAGCAGTAATTTATCTATTTGTGATATAAATTTATACTGCATGTTCCTGCTTTTGCTTTTTGTTCTCTAAACTTACTAAGTGTGTACTCTTCAACAGTTTTAATGGCATGTTTTAGTTATTCCTCATTTAAAAAGAGTCACAAAGTATGTCCGGCTAATATACTCTATTTTAGGCAAAATCCTTTTAAAATTAAAATTTAACGTTAATAAAAGGTAATTTAAATTAAATTTTCAGTATAAAACATAAATTGAGAGAACTTTTTTTTTTTCCTCGAAAGGAATTTTTGCTTTATAAAGGGTTTCACCATAGGAATATTTTAAACAAAGTGATTCAAATACCCTGCAAGTTAGTCTAATTGCTGCCTGGAGTAGACTTGGCATTGTCATGGGAAAGGATTAAGACCTAAATATAGTACAGTTATTAAAATTGGGAAATTTAATGTTAAAAAGAAAAAAAAAGGATTAAGAATTGTTGAGCCTACTGCCTGAAATCCTCAAGTTTCCAAATATCCCTTTCAGACTCTACATAAAAGCTTTGATTTGCCTTTGTATTTTCTTGAATTAAGCAGATTTTTTTTAAAGTCCTGTATTCAAGATGATTTCTTTAACTTATGCAGTTTTGTTATTTTAGAATTTTAAAAATTACAATAGTATTTTCATGTCTTTTCTGCCATGTTATACTCTATACACTTTTTTGAACTAGCTTGGGCACCAGATTAATATTGATTAGTAGGATAAGGACAATAAATTCCAAATTCCAAATAACTGACTTACTGATAAAGTTTTATAGCAAAGTCATTTGCAAGTTGGAGGATTCCATACTGTTCTTAATTACTAACTGCAATGCCTCAGTGAAATCTAAATGGAAATGAGAGACACTGTCCATAAGTAAAGGTAAACATTTTTCACTGATTTGTGAATAGCATTTCAAATATAGGTGCTGCGTTTTATGTATTTCTGACAAAATACGCCAGTCACCACTCTTCATAAATTAGCATTCACATAATTCTTTCAGTTTTATTGTCCTAAACTTATTTTCTTTTTTCTCAGAGGATGTGCTGAGTAAAGATGCTGGGGAATGTGCAATATGCCTTGAAGAATTGCAGCAGGGAGATACTATAGCACGACTGCCTTGTCTATGCATATATCATAAAGGGTAAGTTTATTTTTATGTTAACCAAATTGATGTTAGACTAAAAGACCTTTCTCAAGTTTCACACTTTTGTAGTTAGAGCTGAAAAGATTTCTTCCTCATTGAAACTCCCTTTCCCCATTTCTTAAAAAACAATAGCCTACTGTTGGTGGGAATGTAAATTGATAGAGCCACTATGGAGAACAGTATGGAGGTTCCTTAAAAAACTAAAAATAGGGCCTCCCTGGTGGCGCAGTGGTTGAGAGTCCGCCTGCTGATGCAGGGGATACGGGTTCGTGCCCCGGTCTGGGAGGATCCCATATGCCGCGAGGCGGCTGGGCCCGTGAGCCATGGCCGCTGGGCCTGCGCATCCGGAGCCTGTGCTCCGCAACGGGAGAGGCCACAACAGTGAGAGGCCCGCATACCGCAAAAAGAAAAAAAAAAAAAAAAAAAAAAACTAAAAATAGAACTACCATATGACCCAGCAATCCCACTACTGGGCATATACCCTGAGAAAACCATAATTGAATAAGAGTCATGTACCACAATGTTCATTGCAGCTCTATTTACAATACCAGGACATGGAAGCAACCTAAGTGTCCACTGACAGATGAATGGTTAAAGAAGATGTGGCACATACATACAATGGAATATTACTCAGCCATAAAAAGAGACGAAACTGAGTTATTTGTAGTGAGGTGGATGGACCTAGAGACTGTCATACAGAGTGAAGTAAGTCAGAAAGAGTAAAATACCGTATGCTAAATAACACAAATATGTGGAATCTTAAAAAAAAAAAAAAAGGTTCTGAAGAACCTAGGGGAAGGACAGGAATAAAGACGCAGGTGTAGAGAATGGACTTGAGGACACAGGGAGGGGGAAGGGTAAGCTGGGACGAAGTGAGAGGGTGGCATGGGCATATATACACTACCAAATGTAAAATAGATAGCTAGTGGGAAGCAGCCGCATAGCACAGGGAGATCAGCTTGGTGCTTTGTGTCCACCTAGAGGGGTGGGAGGGAGACACAAGAGGGAGGAGATATGGGGAGATATATATATACACACACACACACACACACACACACACACACACACACATGGCTGGTTCGCTTTGTCATACAGCAGAAGCTGACACACCATTGTGAAGCAATTATACTCCAATAAAGATGTTAAAAAAAATGGCCTTCGTTTACCTGCTAGTACTAAAACTTAAGCCCATATCTGTTTGTATCCCAAAGGCTACCATTTGTTAAGCATTTACTGTGATCCAGGTGTTGTCCATAGCTTCTTGAATAGGTTATCGTATATAAGCCTTGTAATAATCTCATTGTACAGCTGAGGAATTAAGCTGGGGGACCATAGGCAATCTCTCCAAGGTCGCATAGCTGGTAATAAATGGAAGAACTGAGATTCTAGCCATGTCTGTTTGACTTCAGAGCCCATCTGGTTTCTCATAAAGTGTTCTTGGTTTCAGGAAAAATTTGATTTAAGGTGATTTAAGGTAACCTACAAAAAGAATAGAAAACTATAACTTTAAAAGCAATAAAAGAAATAATGTGGAATTTTATTTAAAAGCAGGGCATGGGGGTTGGGGAAAACATAGAGAAAATAGTAAATAGTACCAAAACAAAGAGGCAAAAATAAATCCAAAATCAGTAATTATAATAAATCCAAATAGATCAAAGTAACCAATTGAAAACAAATCAAAAGATTGGGATATGCTGTTGATGAGCAACACACTTAAACGTAAGGGATATAGAAAAATATGGATGTAAAGGGATAGTAAACTATATCCAGGAAAATATTAACTAAAGTAAAACTGACAAAGCTAAATTAATATTGGACAAAATTAACTTTATTGCAGAAAATATTATTAATATTTTATGATGATAAAAGTATATAAAATTCAATTCTTTGTGTACCAAAGAACAGTCTCAAAATATTCGTAGAACTGTCAGAAAAAATTGACAAATCCATCATGATAATGGGAAATTTCAACACACTTCTCACTGAGTCAAGCAGACATACACAAAATTAGTTAAGACCTAGAAAAATTGAGCAATACAGTTAACAGATTTGATCTAATGGTGTGTATGTGTATATCTGCACCCAGCTATTAGAGAGTACATTTTTTTTTCAAGTACGTATGAAGTATTGTAGAAATTGATCATGTACTAGACCATAAGACAAGTCTTAACAAACCACAAAACGTTGGTACCATACAGAAAGCTGTTCTCTGAGCTCAGTTTGATGTCAGTGAGAAAAGATAAATATTCTGGGATCAAAGAAGTCATAAGGGAACTTAGAAAATAATCTGAACTGAATAATAGTGAAAACCAAGGCTTGTGTTAAAAGAAAGACTGAAAGGGACTCCCCTGGTGGTGCAGTGGTTAAGAATCCTCCTGCCAATGCAGGGGACACGGGTTTGATCCCTGGTCCGGGAGGGTCCCACATGCCACAGAGCAGCTAAGCCCATGTGCCACAACTACTGAGCCTGCACACCTAGAGCCCATGCTCCGCAACAAGAGAAGCCACCACAGTAAGCCCACGCACTGCAACGAAGAGTAGCCCATGCTTGCTGCAACTGGAGAAAGCCCGTGCACAGCAACAAAGACCCTACACAGCCAAAAATAAATAAATAAATTAATTAATTTAAAATATTTTTTAAAGACTGAAAATCAATAATCCCAAGTTCTTACTGAAATTAGAAAATTGGTAACAGAATAAACACAATGAAAACAATAAAGATCAGAGAAGAAAAAAATTGAATGAAAAAACTACAGAGTAGAGACTGACAAAGAAGTTGGTTCTTTGAGAAGAATAATAAAATAGATTAGCCTCTGGCAAGATTATCTCTAGAAGGAAAAAATAAACAGTATAGGAATGAAAAGGAACACATAACTCTAGATATGGCAGAAATTTAAAATGATTGGAAAATTCTGTGAAAAATTTTATACTTTTCAAGTAAAAAATTTAAACAAAACAGGCAGTTTCCTTAAAAATATAATATTGTCCAAAATGACACAAAAAGAAATAGGAACCTGAATAGACTAATAACTACCATAAGTAGTTAATAAGACTAACCCTGAAAAACCACAAATATTTTTTAAAAAACCAAACCAAAAACCTAAAAACAGGCCCACAATGACAGTTTGACAGCAAATTTACTAGATATCCAAAGAACACCATGTTAACAGTTGTAAATTCCCTCCAAAAGTAGAAGATGATAGAAGGTTCTCCCACTTATTTTATGAGAATAGTATAAACTTGATAACCCAAATCAGACAAGGACAGGATAAGAAAGAAAATTAAAAGAAACTCATTTATGAATATAAATGCAAAATCCAAAAACATACTAGCAAACCAAATTCGCCAATATAGATTGAAAATAATGCCTTTCAACCAAATTGGATTTATGCTACGAATGCAGAGAACTATATGATTAGAAAATTTATGTATATAAGTTACCACATTAACAGAGGAAGAGGACCATATTAATAAATTCTATATTATTAATAATTTAAAATCAAAATCAAAGAATAAATATTAGATAATAAAATTAATAAGAATTTAGCTGGGTTGCCAGGTATGAGCTCAACATATGAAAACCAGCTGCATTCATATCCCAGTACAAAAAAATATATATAACTTTTTTTTAGAATAAAAACATTAACAGCAACAGGAACTACAACAGGAATAAAGTCTGGTGAGAATAAATCTTAAGATATTCAAGACTTTAAAACTTTATTGAAAGATATTATAGAAAGTTTAAAATAAATACAGGTACCTTTTTGTGGCTAGGAAAACTCAATGTCATAGAGATGTCACTTCACCCCAAATCTATGTAGTTAATGCTATTCCAGTCATATCTCAACTAGTTTTTTCATGTAACTTGACAAGTTGATTCTTAAATATATACGGATAAAAGAACAAAGGGCCAAGAATAGTCGAGACACTCATAAAGAAGAAAGCGATGCTAGGGGCAGGGAGCTTGTCCTGTACAAATTCACTATAGAACTATTAATTAAGACAGTGTGGAAAGGATATAGGTGGGTAAGTGGGAAAGAATAGTCCATAAACACTCATGCATATATGGAGAGACAGCATAACATGGAGGTTAAGAGCGTGGACTGTGGGGAGTCAGGATTCCTAAGGTTTGAATTCCAACCCCTCTGTTAATTCACTGTGTCATCTTGGTCAAGTTACTTAAGTTTTCTCTGCCTTAATGTGTAAAATGAGGCAATAGTACCAACTTCATAGAGTTGCTCTGAGGTTTTTTAATTATTATTATTTATTTATTTATTTATTTATTTATTTATTTTTGGCTGCGTGGGGCCTTAGTTGTGGCATGTGGGATCTTTCGTTGCGGGGCACGGGTTCTTCGTTGTGGCGTGCAGTCTTCTCTCTAGTTGTGGTGTGCCGTTTTTCTCTCTCTGGTTGTGGCATGCGGGCTCCAGAGCACGTAGGTTCTGTAGTTTGCCGCACGCAGGCTCTGTAGTGGGGCATGTGGGCTCAGTAGTTGCGGTGCGCAGGCTTAGTTGCCCTGCAGCATGTGGGATCTTAATTCCCTGACCAGGGATCGAACCTGTGTCCCCTGCATTGAAAGGCAAATTCTTTACCACTGGACCACCAGGGAAGTCCCTCTTCTGAAGTTTTAAATGAGTTATTTTTAGAAAGTTCTGGCACATAATAGGTGCTATATAAGGTTTGTTTAACATGAATAAATGGAAAAATTGGTTTCCCAATTAGTTCATTAGAATGAACGATTCAGTGAATGGCACTGGGATCGATTGATCTGTTATTGATATGAAAAAATACTGTTATTGATATGAAAAAATAATTGAATCCTATTTTACATTTGAAATAAGAATTCCAAATTAACTGCCCGTGGAAACTAAAATCTAAAGTGTTGGAAAGAATATAGAGAGATGTTCTTAACCTCATGGTAAGGAATTATTTGGGGGACTAAGATAACCTCCCCATAAAAAGTTAGAAGAAAAGTTGATGAATTTGACTACGTTAAAATTTAAAACTTTTTTTGCATCATGATACTGTGGAAAAGTTAAAAACTAGACCTCAGAGTGTTTTCATAACAACAGAGTTTTGCTATCTGAAAGAGTACTCTCCTTCAGCAACTTTCTGTAATGCAGCTAGCTCATTGTAGTTGGTAAATGGTATAGAAGAGCGACAATATCATCACATCATACTGGTTCATATATAATAGTTTTCAGCACATTAATGCTTTGCTCCATCAAATAAAAGCAAATATGGAAGCAAGCCATGGAAGAATACAGTTAACTTTAAGGATGCCCATTCACCAAGTAGTCTCACACCCAATTCAGTTAGGCTCTGGGATTTTTTTTGGAAGTGCCTGTTTACTTCACAGTTCTCAAATTTTGTCCTTTGGCTTTTGTCTCCGTAACTCAAACAGTATCAGTCCTTCCTTAATCCTCTTTATATCAAGCTAACCTCACCCTTTTTAAAAAAATCCTATATTTACAGAGGTATTTTATTTGTTTGGAAGGAACACAGCTTTGTTCCGGTTACAGGGTTGTATTATTTGAGTGGTCTGCCTTTAACCTGTTTTTTTTCTCTCATAAACCCTGTTATTTTTAGTGAATAGTTTTGAAGAAAGCAAGGTTCATCAAAAATGTGTATATTATGTTACAGCTGAAATATCTGGATAATAACTTCTTACAAGTCTATAAGGAAAAGACAAATCAAAATAGAAAAATTGTCAAAAGTTGTTGACAGCCAGTTCATAAAAAGGAGCCGCAAGTGTCCAGTAAGCATACAAATGTGTCTGCTGTACATATCCTACAACTCAGTAATTCCACTCCTAGGTATGTGCTCTGGAGGGATTTTTGAGCTTGTGCTCCAGGACAGTGCTGCTACTACTACTTAGTGTGCAGGTACAGGGTGAGATCAAGGAGCTTTTACCAGAAAAGAAATCAGTACAGTGCTGTCTTCATTGAGAAAGCTGTGCAGTGCTTAAAAAAAAAAAAAAAAGTCAAAACAGTGTGTTCAGAGGACTGGTAACAAATAGCTCAAGGATTAGCACTGTGTGTACCACCCTTTGAGTAGTGCTGGCTAAAAGATGTATAAGAATGTTCACAGCATCACTGAAAGTGTCCATTGGTAAGAGAATGGATACATAGATTGCAGTGTGCTTATGCAATGGAACACTATACACAGTGAAAATGTAAAAGCTAGAGCCTCATTTATTAACAATTGTGAACCTCAGATTGACCGGAAAAAGGCCACTAGAAGAAAGCATACCTTATAGTAGTATTCAAATGAAATTTAAAACATGGAAACAGTACTATACGTTGTTTTGGAATACTCACATATATAGTTTTAGAGTAAGAAAATGCCTAAGGAAGTAAAGCACCAAAATCAGGAGAGTGATTTTCTGCTGGATTTTGGAGAGAGGAATATAATATTCTAAATAACGTGGGTTGATAGCAATTTATGTAAGAAGGACCTGGGATTTTAAATGGTTTCTTTGTCTAGATGAGCCGAAATCATATGATTGTAAAATAAGAAGTACCCATTTTAGATCACAGAGGTGTACTATTCAGATGTATTGGGAATTGTTAACACATCTGGAGTATTTTGTTCATTTCTCAGTACTTTGTTGTAAGAGGTATTCTGGTAGACCAGAGGACGTCTAGAGCCAAGTGAGTCGAATAGAGAGCAGGCTGAATAAAAAAAAGTGTCATAAGCCAAATTGGGCATGTTTATTTAAACAGCAAAATTCTTAATGACAACAGAAATTGTTTTAGATATTGAAAGAATGTCATATGGTTGAGATCTTTTACCTTCTTTCCTTTTAAATATATCCATCATTTTTACCTGTCAAACCAACTGTCAGGATATGAGGTTGGATAAATATTAATTTTACCCTTCAACCTATTAGCCAAGCCTTCTAGCTTTGTGGCATATGCAAATTTGCAATGTGTCAACAGTGAGAATGTTGAACAGTTTAAAATCTGCTTGGGTAACTTCCTAGCTGTTGAGCAAGTTAGTTAACCTTCTTAAGGCCTTGAGTTTATCATTAGAACTTTCTGCAGTGATGGAAATGTTATATATCTGTGCTATCTAGTAGAGTAGCCACTAGCCATGTGGCTGTTGAGCACTTGAAATGTGGCTAGTGTGACTGAGGAAGTGCATTTTTCTTTTATTTAATTTTAATTAATTTAAATTTAAATAGCCACGTGTGGCTTGTGGCTTACTGCACTGGACAGTGCAGACCCTAATATTTAACTTGCTATAAAATCAATAGTTTATAAATACAAATGGATGATGCTATATTTATTTGTATATGTATATGTATTGCAGGAAGGAAGGGATAGAATTAAATTAAGTTTTCAGTACTCACATCACATAAATATGGTCTTTTAAAATATAATGCAGTATTGTCAAGAATTAAAGCTTAAAAGCTTGATCTATGGCATGAACTGGTTGACATTTGCATAAGTGAACAACTAGTTTGAAGAGAGAAATATCTGTCCAGATTTGTCCTTTTATTTTGAATATTGGTAAAGTGGTAGTTCTTTAGGTTCTGTTTTGGGAATGGTTGTTCTGTTTAAACTTTAAAGTACTTTATAGCATAATTTTGCAAAGATTTATTTCCCTAACTGCTTAGAATAATCAGAGTGTAATAAACATATTCTTATCTTTTATTTCTATATGCCAAATATGGTCATTAAAAATACTGAGTTTTTTTTCCACAGAGATATATTAATATCAAGAAGTAAACATTTTTATTATGACTGTTATGATATAAATAATTAAACATACGTGTTTCAATTTTTCTGGTTTTTTTCTTTTCTAGCTGCATAGATGAATGGTTTGAAGTAAATAGATCTTGCCCTGAGCACCCTTCAGATTAAGCATCAGCTTCCTGTTTTATAGGTAATTCTCCCATTTTCTGTTTTAATTGCTTTTTAAACTGTTACCTGAGTTATACATTCTCAACCACCGTTTTTATTCACTCATTTATTAATTAAGGGGTGTGTGTGTGTATATGTGTTCCAGACATTGTATTAGGCTACTGTATAGAAAACTCACATTAAAAGACACATAAAAACAACTTTCTTGATTTCCCGAAGAGAGTCATATATTAAGTAAACTCTACATTTTTGGTACTTTAAAACACTTTAGCTTATTTAATTTTAGTTTAATACTTTAAGGAACCCCATGCAGTGACTATCATGACCCCGTTTTACCAGTGAGAAACCTAAGGGTCAGAGTAATTAAGTTCTATGACATTAAGAAGCACATTGCACCAGCAGCCCAAGGACATGTAGTTAGCAACAGAATCAGATTCCATACTCTTACCCATAACTTCCCAGCTATGTTCTTAGGTAATGCAATATAATATAATTCTAGTCATAATAATTAGTTAGCATTTATATTGCATTATCATGTGCCAGGGATTGGTCTAAGCATTTTACGTCTATTTATAACTCATCTAATTGGTATAACAACCCTTTGAGCTCAGCACTCTTAACTACTCGCGTTATGCAGATGATGAGGAGATTTAAGTTTTAGAGAGGGTAAGAAACTTGACTTGTCAAGGTCACATAGCTAGTTCCTTAGTAGAGCTGGGAATTGAATCAAAAGACTGTGTTCTTTGCTATTCTGCTATTATTAGGTAGGAACAGTTTCTTGAGAAAGTTGCATTTGTATTCATTCGTTCAATTTAATCTTTCACTTTTGTATCCTACCTATACAGTAGACAAAAAAAAAAAATTGAATTTTAAACCAAATACAGAATTTGTTTTCCACTAATGATGTAGCTTATTCATGATTCTGCATTTTCTGAAAATGTTTAGCAAATTGAAATGAAAACCTCACTTGAGTATTGCTATTTTTCATATTCCATCATTTAGCTTTGAAAAAAGTTAACTTAATTGCTATTTTCGTGTATATGGAAAGCTTTTTATCTTTATCATTTCAAAAATGATATAAAACATTGTGTTTTATACGGAGGCAGAATATTTTAGCCAATCTTGGAATTGTTTTGGAAGGAATTAGAACCTCTGTGTTCAGAGCCTCAAGATAGTTACAGACAACAATCTTTTCTCAATGTCTAAGACCGGAGGCAGGAAACTAGAGCAGATAATACCTGAGATCTAGTCCTGGGCTGTTCCCCCATTTCCTTTTATTTCAATAACTCCTGGTCTTAAATTTGAGGTGTTGAGATAATAAACACATTCAAGGAGTTCTGTTCCCTCTTAACGAGGGTCATTTAATAGCAGCAGATGAGAATATTGACAAAATATATTTGAGATAACTTAATAGCAGCTATAGCAGCTGAAATAAGAGCTGCAACATTGAGAGAGACCTCTGTCTTAATAACATAGGGTTACGCCTGTGAAATGTGAAGGCCTGGGTAAACTGTATCAGCTTTTGAACCTTTTACTGTGAGATGATTCAGATCATACCTTGACACATCTGAGGTACGAATTGGGATTAGGTTGCTGTATAAGAGAAGTGTGGTGATGGAGTGGTATTTTGAGGATACATGCATGTATGTATGTTTTTATTTTACTGTGTAAAGGGTTTTTTGAAGAGGAGGATGCTTTGGAATGTCTTCAGGGTCACCTTACATCTGGGCCAATAAAGTAAAGCTATAGCTAAAATTTTAGAAGCTTTTTAAGTACTAAAAACCAATGCTATGGGCTTCCCTGGTGGTGCAGTGGTTAAGAGTCTGCCTGCCGATGCAGGGGACGCGGGTTCGTGCCCTGGTCCGGGAAGATCCGGCATGCCGTGGAGCGGCTAGGCCCGTGAGCCATGGCCGCTGAGCCTGCGCGTCCAGAGCCTGTGCTCCACAATGGGAGAGGCCACAACAGTGAGAGGCCCGCATACCACTAAAAACAAACAAACAAACAAAAAACCAATGCTAATAAAATGAAATTTTTATCTTAGTATTCCACATATCAAAATAATATGTCTAAATCTTTCACCCATAGATAAAATTTATCTTTTTAGTCAATAAACTTTTTTGTGTGAAAATGGAATTTTATGATATAAAATATTTTATTACATAGTCTAATCAGCTAAATTTTTCTTTTAGTGTCACAATGAGGTTATGGGATATGTGGAACATGCATCTCATCTCATGGTCAATATGCATGTCTGTTGGTTTTAAACTGCATTTCAGTTTCCTTACCCTATATATCAATGTTATCTTCTTACTCATTTTTTTTTCATTGTGGAACCTGAGTTCGGTGGGAGCTGCCCTCAGAAATGTGAACGAATGGAATCTTTCTCTATGGGTCTTGAAGAGTCATTTTTGAGGATGTGTAGACATGGAATATCTCAACTCTTTCACATTTTTGCTTTTGTTCTGACTACCCTTATTTGTGAAATGATAAATTCTTCCTATCCCTTTTGCTGTCCTAGATTAAAAGTGTATGGGTTTGGGTGGGAGGGAGGCTCAAGAGGGAGGGGATATGGGGATATATGTATACATATAGCTGATTCACTTTGTTGTACAGCAGAAGCTAACACAACATTGTAAAGCAATTATACTCCAATAAAAATGTCAAAAAAAATGTGTGGGTTTGAAGAGGATTCAGTGTTATTAAAACTTTTTTTTTTTAAGGCAACATGTAAGTAACACTTCTGATACTCTTCAGCATACGAATTTAGTAGTCAGCCCAAAACAGAGATACATGAATATCTAAGGTCTTGATTAGTTAAGAAGTTGTTCACTATTTGTAATTCGAGGTTTTTAGTTACTTGGAGAGGGTTTAGTAAATTGTGTGTGTGTGTGTTTGTTGTCTGTAGTTTGGTGTAGTCTTTATTGTGGAGGGGGAACGGCTGTTACTTAGTGTCTATTTTTTGTAACTATTTTAAGCTTTAATTGGTCCTTCTGTGTCCTTGATTTGTTCTTTTGCAGAAAACAAATTTTATCAGTTTTTAAAATACTAAGTAAGTGTATGAAAATTTACATTCTAAAGCAGTGTTCATGGGGAAATGGATGTTGTATTTTGATTTGTATTACTATCATGGATAATTGCTTAAACTAAATGTATCCACTTTTACACAGGTTTCCTTGTCTTTTCAAGATGCTTGAAAAACTGAGAGGATACGAAGATTATCTCTGGAAAAGCAAAAACAAAAATGCAGGCACACTCAGCCAGAAATCTAAGTTCTGTGAGACTCAGTAATGCAGAGATGGACAATCATACAGGAAAAAAAAATCCTGCTGAGGAGAGGACAATTGTCACAGAACTCAGTGTACCAAACATGAATATAAAGGACACACAGGGATTTTGAAAATGCTGCACATCCCTTAATAGTCATCTACATAGGTAATACTGATGATCATTTTATATTCAGACACCAAAGTTAATTGATTTAAAAGTTGATTTACTTTTTATTAAGTTCTCTAGAGCTGCGCAGCTAGTTGTTTTTAATTTGTTTTGGTTTTTAGTTTGGGGTCCCTTTATTTTCCCCAACATGATGTTCCTGCATTCATCTATTCTTAAATTGAAGACCACGTAATTTACTTCTTAAAAATTAAAGTCTTGAATGTGAAACCAAGAAATATAATCAAGCAGTAAAACATTCTCTGAATGTAGACCATGATCTCAAGTTCTTTGATTTTTTTTTTCCCCCAAGAGTGGAAAATAGACTTCTACATAGGAAAGCTAAAGTATGTTAATACTTTAAATTAAAGGTTTAAGATTATCAGAATGCATTCCAAAGAGTAAAAAAATCAAGTTACATAATTATATTTTAATTAATTAAATTTGGATTATCTACAGAATTGCAGTTTATTAAATATGTTGTTTCCTTTTTAAATAAAACTGCTCAACAGTTAATCAGCAATGAATCATTTTGCAGCTATGCAACTTTAAAAAAATACTAATTACCAATTTTAAGTGCTTCCAGCTACAGTAACTTTGTTTTAACGGGTATTTTTGTTTGTTCTTTTCATGTAATTATTTTATTGTGCTTTGCATCTCTAGGCAGTTTTCCTACATTTGGGTAAAATGTTTAGCAGGTTGTAAACTTAATAACTTATGAAAAGGGTAAAATAAAATTTTCTTGAGTGGAACTTGGAATAATTTGAGGGACATTTTTATATACTTTTAAAAATCAGAATTTAATTGGGATGCCAGATTTATAGCAATTTGCATCTTTAATTTTCCAGGTAATCTGGGGTTTAGCATTTGATAAATGATTTTTTAAAGCAAACATGAAGATTTTGTTAATTTATAATTTATTAATGTGTTATTACTGTAATTGAAAATGTTACAGAGACTTTTAAATTCAGTCTTGTTTAGAAAGAAATGTATTAAGCAAAATTATGTGAATAAATATTCCCACAAAATACATCTGAATGGTTAAAAAATACTGGAGGAGAGCTATCAGGGCTGCAACAGTGGATGTCTTTTTTTTTTTTAATATCAAAAATACCAATAAATAGATTTCATGTTTTCAACATAGGGAAAATATTATCAGTGATCAATTTAAGCAGTGCACTTTACTCAGTATAATTGAGAGTTACACAGTACTGTTTCCTTATTTTAAGCTTTCTTTACTCTAATGTATTTGTGTTTGCTTTTCTGTTTATTGCTGCTATTCTTATCCTTCTCAATTTTTTTTCTACTCTATTGCTTCTGTTTCATATTTTTTAAAAGGGCACGTACAGGAGCAACTGCTGCTACCCAGAAAAATATGTATATTATAAACAAAGAGTTTTTCATTGCTTTCAGTGTGATTCTAAACCAGGTAATGTTTTCCCTAAAGTTTTACTGTGAAATGTCTTTTGTTATGCTGCAGTTGATAGAAGAGTCCAAAATCTCCATGTGACAGCTGACAGCACAGTTTCATAGGTGCTTTTTTTAACGAGTTATGGAAAATATTCTTCCCTCAAAGAAAATATTCTTTCCTTAAATTTTTTCTGTTATCATGAAATCTTAATATGAATACACTTCAGTTCACATTTTCAGTTTTGTAAGCTTTCTCTCCCTCTCGCTCTCCCTCTTTCTCTCTCTCTCTCTCACACACACACACACACCAAGAAAAACCTCTTAGAATGTGAAGTTTTTTTTCTACTGGTATATTGTTATGGTAAGAATTATTTTGTTGTCTTCCATTCTTAAAGGAAAAGATTTACTATAGCTGTGGTAGTTAACTATTGATATTCTCTTGGAAGTTGATTTTCTCATATAATTTACTCATTGACTTTTAAAGTTTATTGGCCTAAATTCCCTTTTCCTTCTTTATCCTGTACGATACTCTCACAATCGTATTCACTTAGCCTTTCTTTGTTTGTCATAAGGTTCTGTGCTGCAGCTCCTACAGTAGAAGCTCCTGTGGTTTAAGAGAAAGTTCAGTGTTTGTCAGTGTCAGGTGCTACTTGATTATTTGTCTAGAACAGTGTCTACTTAAATCTGTTTATAGTGATCCCTTTTTTGTTAAAATTTACAAAAGGTAGCATTTTTTTTCACTTTAAATTCAGTCTCCATCAGTGACTTCCTAAAAAGAAGAATTTAGAAATTGAAATTTTTTTAAAGCCCAGATGCTCCAGTTTTTATTTAAAGTCAAAAATGCTAATCTGGAAAATATTATAAGTAATATTGTACATAATGTCACTTATAATATTTGTAAATTTATATACAGACACTGAATAGTGTATGTAGGACATAAAGTCACATTACATGTTTAAATGTGTAGCTGAAACTACTGACAACTGAATATTATGGAGACAAAATAAAGAATGAAACCCTAGTTTCAAGTTGGTTATAGTTTTCTAGAATCTTTGTAAATAATTGTTTTCAAATAAGATCACAGTTGGGTATATAGAAAGCAATGTGTTTGAAATTTCACTTCAGTGCCGCTCTTTTCTTCATAATGGGTTTATTGCCAATTTTGACTCATCTTACGGTGATCTGGCTTTTTTTCCCCCTAAATGTGTAAGAGAGTGTAAGAATGTATATGAGTACAATTATTGTCTTCTTTTGGCTCTTTCCCAGAGAAATAAACTAAGAATAGTCTTAATCTATGCTTTTCAGATCTGGTTATAAATCAGATATAGATTGTGTTTTAAGAGCAGTGTCTGATTGAAATATAAATAATGGTTTCTATAACTCATTATTTTGTGGGAGCCAAAACAACTAAAAAGTCATGTTGTTAACTGTTGGGTACTGGGTAGGTTTTAGTTTCTTAGTGCAAGTCTTCTATTTCTTTTAAATGTTTTACAGTTATTTCAGTTTTCACCTACTAAACAGTCTACTAGAATGTAGCCCCAGAATGCCTGAGAAGCATACTTGCAGTATGTATTTCAAAAAGATTCCAGTTTAAATGAGTTAATGAAAATACCAGATTTTTTTCAAAGCTTAGTTTGCTTGCTAAATTTGGGTTTAGTGAAGTTTAAGAGCAATTGTTTAACATATTATAGCAAGTCACAGGGATATTCCTTTAAATGAAAAAAGACTGTAAATTTAATGTAAATATTACCTAATTTTATTTACTAGAAGAGAGTTAAAGAAGGGAAGTTTTCTAACAATAAGCTACATTTGAACAATGCATGAAACTCTTTTTTAAAATTAAAGAATAATTGAACTTACCATCTGATTGACATCCACATTATATGTGGATATTAATATCCAGTCATCTTATGTTTTCAAAGAGAAAGTTTCCATATAAATCAGATTATTAGGAATTTTATAAAACTACATAGAGGTAAATATTGCTTTAAATATGAGTACAGTTTGTTAGTTGCAGGAAGTTTTCTAATTCATTTGGGCCATTTTCTTGCATTTTGATTTATCCTGAGGTAAACTCAGAACATATTGACAGTGGGTGGTTAAATGTGAAGTGTCCCTTGTTCTTTCTTAGATATTTTCTAAGGTAAAAAAAAAATCTAGCATGCCAATATTTTGTCTTTGGCCCATTCCCCTTTGTTTCTGAAGTATGTAACTTCTGATCTTTTTCTTTGCTACAACATACTGTGAGGAACATTATGGTAGTTACATTATCTGTGTTATTGTCCACTTTCCTTCTCTACCCAGATCTTTTCATTCTGAAACTAAATTGTTACTTGGTTTTCTTTACAGGAAATTGCTACTTCGTATACTCCTAGTAGTGATCCTTATTCAGGAACCGCTGGTAAAATTTTTTTGGTAATAACTTACCCAGACAATACTTCGAATACCATATTCTGTGAATGCTGTGCTTAAGCTAAGAAACTGGATGTTCTTTTCAAATCACAGAATTCCTGTATTATATGAATGGGAAATACCTTGTCTTTAAGTTATCTGATTCTCTATGGAAAGTAGAAGGCATCAGTGAAAACCAGATACGTTAATGTTGAGTTTTATTGAAAATGCAACATTACTATACTTAGGGGAGTTGGCATATTTTCAGATATTTAAGCCATCATTAATTTTAGACCAATAGCTAATAATAAGATAGATTGTTGGTTGCTTGTTTATAGAGAGGCAAAGAGTGGCATGGCATAAACTCACATCCCAGAAATAAATGAAATTTTAAAAAGTGATATTATAGTATCTGTTAACCGACCTTGTGCTTCTTAACTCTGCCCTGGACTGTGAGGCACCTTTCAGGACCCCGAGTCTTAGAATCAGAAGTGATTAATTTTTTCTGTTACTAAATTCTCATGACTTCCTTTTTGATTTGGTATGCTGAGATTGATAAATACTGATGATTTATATTTATAAACTTAGAGTTCTGTCAGTATCCTGTTACCATTGAATCTGGTGCCAGCATCTTGAAAAGCTTTCATTATTAGTCAAAAGCATTTTGAGCATCTATGTGCATGTAATACAGTTAGCAGACCCTATAGAGAGATACAAAAGAGATTTTGGAACTTGATGATGATATTGATCTGCATTATAGCAGTCCATTACATTTTATTGCTTTGCAATGACTATATGAGTTTCCTTATTTGAAAATCATGATAATGATAGATATTTACCTCTACTGCTCTTTTCATGGTCTCCTCAACTCTTCTGTAATACTTTATAATTTCCTCTATTAGAAAATATTTTCCTGATAAATAAGGTATCAAAAGCATCAATCACAAGAAATATAGAAAATGTGTTAGGAACAACTTGTATTAGTATGTTCTAAACTAAAATGGAACAATTCATTATTGATATTTTAATAAATAAGACTTCAAAATGATCTTGCCAAATTATCCCATTATTTAGAAGTAGAAAATGAGAAGAATGTTTTCAAGGAAGTTTATCACATCCACCCTTATGTCTAGAAGTTGACAGTGCATTACAGTAAAACAGAATTACCTGAATGCTGAAAGGTTACCATGAATTAACTGATGTCACAGTTTATTTTTGTATACAGAAAAAATTGAATTTTTTTCAATTCAACCCATTACCACAAAAATTGGATCTAAAAATATTAGTTGAAATTCTGCAATAGCTTAATAAACGACTGTTTGTAGTGGTAATGGACAAAGAGGCCTTTTTACCGTAACCATTAGGAAAGATGTACTGTGAAATTTCTAATGTAAAACCTATTCTGTAAATTTGTATTTGAAATATTACTGGAGAGCTATTAAGTTTTGGGGAGGGATGGTCTGCCAGTGCACAATCATAACTCTTAAAATTTAGATTGTATTTTAGTAACATTCCATTATGTTTTTAAAAGGAGAGTTATTAATCTTTTGAAGCACAATTTTCATGATGGAAGAGGTATTGAATTTTGTAGCATAATGGTTAACCACATGAGTTCTGGAGCCAGACTGCCTAGTTTTGCCATCTCCTTGACATTGGGTGAGATACTTCTCTGTGCCTCGCTTTCACCTATAAAAAGAGGTAATACTTCTGCCTACCTCAGGGTTGTTGTGAGGATTAAATGGGAAAGTACGTGTATGCACCAGGCACAGAGTAAGCACTTAATAATGTTAGTAGTTTTTATAAACAATAAAAATAGTTGTGCCCATCTGTGAATGAATTTTGTTATTCTCTTCATTCATGATGTGTAGGAGTAATTCATAAACCTTAACTGATATGTTGAAGAAACTTAAGTATTCCAGAGGACAGTGCGGATTCTGATCTTGCTCTTGCTGAAATCTAGAGATTTATTATTTCAGCAGTTATATATTAAGCACTGCTTGGTTCTGTGGGCTGTTACAGAGCCAAGAATACAGAAATCAAGGAAAACTGACCTCTAGGAATTTAATCTTTAGTGGGTGAAGCAAATAAGGAGTAGTAAATGCCTTGATAGCCATTAGTACACACAAAGGCTGTTGTGGAGGTAATGAGAAGGGTCATTAAACTCAGACTAGGCAAGAGAATGACTAAGTCTTTAAGAAGAAATAATCATAGCTCTAGGGATATGGATAAAAGGACATGTGGAGCAGGAGGCTGGGAATGGGATTCCCAGGCAGAAAGCTTAGCACATACAAGCATGGCACTCTTGGAGGGTTGCTATGTCTAGAGAGGTAAGCAGGTGACAAATCATGAAGAGGTGTATGTACCAAACTATGACTGAAGGATTTTAAGCAGGAAAAAGACAATCAGATTTACCCTTCAGGTTAGAGACGAATGGGACTAGAGGCAGAGAGACCTGTAGAAAATTTATAGTAATTCAGGCAAGATGATGAGGGGCAAAACTAAAGCAATGACAATAGGGAAAACAAAGACGGAAGAACTTAACTCACCTTGGTAGTCATTTAGATGTAAGGGATGACAGATAAGACCAAGACAACTCCCCGCTGTACTTTTTCCACATCTTGAAGGGTGGAATCTTTTTTTTTATATATAAATTTATTTTATTTATTTATTGGGCTGTGTTGGGTCTTCATTGCTGCGTGCGGGCTTTCTCTAGTTGCGGTGAGTAGGGGCTACTCTTAGTTGTGGTGCGCGGGCTTCTCATTGCGGTGGCTTCTCTTGTTGGGAGAGCACGGGCCCTAGGCACGTGGGCTCTGTAGTTGCGGCTCGTGGGCTCCAGAGCGCAGGCTCAGTAGTTGTGGTTCACAGGCTTAGTTGCTGCTCCATGGCATGTGGGATCTTCCCGGACCAGGGCTCGAACCCTTGTTCCCTGCATTGGCAGGCGGAGTCTTAACCACTGCACCACCAGGGGAAGTCCCTGAAGGGTGGAATCTTAAGGACAGAATGTCTCTCCCTGGGAAAAGCCAGTTATGCCAGAAGTATCTGCTGGAGAACTAGAGATAAAGAACAACAATTCTAACATGAAAGATCTTAAATGGGTGGGTTGGGTGACTTGGACTCCTCCACCACTAATCTCTCCCTTAACCTCAGATACCTGTTGGAGTAGAGCCATTGCACTAAGTAGGTTTGCTTAGTGAAATGCCAAGATGTACTCTGAAGCATTCTTGAGGTTTTCTCTTTGATTCATTTGTCCCATACCCTGTGCGTTGTACCAGTCTTCCACTACTCTTGGAAGCAGAGTCTTTTTAGTAATAGACAGGAAGGATGAATCCCGCTTTCCTGATGGATATTGCTGTTGGGATGAGAGGGTTAGGCTATGCAAGAGGAGGGCCAGAAGAGGTTTATTAGTTCCCGAAAGACCTTGGGATATCTTTGTATTAGATTAGGTCAAGGAGTCAAGCCCCGCCCCCCCATCCACTAATCTAATACAGCGTATCCATGGGAACTTTCACAAAATCTCCAAATCGTTTCAAAGGTGCTCCTGAAGATAACTTGGAACTTCCTAGACTAGGAGTTTCTACAAGGAAAGCCTGTGAGAATAATAGAAACTTAACACCTGAAAGGGAATTGTTCTAAAATGTCAAAAATGCTTATATTCATAAATATTACCACATGATTTAAAATTTGGTTTCCCACATAGAGTGAAAACAGTTTTTCTGCAGTAAGTACCTTAATGACAGAGTTGTTATTACCATACAGTGCCTTATTTCTGTGGTTCTTTCCTGTAAACTTATGAATTCAGTGTTCATTATTTTGTGAGATTTCTAAAACTACCTGACCAAAAAATCTTTCCAACAAAATCAGTTTGAGATTTAAATGCTTTTGGATTGTCTTGATCATTTAGTAGCTGGATAACTGAAAGCAAACTGTACAGGATTAGCAATGTAAATTTGTATTTTGGAAAAATATCAAGTTACTGTATGTCATGAGCCTTTCAGAGTAACTCATTAATATTTGAAATGTTATTAAATCTGTAAACGTTAAGGATATTCATGTCCAGGTATTCAGAGGATAGCCGTCAAGGAAGTCAAACGGTATATGGTTCAACCATTGCTGGAACTCAAACATTGCAAAGGCTATAAAGGCCTTCCTGAGGTACTTCAGTATCCAAACTATTATCATTTTAATATATAATCAGTTTAAAAACTATCAATGAAATATTTTACATTCTTTTTGTTTTTCAGTCTTTGAAATCTGGTATATATTTTATATTTATAGCAGATCTGTATTCAGAACTAGCCATATTTTAAGTGCTCAAGAGCCATATGAGACCAGTGGCTACCGTGTTGGATGCACAGGTCTAGATGACTGGGAGGTTGTTTTTCTACTCTGTCCTTAACCTGAATGTTTTTGAAAGCCTTGTAATTCCAACTTGTGAAGACCTGAGTTTCTCAAAGTTAAGGTAGCTACTACGCATGAGCAGAATTGGTCCTATGTTGTTACTAAATTGAGGCAGAGTTGCCAGATTTTTTTCAATAGGGGTGGAAATATCTTGAAAAGGTTGATGGTCTAATGAATCCTCTTTGTGTGCTCTTATAGATGTCACTGGCTTTTGTCATCATCAGTTTTCTTGGTGAGCACACACAGGCTGTGAATAACTGGTCAGTTTGGTAGTTAGGAATTAGTGTATGAAGTTTTAGCCAAATGACCAGTAGGAATTGTGAGCAGTGCTGATGATAGCACTAGTCTAAGTTGTCCCGTGTCGAGCTCTGTGGGGGCAGTTTCATGAGTTTCAGGCCTTCTAGCCAGTAGTTGACTTTCTTACCACATGCATGCTTAAACTTCTAAATTTGTTCACCTGACCCTCATTCACAAAACTGAGACTCTTCAGAATCCAGCTTGAGAGTCACCAATAGTCAATTCTAAGCTCTCTTCAGTAGGATGTTCTCTAGTTTGTGTGGGATTCTGTGCTCAAGTGAGCTGTTGAAAGGAGTCAGGGGGTGGGATTGCCAGGGAGTTTGTCTGCAAGAATGGACTACACCGAGGGAAGACAGATATTATACTCTTCTGCTTTGGGATCCTCATAAGCCAGTGATTCTCAGCACTTGGCTAAACATTAGATCAACTCAGAAGGTAGGAAGGGAATCAGAGGCAGCTTTTTAAAGATATTAAAGATCCCACCCCAGAGATTCTTGAGTTGATTGTTCTGGTGTGATCCTGTTGTGTAGCCAGTGTACAGCCCTTATCTAGGGCTTCCTCATACCCCGAAACTAGGGTGTCAGCCGTTGAGGAGGAGAGTGCCAGACATGTTTCAGACCTCTGCAACTAAGCTGTAGCTTCATCCCCTCCAATTCTCTTTTCCTGCTTGATCGAACTCTTGGATCTTTTTGAATGAGAGAACTGCTCCTGTATTGTTATGCATTCTTCCCAGCTCTGTGGTTCGTAGAATAAACTACTTTATTCAGCCAGGCTTACATCCTTGATTTGCACAGCGAAGTTTATAGATTCTTAAAAGCCCTTTCTGCCTCCAGAACACGGCTCTGATAAATCAAAAGCCCTTCGGCTTTCAGGCTCCCGTCTCTTCCTTTGGCTTTCAAAAACTCAGCTTTGACACTTGAAATTGAAATTGAAATTGTCTTTGTTTTAATCCATATTGTCTCTCCCTACTGAAGCAGCAGCTGCCAATGAGTCACTGAGTAAGCTGCCATAGCAACCAGGAATGCAAGGAATGAAAAATGTAGCAGTTAATAATTCAAAGATAGTGTTTTATTACACTCACATCAATCACTAGAAAGCACTGTGGTAACTGTGTGGGCATGTGAGTAGCTATAGTCTCGTATAGTTTTCATTCTTAATGTTGGTGATCTTCAGAAGTCTTCTCACCATGAAGAAGAATGTGTGGGAGTTACTTGAACTAGAATGCAGGGTAAACTGAAGTGGTTCATTCATTTAGCACATATTGATTGAACATTTGAGAGATGGAAGATACTGTGTGAGACACTGTGTGGACACTGATCAGGAAAAAAGATAGATCCTGCCTTTAGGGAGCTTATGGTTCATTATTCCTATAGCAGAAGTTGGTAATCAGCTATGGCACAGCAGATACATAAGTAACGTGGATGCACAAAATCTAGCTCTTTTTCTTTCTTTTCAGTTTTATCAAGCACGTGTAAGTTTAATGTGTACAGCGTAATGATTTGACTTACATACATCATGAAATGATTACCACATCTATCATCTCATGTAGATACAGAATAAAAGAAAAAGAAAAAATTTTCTTTGTGCTGAAAACTCTTAGGATTTACTGACTTAACTTTCATATATAATATATCAGTATTAATTATATTTATCATGTTGAATGTTACATCCCTAATAATTATTTATCTTATAACTGAAAGTTTGTGCCTTTTGACCACCTTCTAGCCTGGTTCTTGAATAAGCATTTGTGTCAGATCTTTCAAGGCCTAAGGTTATTAAAGTCGTCAGAAAATATTTGTGCATCTGGTAAGAGTTGTATACCTTGTGCCAGACCTGGGTATGTGTCAGTACTGCTAAAACAAAGGTGAAAACAGATGAAAGTGTTCCAAATGCTAGGATTACAGTAAAGACAAGCAGATAGATTTGTTAACTCATTTCCATTTTTAGAGGCCTGTTTCCTCAATGAGAACGGTGTTATATTTCTAATCAAGTTTTTTTCTTCTCAGCATATTAAAAGCAACTGATACTTTATAATTTACATAGGGCAATAACATCCATTGTAAGTATACAATCTGATGAGTTTGGACACACACATACACTTGTGAAACTATCACTACAACCAAGATGAGTACTTTTCCATCCCCCCTCAAAAGTTACCTCAAGCCCCTTTGCAGTCAGTTTCCACCCATCCACCCTCAGGCTTGGACAGCCGTTGATCTGCTTTGTGCCACTATAGA
The DNA here is from genome assembly GCF_964341445.2 of Mesoplodon mirus. Taxonomy (NCBI): domain Eukaryota; kingdom Metazoa; phylum Chordata; class Mammalia; order Artiodactyla; family Ziphiidae; genus Mesoplodon; species Mesoplodon mirus. Next base: position 69,379,306 of record NC_138985.1, read on the forward strand.
TTAGACGAAAACATTCAGTGTGTACTTTGTGTCAGGCTTGTTTGGCTCAGCATATTTGTGAGAGGCATCAGTGTTGTTGCTTGAATCAGTTCTTTTTTATTGCTGAGTAGTAGTGTATGAATGTGAATATCATATAGTGTGTTATCCATTCTCCTGTTGGTGGACACCTGAGCTATTTCTAGTTTGGGGCTATTATGAATAAAGTGGCTATGAACATTTATATATAAATCTTTATGTGAACATGTGATTTAATTTCTCTTTAATAAATACCTATGAGTGGAATGACTGAATTGTATGGTAAATATTTGTTTAAATTTATAAGATACCACCAGACTGTTTCCAGAGTTGGCTGTACCATTTTACATTTCCACCAGCAATGCATGAGGATTTTGCCACATCACTGTCTTTTTAATTTTGACCATTCTAGTGGGTATGTTGTGGTATCTTCTGGTTCAGCTTGAATTGACCTAACCACTAATAATGTTAAGCATCTTTTTATGTGCTCATTTGCCACTCATATTTTTGTAGTGAAAGGTCTGTTCAAGTATTTATCCTATTACTTTTAACAGTTTGGTTGAGGTATAATTTACGTAAGCATAAAATCCAACCATTTAAAGTGCACAGTTCCATGGCTTTTAGTATATTTACAAAGTTGTGCAATCCTCAACCTGTCTAATTCTATAATATTTTCATCACCATAAAGAAACTTTATACCCATTAACAGTCACTCCTCATTTCCCCCTTCTCAGCACTTAGGCAACCACTAGTCTGTATTCTGTCACCATAATTTCCCTTTTCTGGATATTTCATATAAAGAGAATAAGACAAAATATGGTCTTTTGCATCTAGCTTCTTTCACCTAACGTGTTTCTGAGGTTCACACATGTTTAGCATGTATTAATAATTCTTTACCTAGTTTTGCTGAATAGTATTCTGTTGTATGTATTGATATATACCACATTTGTTCCTTTACTGATGGATAAAATTTGGGTTGTTCCCACTCTTTTTTGTTATGAATAATGCTGTTAGAAACATTCGCCTTCAAGTCTGTGTGGATATATATTTTTCATTTGTCTTAGGTAAGTGCCTAGAAGTAGAATTGTTGGGTTATATGCATGTAGTCGTCATCCCATCCCAGCCTGAGGATATGGTGGAGGCTCACTGTTATCTCATTCCCATGTCACTATGTTAAGTTTCTGCTGTTCTGTTCACCTTTTGCTTGGCACAAGTAGTGTCTCATCCTCAGGCTAGCTGTAATGTTTGGCCTTCTCTGGTTGCCCCCAAGATGATACTTTTTCCAACAATACCCCTGAGCATGAGTTTTCTTACATTTTGCTCCAAATCAGTCCAACCCCTCCAGCAGGAAGGCTGCAGATACAGCCTGCCCACTCTGGTCGAATTACAGTGCCACCAACTTGGGAGATTTCTGGGGAGAGGTGGAGCTGCTCCAGGCTGAAGTGCTGGGCTCCCACTGATTTTGCCAAGATTCAGTAGGTTTTCTTAAGTAAATGTTGCCTGTTTTTTGCACGCCTTTGGTCAGTTTCCAGTTTTGAAATGATAGTTTTGTCATATTTTATCATTATTTTGTGGGGATGAAATTTGCCATACTTCTTACCAGTTATTCCTAAAGTCTCACAGGGCTGCTTATTTTTAAATTGGGTTGTGCATCATTTCATTATTGAGTTGCAAGAGTTCTTTATATGTTCTGCACACAAATCTGTAATCAGATATATGATTTGCAAATACTTTCAGTCTATGGCTTGCCTTTTCATCTTCTTAACAGTGTCTTTGAAAGAGCAAAAGTTTTCAATTTTGATGAAGTTCAATTTCCTTATTTTTTTCCTGTTTATGCTTTTTGTGTCCTAAGAAATCCTTGCTTAATACAGAGATCTTTCTCCATAGCTCTTACATTTAGATCTGTGATACAGTTCGAGATAATTGTTGTATATGGTGTGAAGGTAAGTATTGAGGTTTATGTTTATCCATATGACTCTCCAGCTTATTTAGATCATTTGTTGAAATGATTCTCTTTTCCCTGTTGAATTAACTTGGCATTTTGTTGAAATTAACTTGGCATTTTGTTGAAAATCAAATGATATGTGTGGATCTGTTTCTGGGATCTATTTTGTTCCATTGAACTATATGGCTTACGCCAATGTTACATTGTCTTGATTATTGTATAGTCTTAAATCATTGCCTTCAGTTTTGAAAAAAAATTTGCTGGGCATAGAATTCTACATTGTAATTTTTTTTTCCTTCAGTACTTTAAAGATACTGCTTCATCGTCTTCTCTCTTACATAGCTTCAGGCAAGAGGTTTGCCATCATTCTTTTTAAAAAATTTTTTAATTGAGACGTAATTTGTATACCATAAAATTCACCATTTTGAAGTGTACTATTCAGTGTTTTTGGTATATTCACAAGGTTATGCAACCACCACGACTGTCTAATTCCAAAACATTTACACTACTCCAGAAGGAAACCCCATGCCCATTAGTAGTCCCACCCCATTGTCCCCTTCCCCCTTGCCCCTGGTAACTGCTAAACTACTTTCTCTCTCTATGGATCTACCTATTCTGGATATTTCATCAAATGGAATCATAGAATATGTGTTCTTTGGTATTTGGTTTCTTTCACTTAGCATGATGTTCTCAAGGTTTATCCATGCTGTAATACATAGTAGTACTTCATTTCTTTTTATGGTTGAATAATACTCCATTGTATGGATATACCACATTTTTTTGATGGACATTGGGTTGTTTCCATTTTTCACTATCTTACATAGTGTTACTGCGATCTTTTGTGTACAAGTCTTTTTGTAAAAGTATGTTTTCAATTACCTTTGGTATACACCTAGTAGTAGAATTGCTGGGTCATATATATGGCAACTCTGTGATTAACTTTCTGTAAACTACCAAACTTTCTCCAAAATGGCTGCATCAATTTACATTCCCACCAGCAATGCATAAAGGTTCCAATTTCTCCACATCCTCACCAACACATGTTGTTCATCTTTTTTTTTTTTTTTTTTTTTTTTTTTTTGGCGGTACGCGGGCCTCTCATTGTTGTGGCCTCTCCCGTTGCAGAGCACAGGCTCCGGATGCGAAGGCTCAGCAGCCATGGCTTAACAGGCCCAGCCGCTCCACGGCATGTGGGATCTTCCCGGACCGGGGCACAAACCCGTGTCCCCTGCATCGGCAGGCGGACTCTCAACCACTGTGCCACCAGGGAAGCCCCATCTTTTTTAATATAGCCATCCTAGTGACTTTGTGAAGTAGTATTTCATTGTGGCTTTGATTTGCATTTCCATGACTACGTTCAGCATCTTTTCATGTGCTTATTGGCCATTTGTATATCTTTGGAGAAATGTCTTCAGATCCTTTCCCCGTTTAAAATTATTTGTCTTTTTATTGTTGAGTTTCAAGAATTCTTTTTAATATGTTCTGGATTCTTAGACCCTTATCAGATATATGATTTGCAAATATTTAAATATTTTCTGGGTTGTCTTTTCACATTTTTGATTAAGTGACTTTTGTAACAAAAGATTTTAATTTTGATGAAGTACAGTCTTATCTATTTTTTTCCTTGGCTTCTTGTGTTTAGGTGTCATCTGTGAAACCATTGCCTAATCCAAAGTTAGAAAGATTTACACCTGTGTTTTCTTCTAAGAATTTTATAATTTAAGCCCTTACATTTAGGTAAGGTCTTTGATCCATTTGGAGTTAATTTTTATGTATAGTATGAGGTATTGGGGGTCCAAGTTCACTCTTTTGCGTGTAAGTATCCAGTTCCAGCACTATTTATTGAAAAGACTGTTCTTTGCCGCATCTTCCTTTTTTGAAAGTCAGTTGACTATAAATTTATGGATTAATTTCTCAACTCAGTTTTATTCCATTGATCTATGTCTGTCCTTATGCCAGTATCACACAGTCCTGATCACTATCTGTTTGTAATATGTTTTGAAGCTGGGAAGTGTTCTTGGCTTAGAAACGTAGGAAGTTTTCCATGGCAGTTGACCTAAAGATAAGGTGATACCAGTTTGTAAGTATTAGCATAGCTTTACATTTTTGTACACAGTAAATGATGATGTAATCCAAATGGTAGGAAGATCCTTGATTGGGCACTCTTCCACTATTAGAGTTGATGAATTTTTGCTTGATAGTATTTTCATAAATACTATACTGTACTTTACCTTGTCTAGCAAGGTGAGACCTCAAACCATGTTGATGGTTGCTGGTATTTGATTTGTTAGCTGACAATCAAGTCAGGACAGCTTCTAAAAAATCTTCCTTTGAAGATATCCCATGCTCTTGGATTGGAAGAATTAATATTTTTTAAATGGCCCTACTACCCAAAGCAGTCTACAGATTTAATGTGATCCCTATCAAATTACCCATGTCATCTTTCACAGAACTAGAACAAGTAATCCTGAAACTTATGCGGAGCCATAAAAGACCCAGAATTGCCAAAGGAATCCTGAGGAAAAAGAACAAAGGTGGAGGCATAACCCTCCCAGACTTAAGAAAATACTACACAGCTGAAGTAATCAAAACAGCATGGTATTGGCACAAAAACAGACATATGGATCAATGGAACAGAATAGAGAGCCTCAAACCCACACACCTAAGGTCAATTAATTTTCGACAGAGGAGGCAAGAATATTCAATGGAGAAAAGACAGTCTCTTCAGCAAGTGGTGTCGGGAAAGCTGGACAGCCGCCTGTAAATCAATGAAGTTAGAAGTCTCCCTCATACCCTACACACAAAAACTCAAAATGGCTTAAAGACTTGAATAGAAGACATAACGCCATAACACTCCTAGAAGAGAACATAGGCAAAACATTCTCTGACATAAATTGTAGCAGTGTTTTAAGTCAGTCTCCCAAGGCAATAGAAATAAAAGCAAAAATGAACAAATGGGACCTAATCAGACTTACAGGCTTCCTTTCCACAGCAAAAGAAACCATAAAACGAAAAGGCAACCTACAGACTGGGAGAAAATATTTGCAAATGATGCAACTGACAAGGGCTTAATTCCCAAAATATAAAAACAGCTCATACAGTTCAATAAACAAACAAACAAAAAACCAACAAAGTCCCATCAAAAAATGGGCGGAAGACCTAAATAGACATTCCTCCAAAGAAGACATATAAATGGCCAATAGGCACATGAAAAGATGTTCAACTTCCCTAATTGGGACAGAAATGCAAATCAAAACTACAGTGAGGTTGGGCTTCCCTGGTGGCGCAGTGGTTGAGAGTCTGCCTGCTGATGCAGGGGACTCCGGTTCGTGCCCCGGTCTGGGAAGATGCCACGTGCCGCGGAGCGGCTGGGCCTGTGAGCCATGGCCGCTGAGCCTGCGCGTCCGAAGCCTGTGCTCCGCAACGGGAGAGGCCACAACAGTGAGAGGCCCACGTACCGCAAAAAAAAAAAAAACTACAGTGAGGTATCACCTCACACCAGTCAGAATGGCCATCATTAAAAAGTCTATAAATAACAAATGCTGGAGAGAGTGTGGAGGAAAGGGGACCCTCCTATGCTGTTGGTGGGAATGTAAATTCGTACAGCCACTATGGAAGACACTTTTATACATATATACATAAACTGAATCACTTTGCTGTACACTGGAAACTAACACAACATTGTAAATTAACTATACTTCAATTTAAAAATACCTGGTGGAATAAAAAAATAAAATCTTTCTTTGAGACAATTGCAAAAGTAAATATGTAAGTACTTAAGAAGTAATACTACCTCAGATCTTACAGTATAAACCACTGTTAATATTTGGTGAATATATCACTTATCTACCTGTGCAAACATAATTTTACATAAATAGTGTCATACCATACTTGTTGTCTTTCAGTCTGCACATCCAACAAATATACCATAGATATCTTTGTCATTAAATACAGATGTATTTCATAGTTTTGATGATAGCATTATACCACTGTTGAAGTAACTGTAATTTCATTAATACTCTTATTGTTGAAATTTCAAGTTTTATCCAACTTAACACTCCCACCAACAGGACATGTAAGTTCAAGTTTTACTTTGGGCAAAACTGAATTTTGTCACTATTTTTCTATCTTTGCTATATCTACCATTGTTCTATATCCTCTTCCCTGTTTAATTTTCTTCTGTTAAGATGTTGTGTGAAAGAAGTTTACTTATCCACCAATATCTCTTGAAATTATAAATTAAAAAGAGGGCAACTGAAGAGTATAATTGAGTACAAAATGAAACTGGAGTCATGTAATGCCAGGGGCATAGGTTAACCACACATGATGATAAAAATAAAACTATTAATTAAGCTTTTCACATCAGCCCTTTGATAGTTCTTTTATTAGGATTTTGTGTAATGAGCTTATGCTAATAAAAGTGATATCTTGTATTTTGGAACACTCACTGTGTGCCAACAGTCATGCTAAGCACAGGTATCTCATTTAATGCTTAGAACAGCCTTGTCAGAAAGGGATTTTTATCCTTACCTTCATAGATGAGGAAGCTTGAGGTTAAGTGATTTGACCAAGGGAAAACCATGGGTAGGTAGGTGACTGAACCAAAATTGTGATTACGAATATTAGGGTTCCTGGTTCCAGAAATTTGATAGTGTACCACCAGAAGATTACAGAGAGGTTATAAAAGCAGGGGTTGATAAGATGTTGGTCTAGGATTTCCTAGTATCAGAAATAGCAAACCCTTTTATCTTAATGGAGCTGATCAGTGAAGCTATCTTATAGTAAGTAGGTTGCTTGATTAGTCATGGGATGCCTCAATAGAGGTTAAACAGAGCACAGATGTGTCAAGGACCTTGAGGATCCTCTATCTCCAAAGGCAGATTGAGTGGAAACCTCAAAGCCCAATGAGGGGGAGTAGGACCTAAGTTGAAGGTCAGTTTGGAGAAGTTGTAGGGGGCTACATGGTTACAGATTTAGTTAGGCACTTAATTTGTAGCTGAGGAGAATAAGGCCCTTCGTAAACCTCACCTGAGTGTGCCTAGGAGCTTTTAATGCCTCAGATTTGAAATACAGTACTTTAATACTGTAACCAAACTCTATCTTTTCAACCACATACACTATACTTTTCCATGTACCCTAAGCCCCAGTTAAAATCATTTGCTATATCTTCAAAAGACCTTTGTAGCAATCCAAGGGAATGGATGTCTAGATTATTTTTCCCTCACATCTTTGCTTATGAACATTCTGCCATTCTATAAGACCTTTCAAAATGTCCTTTCTTAGAGAAAGCTGCTTCTGATGGTGCTAACCTATTATGAACCACACCCCATAATTAATAATTTGTAAATATTTCCTTCATCACACTTAGCCTAATGCCTTTCATTAGCTATTTATTTTCTTGTCTGATTCTATCTAATAGCCTTTAAGCCAGAGGGTGAACTAGTTTTAAATCATATCCACAAATTCTTTGGTGTTTCTCCAGTCAAGAGGTAAATATCAACTTCATTTCTCTTGAGTACGGACTGGCCCTCCTAATTTCTAACGAATGCAGTGGAAGTGATACTGTATGACTTCTGAGGCTTGGTTAGAAAAGGCAGTATGCTTCTGTCTGGCTCTCTCAGGAGGTTTTCCCATGGGGCCAAGTTTTCATGCTCTGGGGAAGTCCAGGCCATATCAGATGCCAGATATTTGAGTGAGGAAGCCTTCTAGATGACTCCAACCCCAGCTGCTATCAGATTACAACCATGCGAGAGACCCTGGGTGAGAACTACCTAGCTGAGTCCATTCGACCCCCAGAATTGTGAGAGATGATGATACATGATATTTTTGTTTTATGCTACTAAATTTGGGGTAGTTTGTTACACAGCAGTCACTAGAACAGAGACCTCTAGAAGAAACACTGGAGAACATCCACTGGGATGGTCCTTCACCATCTTCATGTTTGGCTACTTCTCAAGCAGTGCCCATGGCATGTGTTTTTTCTAAATCCTCTGTTGACCAGGGCTCTTACAAAAGCTTCTCTTTGTCTCTGCATCCTCATGCTCTTGGAATCCTTGCAGTTACAAGAAATGTACACACAACTTTCCAAAAATGGGCAAGCAAAGTTAAATCAATAAAGATACTACTAAATTCAAGCAAGAAGGAAAGTAGTACAAGTTAAAACAGTTGTTGAGGACAGTTAATCTTGTTCTCTTTAAGCCCTTCCTGAATGTCAGTGGCTCATTCTAGATATTTGTTAGCCACATACATGCTGCTTAGTTAGTATTCATTTTTGCTTATTTTCCTAGGAGCTGAAATGGGCTGTGTATAATTGTTTGGAGCTTAAGGTAAAGCAAAGAAAAAGGTTATTTTAGTTGATGGTTCTAATAATCCTTTTGATATTTTAAAATAAAAAAATTTCAGCAAAATACTGGATATTTGTTGTAGAAATTTTCAGAAATACGAGTAAAGCACAAAGGAGAAAACATCATGTTTTTCCTTTCCCCATTTCCCTTAATTTTTTTCCCCCTTAATTGGTATGTATCATTCCAGACTCTTATTCTATGCCTATATGTTCATGGAATTCCATTAAGTATTATCAGATCATGTTACTCCTCTGCTGAAAATCCTCCATGGATCCCATCTTACTCAAAGCCACAGCTGAAGTCTTCACCATCACCTAAAAGACCCTATAACATCTGGAGTGTGTGCATGCATACACAGATGTATACATTCCAGTGGCTCTTTCTAAGTCGTTTCCCCCGCTCTTCCTCCTGTTCCCTTGTGGCCATGTTGATCATTTAATGTTCCTAAAATACAGCAGGCAAGCCCCTGCACCAGAGCCTTTGCACTTGCTCTTCTCTCTGCCTGTGACCTTCCTTCAGGTCTCACAAGCATCCTCTTCCACTTTTTTTGTTGCTTTGGTTCAGCTGTTGCCGTATCAGAGAGACTTTCCTTAACCATACAGTACAAAACAGGAATACCTTACCAGCCCATTGAGCTCCCCTCACCCTCACATCTCCTATTTTCCTTACCCTGCCTTACTCTTTTTCTATATCACATACTTGACGAATTTGGCCTATGAGCCTTAGTTTGCTGACTCGTGTTCTAGGAGATTTAGGTGTTAGGTTTAGCCTGTGATCCATTTCCTTTTTTTTTAACTGTGGTACAAAGTATGGGTCGAAGCACTTTTATTTTTCTTTTTTCGCATATGAACAATTATTCTAGCACCACTTGTTTAAAAGACTGTTCTTTGATTATATTGTGTCAAAAATCAATTATCTGTACATGTGTGGGTTTGTTTCTGGATTCTCTGTTCTGCCTGTTTCTGCCCTTCCCCTGTACTACACTATCTTGATTACTGTAGCTTTGTGCTTTGTAGTAAGTCTTGAAATGAGGTAATGTGAGTCTTCCAACTTTATTCTTTTTTTTTCCACCAAATATTTTAGTTTTTCTAGTTCCTCCCTCCCTCCTTCCCCTCCTCTCCGTTCCTACTTCCCTTTTATTACATTGGCTAGGATCTCCAGTGTGATGTGAATGAAAATGCTGAAAGCTGAGAACCTTGCTTGTTCTGGAACTTAAAAGGAAAGCGTTCAGTCTCACTACTAAGTTTATGTTAGCTTAGGTGTTTTGTAGATGCCATTTATAAAATTGAGGAAGTTGCCTTTTGTTCCTATTTCCTAAGACAATTTATCATGAATGGATATTGAATTTTGTCAAGTGCTTTTTCTCTCATCTGTTGAGATGATGATGAGGTTTTTCTTCTTTGATCTGCTAATATGATGAATTTCACTGATTTTTGAATGTTGAACCAACCTTTTATATATTTCTCAATTCAATTTGCTAATATTAGTTAAGGATTTTTTTTTTTCTTCTATGGCCAGGAAGGATGTTGGTCTATAGTTTTCTTTTCTTGCAGTATCTTTGCAGGGTAATGGAAGTCTCATTAAAAGACGTTGAGACGTGTTCCTTCCTCTTTTATTTTCTGAAAGAGTTTGTATAGAATGCTGTAAAATTTCCTTTGTGCTCTTCTTTAGCTGTATCCCACAAACTGTGATATGCTGGTTGAAAACAAGGTTGGTTGAAAACAAGGATGGGGGTAGACTATATTGGTAGTATAAATAACATTTATCACATTAGACTTGAGCCAACTGCTTGTCCCTTGAGGCAGACAGATTCCCTGAGTGAAGACAAAGAATTCTTCCAAATCAGGCTGAAGAGTCTCTGAAGAGAACAGACTGACCATTGCCACCAGGATAGCGCCAGTATCTGTTCCCGCTCCTAATGAGCTTATAATGTTTGTACAGTAATGATGTCAGCAGAAGTATTTTGTTGACTTGAGGTTAGGTTCCAATTTTTCTAAGACTGAAGGGTTGGGGTTAATAAATGTGAGGAAAATTCAAAAATCATAAAAGACCTGCCCTCCGATGCATATAAAGTAACAGCTGTCACTTTAAATGTTTGTCAGTGAGGTCAGGTTGGGGATGAAAATAATCTAGCAGTCAGTCAGATGGAGCAGTAACTGGACTGAGAAGAACACAGGAGGGGTTTTGCCTTTTCTTATACCGCAGAGACAGTGGGAGAATGAAAATACAGCAGTGAGAATTGTGAAAGCATTCTGTGAAAACATCAGGTGATGGCTAGGGGGCACCAAAGTACGGTAACAAATAAGATTAGCAGTAAAGAAGAAAATCTGAGATACCAGGAAATTAATCTTATTCTGCCACGTTGGGTGGAGGCTGTCTATTTTGTCGTCGTCTCTGATCTGAGGACCTTGGGTTGGCAGTCTTCGTCTGAAGATCATCTGCTCCTAGAGGATTGTTAAGACTCGAGCTTAAGATCTCCTGGAAAGGTCTATTTCATCAGGACTCAAAGGTATTGATAATTTTTCTCTGATATTAAAACACTTTTAAAATTTCTCTTATGATTTGTAAGTTTTTGTTCTTTTAGCCCTAGTTTTGAAAATTAAAGAGAGCTCTCAAAATACTTTTAAGTTAGTTAAAATTCAAATTACCAAACAAATTAAGTTATTTCTACTTTTCTTCCTTTTATAATGTGAAGAAGCAAATCACAAGTTACCTTGTAACCATTACAGGACCCAAAAAACACTGAGTTGTAAAAGACACATGGGAAGTTTTAGTGTTCTCAAATTGGGAAAGGCAAAAATAAAGAAGATTGACAAGGAGACAAGATAGAAACATAGTAAGAAGTATCTAACTGCAGTTTTTACAAGATGACAATGTAAAAACAGCAGCAATAAGTGATGATTATAGGAAACTTTAACACAAAGTTTCTTCTTTTTGAAAAAATTATTTAAGAGTATACCAGAAACACATAGATTTCACAATATTTTTATCTTTAAGAAGAAACTACTATCTGGGCACAAAATGAGTTGGGTCATTTTACAGAAAGAAAACCCTAATTTTAATTTGATTCTTGTGTTATATCACCCAAATAATGATTCACAGTGAAGGCTCTGTCTGCCTTTCATTAATGCAGCTTTCTAAAGCCGCCTAAATATTTGTTAAGACGTATGTAAACATGTAATTTAAAGTTTTAGTTCTGCTTTAAAATAGTATTACCTATTATATTGAATTTACCATCTTAGTAAAATGAAGTTTCAATGATAAGTGGTTAAACCATATTCATTATCTGATGTGTATGAGATGTATTATTCTGTTACTATACTATAATATAGTCTCAACCGTTTTATTAGTTACTGCCTTAACCAAAATAACTCATTTTATTTCCTCCAAACAGAACTAGAATACATAAAACCAAAAAGTGTTTAAATTTTTTTCTCCATGCATGGCTGCACATTTTGTATCTTTTATAGATTTTAAGATTTTGCAAAAATAAATATTTTCCAAGGCATCTGCACTTACTCTTTGTCATTCTATAATTTAAAAAATAGGAAACAAGCATAAATTAAAACCATATTATGTGACCAGCATTTCGTATCTTTTTCTTAGAAATTGTCAAGGTATCCAAAGATTGTTTATTAATTTAGCTCAATTTAATACTAACCTAAGTTATTAACAAAGTTAACTATGGATTGGGAAACTGCAATTTAAGTGTACACATTAAGTCTTTATGGTTTGTAGCATAATAAGAATTGCACATGACTAAATCAACTTGACCTAAAATTCAAGCGATTTAGAAAGTTCAAATCATAAAAATGTTAAATCCAAGTCTTATACAAACCAGTACATTGCACTAAGATGATTTTTATGTGATGGTACATCAGTGAGAAGACCGAGAGCTGTTTTTAAACTAAAGTCATTCCAATTTGTCCAGAGGGATATGATCAGGAATATTACGTGAACTCTTTTCTAGTATAACTCTTTATTTCTGATATACAATGAACCTCTGCATCCATAAACCAAAAATTTATATTATGTCAAAAGTTTTAACTTTCCGGCTTTTTGAATCTGATAGCCTAGCATCTAATGCCATTACTCAAACTAACAATTAACTTTTTTCTCCTGTATTAGTTTCAGCAAGAAAAATTTGAGAAGGCAATATGTGTAAAGCTTGAGACTTTAAAAAATTTTACTCGAATTTTATCTGGACTAGATGAATATGTGAGTAACAACAGATAACTTTTTGATTAGTTTTTTAAAAATAATTCCTAGGGAAAAGAGGTGGGGGAGGAGGGAACCAGCTACAGGCAGATGAGATGGGAAAAGTTAACCTACTACCTGGTAATTATATAATTCTGAAAAGTATAATTTTATATTTATAGAAAGAGTTGTAGGATTTATAGTACAACCTGTGTCCATTTGAAAGGTTTGTTTCTATCCTTCTGTCAGAGATAAAATCATCTTGTTGGGCCAAGGGAATCATTGGGATTTGGATGCTACAGTTTCCCTTGGGTCTCCTTTATGATTGCCTAGAGGCTTCTAGTTCTTCCTCTTTTTGGCTAGAATGGGAGAATTTTCCAGTGGTTTACAGTGTCAAGTTTTTGCATCTCCTGGACCCATCGATGGAAAGAAGTGCTTGAATGAGGTCAAGAAAGTTTGGAGTATATGGGCCAGGACAGGACTTGGGAAGTCCTTAATGATGGCACAATGATCTGAATATAACCAGCATTAGAAGTTGACATATTAGGGACTTCTTCATATAGAGGTTGCAATTTTAAGGGACTCTGAATTATTATGGATCATTCCAAAGATGGAAAAGGAGAGAAGAGAAAGGCAAGATAACAAACTGGAAAGTGCAGAACAGGGTTTAGGTGAATCCACAAGTGAGGCAGATTTTTAATTTTTTACATTTTACTGGTCTAGGGAAAGAGTCTTTTAGGGAAATTTTAGAATCTGGACTGTATTTAGAAGCCTCTCCTACCAATTTTTAGCTATATTTTAAAGTAACTTTATACTCACAAAGAATTGCAAAAAATAGGACTGAGAATTCCTGTGTATCTTCACCCAGAATTCCCCAGATGGCCCAGTGGTAAGACCTTATATAACCATAGTTCTTTATCAAAAACAAGAAGTTGACAGTGGTACAGTGCTTTTAACTAACTACAGACGTATTCAATTTTTACCAAGTTTTATACACATTCTTTTTTTTTAAATATATAGTTCTATGACATTTTATCACATATATAGATTCCTATACCTGCCACAACAATCAGGATACACAACTTTCCCATTGCCACAAAGAAATTCTCTCATGCTAACGTTTTTATAATCATACCTTCTCTATAGTTGTAACCACTGGCAACCACTGATCAGTTCTTTCTCACTATAATTTTGTCATTTCAAAGTGGAAATTTATAATTTCTATAAATGGAATCATACAGTTTATAACCTTTTAAAATTGGCTTTTTTTACTCAGGATAATAGCCTTGAGATCTTTTCAATGTATTGCAGGTATCAATAGTTCCTTCCTTTTTATTGATGAGTAGTATTCCATTGTATGGATGTACCACAGTTGATCCATTCACTTTTTGTAGGACATTTTTTATTGTTTCCAGAGTTCAGATTATGAATAAAGCTGCTATAAACATTCATGTACAGATTTTTGTGTGGACAGATTTTTGTGTTTTCATTTCTCTAGGATAAATACCCAGGAGTATGATTGCTGATTCTTATGGTAAGTCTATGTTTAACTTAATAAGAAACTGCCAGACTTTTTTCCAAATTAGATGTATCATTTCATATTCCCACCAGCAATGTATGAGAGATCCAGTTGCTCTATATCCTCACCAGCAGTTGGTATTGTGGATTTTTTCTTGCCATTTTAGTAGGTTTCTAATTGAATTTTTTGTTTTCTACTCTTGTATTTAGAGAATTCCTTATATATTATGAAAATAGGTCTCACGTGAGAACTGTGAATTTCAAATGTATCTCCTAGTTCATATCTTGTATTTTCATCTGCTTAACAGGGTCTTTCTCATAGCAAAAGGATTTGGTATTGATAAAATTCAATTTGTTGGTATTTTTCTTTTATGATCATGATTTTGGTGTCATCGCTAAGAACTATACCTAACCCATAAGATTCTTTCCTATGTTGTCTTTTAAAAGATTCATGATTTCACTTTTCACATTTATATCTATGATCCATCTTGAGTTAATTTTTGTGTCAGATGTGAGATTTATGTTGAAGCCTAAAAATGTACCGTTATTCTAACACCATTTATTGAGAAGCCATTTTTTTCTCCTTTGACTTGCTTTTGCCCTTTTGTTAAAATCTGTACTTGATGGGTTAAATCTGGCACTCTTTTCTGTCCTGTCCCTCTACCAATACTACATTGTCTTTTTTAATATATATATAAAAATTTTTAATATTTATTTATTTAGTTGCACCGGGTCTTAATTGCAGCACATGGGCTCCTTAGTTGTGGTATGTGAACTCTTAGTTGTGGCATGCATGTGGCATCTAGTTCCCTGGCCAGGGATTGAACCCGGGCCCCCTGCATTGGGAGTGTGGAGTCTTAACCACTGCGCCACTGGGGAAGTCCCCCTCTTTCTGAAATTTTTTGTTTTGTTTTGTTTTTATATTTCCATATAAATTTAGAAAGCTTCTCAATGCCTACAAAAAATCCTCCTGAGATTTTGATAAAAATTGCATTAAGCCTGTAGATCAGTTGGGGGAGACTTGACATCTTTAATGTGTTAAGTCATTTTTCAATCCATAAACACAGTAGATTTCTCTCTTTATTTAGGTCTTTAAAAATATATTCATCAGAGTCTTGTAATTTTCTTCATACTAATCCTGTGCATCTTTTGTTGGATTTAGACTGTACCATTTCTCTTTTTTTTGTGGAGCAATTAGAAGTGGTTTTGTGTTTTTAATTTCATTTTTGATATGTTTGTTGCTAGTATATACAAATTCAGTTGATTTTTGTATGTGAATCTTGTATCTTGCAAACCTGTAAAACTCAATTTTAAGTGCTTTCCTCTCTTATGTTTCCTGGAAGAAATGGTGTAAAATTGCTGTTATTTATTCTTTCAGTGTTTGATACAATTAAGCAATGAAACCATCTGGCCCAGAGATTTCTTTATCAAAAGGTTTTATACTGTGGATTCAGTTTTTTTAGTATTTACAAAACTATTCAGGTTATGTGTTTCATTTGGGGTGAGTTTGGAGAGTTGTAGCTTTTGAGGAATTTGTTGATTTTTTTTTTTTTTTTCTTTTTGCGGTATGCGGGCCTCTCACTGTTGTGGCCTCTCCCGTTGCGGAGTACAGGCTCCGGATGCGCAGGCCCAGCGGCCATGGCTCACGGGCCCAGCCGCTCCGCGGCATATGGGATCCTCCCAGACCGGGGCACGAACCCGTATCCCCTGCATCGGCAGGCGGACTCTCAACCACTGCGCCACCAGGGAGGCCCGAATTTGTTGATTTTTATCCAAGTTGTCGAATTTATGGGCATAGAGTTGTTTTCCCTTCTTATCTTTTTAATGTCTGCTGAGTCTGTAGTGATATTTCTTCTTTCATTCATGATGTTGGTAATTTGTCTCATCTCTTTCTTGTAGATAGAAAAATACTTTTTTATCTATTGGGTCAATTTCTTTTAAATCGTGTATAGACTGCTTACATTTAATGTAATTTTGGTATGTTAGGATTTAAGTCTGCTAGTTTGTATTCTCTTTGTTCTTTCTGATTTTCATTGATCTTTCCTACCTTCTTATGAGTTACTTGAACATTTTTTTAGTATTCCATTTAAATTGATTTACAGTGTTAATAAGTGTATATCTCTTTGTATAATCTTTAGGTGGTTATTGTACATTTGCATAAATAACTTATATGTAGCAGTCTACCAGTATCCTCATTATGCCACTTCAAATGGAATGTAGAAACAGACCATTGGATAGTTGAGATTTTGTTTCCTTTTTGTGCTAAAGTGCCTGTCAGATGAACAACATTGCTCATGTCATATTTCTCCGAAGTGACCATTGCAATACCTAGTTGTCCTTGATGAAATTATGCAACTTGGAAAGATGTGTACATGATTTAGCAATGTAACAGGTATCATGAAGGAAAAGGTATTTGGCCTGAAGGGAATGCAAACTTAGACTAAAAAGTTCTCATGAGGATTATT
This sequence comes from Mesoplodon mirus, assembly GCF_964341445.2. Taxonomy (NCBI): domain Eukaryota; kingdom Metazoa; phylum Chordata; class Mammalia; order Artiodactyla; family Ziphiidae; genus Mesoplodon; species Mesoplodon mirus. The sequence continues at coordinate 69,395,790 of NC_138985.1, forward strand.
GCATTGATTATGTGCTTGTGCAACTGCATGTCTCCAGAATCTGGTCAAGGACCAGATTGCCAACTGAGGGCTGGTTTTAAAAAAAGAAAAAGAAAAAAGCAGATCTAGGAAGACACAACTATAGAAAGTAAGTCTTAAAATATCTTGAAAGGTGACTGTTGTGGGTTGAATTGTCTGCCAGAAAGTTATGTTGAAGTCTAAACCCCAAGGTACCTGTGAATGTGAGATTATTTGGAAATAGGGTGAAGTTAAGATGGGGTCATACTGGGTTAGAATGGGCCCGAAATCCAATGGCTGGTGTCTTTATAAGGAGAGGGAGATTTGGAGACACACGAAGAGGGAAGTAGGCCATGTAATGACAGAGGCAGAGATTGGAGGGCTGCAGCTATAAGCTAAGGAAGACCAAAGATTGCAGCAACCACCAGAAGCTAGGAAGGATTCAAGTAATACAGTGACCCAAGGCAGAGTTTGTTCTAAGGATGCAGGGCTGATGAGATGAAATGTTCTGAACTTAGCAGCCATCAGAACCAGCCTCACTGACAATTTATCTGGTCTGTGTCCCTCACTATAGGCTTTTCTTTTACAGAGGAGTAATTGTCAAGAAAGTGGGGACACAGTTTTTGAGGCACTAGCCTGCTGTGTTCCCCCCTTTGCCTGGCAAAGAATAAAGCCACCCTTTCTTTATCCTCCAAAAAAAAAAAAAAAAAAAAAAAAAAGTGGACAACTGGGCAGATTATAGGAATGCTGAGTTAAATGCTTAGCAGCCAAATTTTACCAAGGAGCAGTACAAGATGATCAGAATTCAAAAGTCCCAAGAACCAAATATAAGGCTAACATTGAAGGGCTCAACAAATTATTTGGAGCTCACATTCAGCTGCAGTTGTCTTGGCAAGGACGGCCTTTAGACTGTGGAGATTCAAGGAGTTTGAGATTTCCACACTATTTCTAAGTCAAGTATGGTTTGTGTCAGGGAAGGGTCTAAGCCAGATCTCAGGAAGCTCCACTGTTGTCAAAGCTCACCAGCCAGAGACCACCATGAACAGAACTGAGGTCAAAGTGAGGTTTCTTTAGCTAGGTGAGGACCTGAGGGGCATCCTTGTAAGAGGTTTTGGACTTGTGATTCAAAGAAGGGTTAACAGAAGTGGAGGCTGGTAGTGATTTGGGTGCTGTCAGGAGCTTGGGGCTATTCAGTGATTGTGTACCTTGGTAATTTTATCTAGGGGGTAGTACATTTAAAGCAGAACTAGAGTTACTGTTGGCCAAAAAAAAAAAAAAAAAAAAAAGCCATGTCAGAAGCAGGAGGTATATAATTACTTTTGTGGCTTCACAGTGTCTTTGTCTCTTGTTTGAGCCATGCTCACTGAGTGGTGGGGCTCTGTCTCAGTCCACTGTGTTCACAGAGCTGCCTTTTCTGATCATTGTTGGCATATTGTGACCATTGTTTATATTTAGATGGGACTGTGCAGCCTTTCTATTAGTAGCCAAGGCTCTTTTTCCTTTTCTAGGGGCCTGGCCTGGAGACAGCATTTATCACTTCTGCCTACATTCCACTGGTTAGGACACACTCATGTGGCTACACCTAAGAGGCTGGGAAGTAGATTTTAGCTGTGTGACAGAAGGAAATGTGAATTAAGTTTAGTAATTACATAACACTCTCTTTTTGTTGTTGTTCTGCTTTTAAAACAATGTTTTCTCTCTCTATTCCCACTCCCATAAGACATACACCTTATTACTTAATATGTGTCCTTCAGATCTACCTTCTATATATTTAGATTCTATAGATTTTTATGAATCTTTGAAAGATGCATAGGATTGCTTTGAGTGCATTCTTAAAATGTAAATAAATGTTCATTGTATATCATCCAATGATTATTATTGAAAATTAATGATTATTAATGTTTTACTGTGTGTTTTTGAGATCTATGCTGCTACATAAAAATCTAATTTATATCTCCTGATTGCTTCAAAATATTACATTTTATTCATATTCATTTGACATTTTACTTATCGTTTCACCACGTACAAAAAGTCAGAAGCTTTACTAACTTAATTTGTCATATTTATTCTTCCAGTTATAAAGCACCCCTTAGTGGCTTAAGATAATGACAATCATTTTATTCATGGATCTGCAGTTTGGACTAGGATTGTCAGAGACAGCTCATCTCTGCTCCATGCAGTATTAGCTAGTGCTGGCAGTTTCTCAGTTGGTTGGGGCTGGAGTCAACTGAATGCTCAGTCACATCTGGTGGTTGATGTTGGCTGTTTGCTGGGGCTGTTTGCTGGAGCACCTACATACAGCATGTCCATGTGGCTGCTTGGCTTCCTCACAGTGTGGTGGCTTGGTTCCAAGGGCAGTTGTCCCAAGAGAGCAAGGCAGAAAGAAGTGCATGAGTTTCTTGTGACCTTGTCTCAAAGTCACATAGAGTCACTTCCACTGTGTGTTCTTGGTCGAGGAGGACACAGAGGTCTTCCTAGGTTCACAGGGAGAAGACGTAGACCCCACCACCCAATAGAAGAAATGTCAGTGTTACACAGTCCAAAAAAAAAAGGCACGTGGAATGGGATATATTGTAGTATCCATCTTTGGGAAAGACAGTCTGCCACATTTGTGAAAATTAAGGATCTGATTTGGATATAAAACATGATTTTTGAGACTAATTAGCACAAAGATTTTAACTGTAAAAATACAACTTTTTAATAGTCCAAATACACTCTTTCATTTTGGACCAAGTACTAGACTGTGGCCAACAAACTCTTGCTCCCTGTATCCCTAGACTTTTTCTCTAAAGTTATCAATATCTTTCCCCCCGGTCCTTATTTTTTATGTGATCAGTGTAACAGATGAGATCAACCACTTACTAGAACATGATTACAAAACCTTTGCACACCTTGGGTGTCATAAGAGAAAGTGATTTTTTTTTTCCTTCAGAAAATACATCTTATGAGAAAGAAATAGTAACTAGTTCTCAGGCTCTTTCTCCTTTTGTTTTGTGCTGCTGACCAGAGGATCTTTTATGTACTGGATATTCTGATTTGATTCGAAGCCCTCAATACACAGTGTGACTATTCTGAAAGCTTATTGTTTCCATCACTAGAAAGTAGATGCATAATTTTTGTGGTTCTCATGCTTTTTTCTCCAACCTGTTCTCTCCTGAGACTTCATTAAACGTGATGGTGCTTGAAGAAAGCACTGCCAAATTAGTTCTCTGCTTTTCTTAAGGTGATAGGATGTGTGGAGAATGGGGAAGTGTTCTAGCAATCAGTAGGTCTAGGAGAGGTTGTAGTTGAGTTCACCTAGGCCTATCAAGTCTTGATTTCTATACATCATTTTAGCCATATCCCTCAACATCCAGAAAGACTGTAGCCAGGTAGATGATGATGCATAGCATAGCAGTGTTTCCCTTTTAGATAAAGTTTTCACCAAAGCAGAAAATCACAGGTAAAACAGTAAGGTGGGCCAATCAAGTTCATCCCTCTTTCTTCTTGAACCTCTAGGCCAAGATGAGATCGGTCTTTGGGCTTTTGTTTTCCCTCATTTGTTTGTTTAGTGGAAATTTTCAAATGTATACAAAAGTAATGAGAACAGAATAGTGAACTCCCATGTACCCATCCCCTAACTTCAGCAATTATCAGCTCAAGGCCAATCCTGCAATGTATGTTCTCCACCTTCCTTCCCCAACTGTATTTTAAATGCATTATTTTAAAGCAAAACCTTGATACAGTTTCATCTGTAAGTACTCAATATGTATGTGTAAAAGATAGAGACTCTTTATAGCCACAATAACATTATCACACATTTAAAAATAAGCAATTCTGGAGGCTGTTGAAACATGCAAAAGGTGTATTTGTAATTGAGGAGCATGAAGCAAAGTTACATAACATGAAAAAGGAAGTTTTAGTCTCCAAAATCCTGGAAGAGGTTGCAGTTCAGCAGGTCTGTCTGATGTTGAGAGCTACACCCTGTCTTTCTGTCCTTCTGATAAATCCCCTCCTTTTGTGATAAGACTGATTTGTTAGACTTTCATGATTTACACTTGGAACTGTCAGGACAGTCCTCCTGCTATGTAGATATCTTAATGTTGCTCTTTATTTCTCTCCATACTCTTTTATTTCTCACACTACTCAATTTAGTTACAATAATAATGCCATCAGCTCCCATTTATTGAATGCCTGTCACATGCCAGTCACTCTACCAAATACTTGACATTTAAACCTCACAACAACCCACTGAGGACGGTAATTTCCCTATTTTGTAGAGGAAGAAATAAGAATTTACATGGATTAGGTCATTTGCTCAGGTTACACAGTTAATAAGTATGGAACCAAAATCCTACCCAGATCTTTCTAATCCTCAGTCTGTTTTCCCACTCTGCCATGCTGGACCTGACAGGCATGATTTTTGTTTCCTAAAAATCTAATACAGTTCTGTAGCATCAAGCTGTGAGTTGTTCATCAAACCGTTTCCTCCTATTGCTAGGCACATGACTAGACTCCTTCACTGCAGTTAGGCTTGGCCACATGGTTGAGTTCTACCTATGAAAGGTGAACAGAAGAGTTATGCCCTATTTCTTGGCCAGGCCCAATAAAATTTCCCATTTGCTGTCCTCTGTGCTCTGCTTTTGCTGTTTAGTTTATGGTGCCTAAAGTGACCTTGGAAGCCACATGTTGACGATGGCAAAAACTGACAGCTTGGGTCTCTGACAGAGGCCCCTGCCACCAATCTCAAATCTCCTTGAACTATTTATATGAGCAGGAGATAAACTTCTGTTGTATTTAAGCCATTATGTATTTAGGGGTCTATTTATTACAGTAGTTAGCCTTCCTTAATTTTTATGTACTATTTCAATTATGCTTTCTTGGGTAACAAACCACCTCAAAATTTTAGTGGCTTAAAACCACAGTCTTAACTCATGATTCTGTGAATCAGAAACTTAGGCTCTTGCCTATACTTGTTCGTGCAGCTACAATCAGCAGGTGGGTCAGCTGGGGACTGACTGGTCTAGCATTGCCTGCCTCACATGCCTGGAGATAAGAGTGGCTGCTGGCTGGACCACGTGTCTCCAGCAGGTTTGCCTGGGGTTGTTCACGTGGTAGTGGAAGTGTTCTCTGCAGCAAGAGTGGGCAAGCCCCGATCCGCAAGTACTTTTCAGGCTTCTGCTTGCATGTGTTTGCCAGTGTACCATTATCCAATGTAAGTCACAGAGGCAGAGGGAAATGTAATTTATTAGAGAGTATTTACTTCAGCACTCTCCCATATATACTAACAGTACTAATGCACAAATTAGGCAAATCGTTCACATATGTACAACAGCTCAGTCGCTCAACTGTCAACTCTTATTTGACAATAGAGTGCAGCTTTTTTTTTTTTTTCTATTTATTTTTGGCTGTGTTGGGTCTTCGTTGCTGTGCCCGGGCTTTCTCTAGTTGCGACGAGTGGGGGCTACTCTTTGTTGCGGTGCACGGGCTTCTCACTGCTGTGGCTTCTCTTGTTGAGGAGCACGGGCTCTAGGCACTCGGGCTTCAGTAGTTGTGGCATGTGGGCTCAGTAGTTGTGGCTTGCGGGCTCTAGAGCTCAGGCTCAGTAGTTGTGGCGCACAGGCTTAGTTGCTCTGCGGCATGTGAGATCTTCCCGGGCCAGGGCTCGAACCCGTGCCCCCTGCATTGGCAGGTGGATTCTTAACCACTGTGCTACCAGGGAAGCCCTAGAGTGCAGCTTTAAGGCTGTTTTCATAACCCCTGAATCAAGTTGTAATATCGGGGTTGGTTTTAATAAAAATTATATTGATTTTGTTTTAAAATTACATCTCAGGTTTATATATAAAAAGTGAAATATTTACCAATACATGATAAATTCATAGCATTGGCACTATAACAGTGATGTTGTAGCTTATGGCCTAAATTTACCTGAGGTTTAATGAATCCAATTTATCAAGATCCTATGGATTTGTAGCCAAATCCATACTTTAAAACAATCTTTAAAGGGCTAAACTTAGATTCACCCTTGTTTAGAGTAACTTGTAAGGAAATGATTAAGTTCTAAGTTCAGTACTTTTTCACTTTCCTTAACTTTTCCTTTATTAGGCCACACTGAACCACCTGTAAGGACAGAATGCTTTCCTCCACTGCTCAGGGCAAAGTACTCTGCAGTGCCTTACCTCCACAATGCTATTGATATGGTGGTTAAAGGCCTGAGTTCTGGAGCCAGAATGCCCAGATTCACATCCTGTCATTTCTGCTTGTTGTGTGACCCTGGGCAAGTTAACTACTCGGTACCTCAGTTTCTTCACCTATAAAATGGCAATAATTACCACAGCCTAACTCATAGGGCTATTATGAGGATTAAATGAGATAAAGTATCTAAAAAAGCCCTTAGTTCAGAGCCTAACCCAGGTTATAAGAGGTCATACGAATTTTCTTTTCTTTTTAAATTTCAGCTTTCTTGAGGTATAATTGACAATTTTATTTCTAATTACTCTTCAGACCTATATCTGAGAATGAAATATTTACAAATACATTATAAACTTAGGTTTGTAGGAGATTGCCTATTTTCTTAGGACATGTATGCTAAAATATTGAGATAAAGTCTCATTTGAAAGTTGTATAGCAACTTTCAAATGCTATACAAAAAGAAAAAATATGTGGAAAATATAGAATGTTAAATATGGTGCCATGTTAATACTTGTTAATATATGTAGGATATGAATGTTCATTGTATTATGTCAAGTTTTCTGTAGGTTTGAAATCTTTCGTAATAAAGCTTGGAGGGAGGATGGAAGTACTTTGCCCAGTTCTCTCAGTGTCTCATTTTTCTTTTCATTTCTTCTTCCGCCCTCTCTGTTATCTCCCCCAAATTGTCTCTCACATCTCTCCCACGCGGGGCCCCTTGTCTCTCCTCATCTACAGGTTATCTCTTTATTATGTACTTGTTAATAGCCGCAGCTTAGCGTAAGTGGTTAAACATACAAACTCTGGAGCCAGACTGTTGGAATATCTGCCATCTCGCTTATTGTGTGACCTTGGGCAAGTTACTTTAAACTCTCTGTAGCTCAGTTTCCTCCTATGGTTATCGTAAGGAGTAAAGAAACAATGAGTATCTATAAACGATTAGGAGAGGGTCTGGTATATTGTCAGCCTCTGTAGGAATTTGCCATAATGATAATAATAATCTCTTGGTGTCCCTCACGTCTTTCCTTCTGTTCAGTGGTGATAGGCCCTGGAGCCTTCCTCTTGAGGAGAGGGAGTTGGGAGAAGACTGCAAATGCTTTTTACTTAATACCTTTTTTTTTTTTCCTCTGAACACAAAAGGAATTGAAGTGGGCAAAAATCCTCCTGAAAAATGTTTCCACGTTTAGAATAAATATGTTCTAGTCTGTTTTTGCTTTCTGATTTCTCCCTGAAAAGATAATTATTTAACAGTAAAATCTTGTATTAACCCTGGATATTGGTAGTGGCATCAACACCTTACCCCTAACCTCACAGGCCCATCTAGTCTGCACTGTCTTCTCCTTTCTCACTCTTGAAATGGCACAGCCCTTCTTCCTGTACGAAGGTCAGCCTCTCACCTGTGCTGGAGATCCCAGCCTCCTCACCTTCTGAGGAACCTTGCATTCTCATTTACTCCTTCTCTCTTCTGTACTCACCTCTCCCTCCCAATTACGTCTTTTCCATGAACATTTAACTTCTTCTCATCTTAAGTTGGACGAGGGAACCCTCCCTAGATTCCATATCCCCTTTGAGCTACTGTCTTTTCTGCTTCACATGATATTTCTTGAAAGAGATTCTCATTTTCCAGCTACTTCTCAGCCCACTCCAGTGGCTTCCCTGCTGTCAGTTTAACAAAACAGCTGTTACTAAGGTGACCCATAAACTATATGTCACTAAATCCTCAGGCATTTTTCAGGACTAACATTATTATTTTTTTTTTTTTTTTTTTGCTGTACGCGGGCCTCTCACTGCTGTGGCCTCTCCCGCTGCGGAGCACAGGCTCCGGACACACAGGCTCCGCGGCCATGGCTCGCGGGCCCAGCCGCTCCGCGGCATGTGGGATCCTCCGGGACCGGGGCACGAACCCGCGTCCCCTGCATCGGCAGGCGGACTCTCAACCACTGCGCCACCAGGGAAGCCCAGGACTAACATTATTTTGACTTACAAAAACATTCAACAGTTCGACTATAATCTCCTTATTGAAACCTCTTTATTCACCGTTGGTTGGTTGTTGTTCTGTGAATAATAAAGTAGTGTGTCTCTGCCCCAGGAGTCTCAGGTCTCATGCTAGCATCCATGAAACAGTGTCTGACTTATTAAATAACTTGTGAGTGGACTAAAATAAAATCCCAGACTTGACACTAACCATCGTATTCCTAGCAGCCCCACAGTGCCTGGCATGAAGTAGGTGTTCAGTATTTATTTGTGAGATGGCTGGATGGAGGGATGGACTTTCTCAGCTCTGCCAAGACATTGCAGGGATAAGACCTTTCAGAAGAGCCAACCAGGTTCTGGGATTGTGAGGGAGACAGCTGAGAGAACGTGAACATTAATTTGATCTGAGGTTTCTCTGGGTTTATGTGTCTAATTGGAGAGTATTTTGATCAGCCAGCTTCTCTTCTGAAATGTAAACCATCTGACAGAGGTAATCCTATTAGTTCCATTTTTATTCTGAATTAGTTGAGCTGGTGTAATGTTCTAATATTTAGCTGAATGTAGCGGTGGTGCGTGGGGAGGGCTGATGTGAGAGGTCGGCAGCCTGCAGTGGGCAGAGGCCTGGGTTCTCTTTCGAAGGGGGAATTCTGGATATTCCTGGGTTTCTTAGAGAGGGTGTGCAGGTGGGGGAACCAGGAAGTTAGAGAGAAGTTGGATAACAGCAAAGGCACACTTGGTCAGCCTCAAGATCTGCCCGAAGCCTGCTGGCGGTCGCTGTGGACACACCATAGAGATTGATCTCTGAAGCTGCTGGTGCCAGAGTGCTTCAGACTGTCCCTGTAAGGATGGACTGTTCCCCTTTTACAAACAGCATTTTTTAAAGTAACCTAAGCAAAGTTTTACATAGAATAAAATTGTTTTCAGGACAGATAAAAAGAGTGAAAAGAATGCATGAGAATATTAAATGGACAACTATTAAGATTTCTTGAATTAGAAACTGAATAATTGTGTAGAAAGGCAAACAGCCTTTAGGGTGACAGAGGGGTTCTTGGAGTTGACAAGAGTGACAAGAATTATCTAGGGTTTGACTCTCAACAGGAGGGATATCACCCCAAGGGGGTAAAAATTGGTTCTTGGGGGACAAAAAAAAGAGCAGCTTAGTGATTCAACGGCCTGCATGGCCAAGGTACCTAAACAGAAATACAGTATATTTGTGGTATTAGAATTTCATGGTGGCAAAGGGCATTAGGTAAAAATGTCTTAAAAGTCTCCTTACAGGGCGATAACAAAAAAAAAGTTGAGAAACACTGGACCTGTTGATTCAAATGGAAGGATTTTGTTGATCACCAGTGGGTCCCCCTGGGAAGACGAACTGGAAATGTGTGTTGACTCAGCAGAAGGAAAAAGATCTCACATGTTGTCTAGTGAGTATCCACTGGGAGATCTAAAAGCAGTGGTGGGCAGCTGGGCCATCCCCCAGAGCTGCTCAGTAGGTGATGAGCTTCTGGCTCCATACAGATTCAGTGCCCAGGAGGCCAAGCTGATAGCCCCAGACACACGCAGCCAGTTCCTGGACACAGCAATAGGATGGTATGAATTGGGTGGGAGTTCGGATTCCAGTAGTTAAACCACCCACCTTCCACTCTCCAGATTTGTTTTGCTGTGTTCTGTTCTTAGCTACCTCCCTCCCTACCCTTCTCTCCTGCTAGCTCTCAAGACTCCCATTATTCATTTCTGCTGCAGGCAGGGGGATCAGTAGCAATGTTGAATGAAAAGAATGCTAGACACACAGAACCACATGCTGACATCAAAGAAAGAAATGACCTTCAGCCATACAATTTTAGTGTGGAAAGCCAGATAATACACTCTAACATCTGTGAAATCAGATTAAAATGCAAGTAGACTTTTAGCTTTCCTAATCCCCGCTTCTGAATAGGACCTGGACATGCAGGTCCTTAACAAAATAAAAATGAAGACAATGTCAGGTATAGGGAATGGTTAGTTCTTACCCCACAGGTATTTGGCCTTGGAAATGGCTTCTGGTCTCTCAGCAGCTTATAAGTCTAGACTTTGCTATCAGTTTGAAAATGGCAGTGTTGTTTCAGAGGGGCTCCTAAGTGTGGGAAGGATGGCCTAGCACAGTCTCCTCCTTTGCCCTATCCCTGATGCTCATTAAGGTCATGCTAGAAGGGAAAGGTCTGATTAGATAACCAGCGTTGCTACTTCTGGAGCTCTACTACATGTCAGGCACTGTTGTAAGTGCTTTACATATATTAATTACTTCTTATAACCAAACAACCCTGCAAAGGGAGCACTATTATTACAGATGGTAAGCTCAGGCACAGAAAAGCTAAGTCACTTGTCCAAGGTCACACAACTTCCGGTAGCACTGGAATTTGAACCCAGATCTTCAGTACCCACAGAACTTGCTGTAACTCTGCTGTTTATATGCCTTGGGGCCAACTCTCCCTAACTTAACGCTGTCTTTGAAGTCATGGATGAATGGGCTTACAATGAAGTTGCTCTTAACACCATGTACTTTGGATTTTTATGTAAGTAGAACCTTGGGTCAGTCATCAGGCCCCCTGCACAGTTGAATCCTTTAGGCCACTTACATAATGGACTAATTGCTGGATACGTGCTGCCCTCTTGTGATGAAAATAATCCCAATACGACCTTCTCGAGCTCTCCGGAATGCACCTACTTCCTTTAGTCCAGTCCCATGGTTGGGGGGTAGAAGATGTGTGAGCTCTGAAAAGTCAGACTCTTGTGTCACCTGACATTCTCCAGGGTGTTTCTAGCCTTGTGACTCTCAGTCAGTGAGGCTTGTAAACGTGATTCCAGAGTCCTGTAAATTTTAGCACCATTAATATAGAAGAGACCAGGCTTCCCAAAGGGACACTAAAGAGACCCCATCTGTGTCCTTGGGGGGAGAGTTCATTTTGTTTAACTTGCCCTAGTGGATTGGGATCAGGTTTAAGAGACTTGGCAGAAAAAAGGTCAGTTGGAGAATGAACTGAAGGTCACAAACTATCAGAACAGAGGGAAAATAAAGCCAGCAGAAGGCCTGTGTTCTGGTTCTTGCCATAGTGATAATACAGCATGTGGCCTTGGGCAAGTCGCTTTTGCTCTCTGATGCCAGTGTCTGCACTGGCAGAGTAAGAGGGGTGAACTAAGTGAGCTCAAAGTCTTAGATATTACCAGGTCCAAAATCCCTTTCCTAAAGGGTGTTGTTTTACCTCCCCCCCCCCCATTTTTAGAGACATCCTCATTAGTAAAACAAGGTACATATCCATACCCACTAGTTCTCAGTTTCCTCCCTTGGGAAATAATCCCTACTGGACAGGGTTGTTGGGAAGAACCAGTTTCCATTTGACCCAGTGCTAATGGGTTCAGTCAGACTGGGTTTGTTTAGGCAAAGACACACGCACACATACAAATGTTTAAAATCAAGGAAGACTAATTTTGAAGATACACCTACCCAGTTATAAGTGACTATCTTCACAGTGCCACTTGAAAACATGCTGATTTATGGGTTACTCATTATTCTCTGCAGCTGTAGTTATTACCAGTGCCTGTCTGTGGCTGTAACACATCTGTGTGTGTGGGCAGTGCCTGGGTACCGTCTAGGGTGATCGGTCCAGGGCAGGGAGTCTCTTCCTATCCAAAGAAGACATTACATTGTTCTGTAACTTCCACCTGCTTCCAAACCATTTATTAGACTCCTATACTTGACGGGTTCACGTAGATTGAAAAAAAAAAAAAAAAAACCTCATAGCAAGAATCTTTGACTTGCTAATCCCACTGCAAAGAAATAATCCTAAAGAACTTTCTACTTGCATAGAAATGTCTGTAAGAATCACCACGACCACCACAGCCAGTCTGGAAACCTGAGTGTCTGTCTAACACTTGGGACATAATTGAGCAAATTATCAAACCAATAGAATACAAATGATAATTATAAAGGTTAACAATGTGGGGAAATGATTGAAAGAAATTGCAGATGTACACTGTGATTATAACTATGTAAAAAGATGTCAAAATAGTCAACCTTAAAAAAGAAATTCTGACATGGACGAACTCTGAGGACATCATGCTAAGTGAAATAAGCCAGTCATAAGAAGACAAACACTGTATGGCTTCACTAATATGAGGGACCTAGGATAGTCAAAATCACAGAGAAAGAAAGTAGAAGGGTGGTTGCCAGGGGCTTGGGGAATGGGGAAATGGGGAGTTATTGTTTAATGAATATAGAATTTTGGTTTTACAAGAAGAGTAATTCTGGAGATGAGCGTTGGTGATGGTTACACAACATATGGATGTGTTTATACCACTGAAATGTATACTTAAAAATGATTAAGATGGTAAATTGTATGTGTATTTTACCACAACAAAAGTCTCCGAGTAGGCAAAATATGGAAAAATAGCATGCAAAAATAAGTAGCTGTGTTAGCATTGTGTTACTATAAGCGTTATTTGAATCTTTTCCTTTAATATTGTGATACTGCTTTTGTAACACAAATGTGACAGAAAAAGTCAAGGAAAAAAATTCGAGTTATTTCGATATTTGTTATTTGCCCCAAAAAGCACCTAAGTAGTCTTGGGGAAAATCAGAAACTTATTTAACATCCTTGAACTTATTTTCTAATTTACTATTGTTTAAAATCTTTTTTTTTTTTTTCATTACAGATCATCGGGGGCCTGTAATCTTTTCAGTGCTTAGTGCTTCTAAAAGTTTTAAGCTGGTCTTGGATGCAGTTAATTCAGTTTTTTTGTTTGTTTGTTTTTTGTTTTGGTTTTTTTTGCGGTACGCAGGCCTATCACTGTTGTGGCCTCTCCCGTTGCGGAGCACAGGCTCCGGACACGCAGGCTCAGCGGCCATGGCTCACGGGCCCAGCCGCTCCGCGGCATGTGGAATCCTCCCGGACCGGGGCACGAACCCGTGTCCCCTGCATCGGCAGGTGGACTCTCAACCACTGCGCCACCAGGGAAGCCCTGTTATTTCAGTTTTAAGTGAGAATCACGCTGGGATGACCCCTGGGCCCTGCAGCTCTGCTGCCAGCCCATCTGTGTGGTAACATGAGCTTTGTCCTTACCTGCTAATTCCACTTTCATTAAAATTCCTCTCTATGGACCTGGAATAATGGTCATGGTTCTGCCTTTCAGCTCCAGAGCAAGGATTTTTTTTTTTCCCTGTAAGTGAGCAATTAGTTACTGGAAATAGATGTGTGTAACACCTGGAAGTGGACGAAAACACCGATGAGCCAAATGCTCCTTCCCAGTTTGGCAGCCGAAAAGGGACACCTGGCAAAGGCTGGAGGGCCTGGCTCTGTACAGTGGTGCCAGCTCCCGCTCTGCTCTTACTGTGCAGTGAAGACCTGGATGTGCCTCCCTCTGTTCAGTGAGTGACACAAATGGTAGGGCGCTTTGGTAAGAATGATGACAACTAACAGCTATGCTTTTCACTGACGGAGCCAGGATACTGCAGGAAGCTCGATGTGGAATGTTTTTAGACTTGACTTTGAGAACTTCCAGTCCCATATTTGACCTTGTTGGGAAGTTCCCTAAGCCTAAGAGTGTAAAGAGGACACCTGGGGGTGCCATTGTGAGCAGAAATGAGAAACGTTGGTTTAATAATATTGTATATTGAGCACTGACCCTGCACTGGGCATTGTGCTAACTGCTTTCCATGCTTCAGCTCATTTAATCCTCACAATAACCCTGGGAGTCAGTACTCTGGGATTCCTATTTTTCAAGGAGGAAATTGAGATTCTGACAGTCTTAAGATGTGGCCCAAAGCCCCACAGTGATTTGACATGGCTTATTTTATAAGTTCCAAATCAGCAAGGACAAGCCATAAATGTAGTTCTGAAATACAGGAGCTATAGTTTCTCTCCCTAAATCAACTCACGGTTCCTGTGGAAAGAAATAGTCATATCCTAAGTTTGTGGAATTCCTTTATTTCCCCAAATTTTCTGTTATCTTTTTCTTAATTAGGAAAAGTCTCCACTTCTCTGCACAGAAGCTCACCTGTGGGTAATGGAGAACTTTAGTGAATTAGGAGCCTGATTTTACTTTTTTAAGAAAAATAGAAAATCTATCATTCACCATCTAAAAGACTAAAGTATTTCCAAGTTAGAATTTAAGCCAACAACACACAAATTCAGTCTCCCTTAGAGGCCGCAGTTTTAATTTCGATAGTCTCTAAAAGCAGTAATATTTGGTAGTTTCTGGATACAGTTTAGACTCTCTAAAGTTTAGTTTTAGCAGTTTAATAAATTACGAATTTGTCAGCTGAGAAGTGTGGTTCTCTCACTCAGCAAGCCTGAAGTCTGTTTGAAGCACCCTTGACCCGTGCTCATTCCTTTGTGCTGTCTGGGCATATCTGCTGCCCAGGATCTCTGGTAGAGAGTTGCTGCCTCAGGGGCTATTAGGCAAATACCCAAATCGGGGGGTGTGGGCAGAGTGGGTAGGAGCCGCCAAAGCAGTGCCTTAGGGGAATGGCCCCCATGTGCTGAGTGACTGTACGGGATTTTCCCCCTAACTTCCAGGACCAACTTCCTGAATTGAACCCTTCCTAACCGGGGCTGCTGTATTAAGTCAGGCTGGACTTCTGAGAACTCCCAAGGTACTGATGGAGGGCCCCCTCACCCCTGCCCCTCTCATGCTTGGCCCGTCACCTTGGTGCCTCTTGCCACAGTGGGTCCAGGCCCACCTCTGTCCTCCCCTTGGCAGTGAACAGCCGAGGAAGATAGTGGACGTCAAACCCGGCCTGCTAGGGCCCATCATGGCACGGTGCTGAGGGATGTGAGGTTCGGCCATGCCAGCGTACCCTGGCCCCAGCCATTGGGGACTCAAGTTATTCCCCCTGAGAAGCCACCTGTGTGGGTCGGGTAGTTAAATGGAGAGGCCTCAGATGCTTCCTCTGCTTTTTTCGGTCCCTTGGTGGGTAGAGAGGCCTGTGAAGGATCACACTGAGGATGCCTCTTGCCTTCCCTCATCAGGCTCTCCTCATAGCACGTCACCCCAGGGCCCCACCCCATGCAGTAAGTGCTCCTAAAGGGGTCACAGTGTGCTTGCCAGGCCAAGTCCCTTTTTAAAATCCCAGACTCAGGCAGTTAGAAAAAATGAGTGTTTTCAGTATTTTACTAACAAATGAATTGGCAAAAGAACAAGTTCTCTGGTGATACCTCCCGCTTTCCCCCATTTAGCATCCACCAGGTGCCCGCTCCGGTGGCAGGGGTCTGACGTGCTCTCTGGGTTATCAGCGGCTTGCCTTGCCTCCAACTCAAGTCACTCGCACAACTGCTCGGGGGCAGGAAGAGACTTCCCTTCCTCAAAAGGGCGAGAGAGAGACAGAATTCCTTTTGGAGCGCTGATTCTTCTTCCTGGGACAGAGAACCTCTGCCCACGGCATCAGTCTTCCGAAGGTCAACCCCGACCCACGAAAGCCCTGAGTGGAGCCTCAGCATTACGAAGGCAGCGTCCTGTCCCTCAGACTGGCTAAGAGGAGGGCATCCTGCGATCTTTGTCAGCAGACGGTGAGACTCCAGGACTAAGACGTAAGCCCATGGCGGGTCCTTCCTTTGGCACCAAGTCCCTACAGAACCTTGGATGAGTCAAATCCCCACACTGTACCCCCCCTCAGTATCCACAGCTGTGAAGTGGGAATAATATCAACACATGGGGAAGTACTGAGGAGGAAGAGAACATTGCAGGTAGAACACTTTTGTTCGTTGAGCACCTTTTCCCCAAGAAACATGGCACCAACTTTGCACCGTGTCCCCAACTCTTCATTGAATGCGGCAGTGACCGACTCACTCTCCCTGGTCTTTGGGCAGGCGTTTCTATGAGCTCAAAGTCTCATTCCTCTAATTTCAGATTAAAATAATCATGCATTAACATCTCTTCAGAGTATGTTTACAGTCACTAAAACAGCTCATACTTTTCCTGCAGAATTGTAACAGCTACTCAGGGACTCTGCCAATCAGAGTGTGCACACGGAGCTCGTTTTGCACCACGAAGGCAGTAATCCTGGAAGTTCCACCTCGGCAGACACTGGATGTTTCAGACGTCCAAGACAGGCAACTGCACAGAGTCACCCCCAGGGCCAAGACCCACCCACAGGAAAACATCCCCTCAGAAACAGACAATCCGCTTCTCGCCTTCAAAGACTTTGGCCTCCTCTGGCTTTATCAAGTTTCCGTTTAAGCTGTTGGAGAAACACAGAGAACACAAGTAAGTGTGAGACTACTGTATGCTCCTTCCCATTATGTGTTCCTAACACACTCTTGTGCTTCACACAACCCTGAAATTAAGGAACAGAATCTGTCCAACACTTGTTTTTACTTTTCTCTTTTTTAAAATTGAAGTATAGTTGATTTATAGTATTGTGTTAATTTTAGGTGTATAGCATGGTGATTCAGTATCTGCAGATAATATTCTGTTACAGGTTATTACAAGATAATGGGTATAATTCCCTGTGCTATACAGGATATTCCTGTCTATTTTATATATAGTAATTTGTATCTGTTAATCCCATACCCCTGATTCGTCCCTCTCCCCTTTGGTAACTACAAGTTTATTTTCTATATCTGTGAGTCTATTTCTGGTTTGCATATACACGCATTTGTATTATTTTTAGATTCCACATGTAACTGATATATAGTATTTGTCTTTCTTCCTCTGACTTATTTCACTTAGCATAATTTTCTCTAGATCCAGCCACATTGCTGTAAATTGTAGTATTTCATTCTTTTTTATGGCTAATATTCCATTTGTGTGTGTGTGTGTGTGTGTGTGTGTGTGTGTGTGTATCACATATTAATCCAATCATCTGTTGATGGGCACTTGGGTTGCTTCCGTGTCTTGGCTATTGTAAATAGTGCTGCTTTGAACACTGAGGTGCATGTATCTTTTCAAATTGGTGTTGTAGTTTTTTGTGGATATATACCCAGGAGTGGAATTGCTAGATCATATGGTAGTTCTATTGTTAGTTTTTAAAGGAACCTCCATACTGTTTTCCATAGTGGCTGCACCAATTTACATTCCCACCAACAGTGTACAAGGGTTCCCTTTTTTCTACATCCTTTCCAGCATTATTTGTAGACTTTTTGACGATAGCTGTTCTAACAGGTGTGAAGTGATACCTCATTGTGGTTTTGATTTGCATTTTCTAATAATTAGCGATGTTGAGCACCTTTTCATATGCCTGTTGGCCATCTGTAAGTCTTCTCTGGTAAAATGTCTATTCAGATCGTCTACCCATTTTTTTAATTGGGCTTTTAATGTTAAATTGTATGAGCTGTGTGTATATTCTGGACATTAACCCCTTGTTGATTGCATCATTTGCAAATATTTTCTCCCATTATGTAGGTTGTCTTTTCATTTTTTTGATGGTTTCCTTTATGGTGCAAAAGCTTTTAAGTTTAATTAGGTCCCATTTGTTTATTTTTGCTTTTATTCCTTTTGCCTTAGGAGACTGACCCAAGAAAAAATATCGCTATGATTGATGTTAAAGAGTGTTCCCCCTATGTTCTCTTCTGGGAACTTTATGGTTTCCAGTCTTACGTTTAGGTCTCTAAACCATTTTGAATTTATTTTTGTATATGATGTGAGGGAATGTTCTCATTGTTTTACATGTAGCTGACCAGTTTTATCAGCATCACGTGTCGAAGACATTGTCTTTTCTCCATTGTACTGTATATTCTTACCTCCTTTGTTGTAGATTAATTTACCATAGGTGCATGGGTTTATTTCTGGGCTCTGTATTCTGTTCCACTGATCTGTTTTTGTGCTGATACCATGCTGTTTTGATTACTGTGGCTTTGTAGTATAGTCTGAAGTCCAGGAGGGTTATACCTCCAAATTTGTTCTTTTTTCTCAGGATTGCTTTGGCAATTCAGGGTTTATTGTGGTTCCATATAAATTTTAGGATTATTTGTTCTAGTTCTGTGAAAAATATCATGGGTATTTTTACAGGGGTTGTATTAAATCTGTAGATTGCTTTGGGCAGTACGGCCATTTTAATAATATTTATTCTTCCAATCCAAGAGCATGGGATATCTTTCCATTTGTTTGAATCACCTTCAATTTCCATCATCAGTGTTCTATAGAGTATAGGTCTTTCACCTCCTTGGTTAAGTTTATTCCTAGGTATTTTATTTTTCTGACATGATTTTAAATGGGATTTCTAAAACTTTTTCTAATATTTCATCATCAGTGTTACAGAAATACAACCGATTTCTATATATTAATCTTGTATACTTCCACCTTGCTGAATTCATTTAGTAGTTTTAATAGTTTTGTGGGGAGACTTTAGGGTTTTCTATATAGTATCATGTCATCTGCAAATAGTGACAATTTTACCTCTTCCCTTTCAATTTGGATATCTTTTATTTCTTTTTTTTTTTTTGTCTGTTGTGGCTAGGACTTCCACTGCTATTTTAAATCAAAGTGGTGAGAGTGGACATCTTTGTCTTGTTCCTGAATTTAGCAGAAAGGCTTTCAGCTTTTCACCATTGAGTATTATACTGGCTGTGGGTTTGTCATAAATGACCTTTATGATGTTGAAATATGTTCCTGCTATACCCACCCACTTTGATGAGAGTTTTTTATCATGAATGGATGTTAAATCTTGTCAAGTGCTTTTCCTGTGTCTGTTGAGATGATCATGTGGTTTTTTTGGTCTTTCCTTTCGTTAGTGTGGTGTATCACTGATTGATTTGCATATGTTGACCCATCCTTGTGTCCTGGAATAAATTCACTTTATCATGGTGTATGATCCTTTTTATGTATTGTTGGATTTACTTTGCTAATATTTTGTTGAGGATTTTTGCATTTATATCAAAAATATTGGCCTGTAGTTTTCTTTTTTGTAGTGTCGTCTGGTTTTGATATCAGGGTAATAGTGACCTCCTAGAATGCATTTGGGAATGTTCCCTCCTCTTCAATTTTTTGAAATAGTTTAAGAAGGATAGGTATAAGTTCTTTATATGTTTGCTAGAATTCCTCTGTGAAGCTGTCTGGTCCTGGACTTTTGTTTGCAGAGAGTTTGGTTTGTTTGGTTTGGTTTTTATTAGATTCAATTTCACTTCACTTCTAGTGATCAGTCTGTTAAAATTGCCTGTTTCTCCTTGACTCAGTCTTGGTAGGCTATATGTTTCTAGAAATTTGTCCATTTCTTCTACATTGTCCAATTTGTTAGCATATAAATGTTCATAGTATTCTCTTAGGATTTTCTGTATCTCTGTGGTATCAGTTGTTATTTCTCCTTTCATTTCTTATTTTGTTTATTTGGGTCCTCCCTCTTTTCTTCTTGGTGAGCCTGGCTAAAGGTTTATCAGTTTTGTTTCTCTTTTCAAAAAACCAGCTCTTGGTTTCATTCATCTTTTCTACTTTTCTTTTAATCTCTTTTATTTCCTCTCCAATCTTTATTATTTCCTTCCTTCTGCTGACTTTGGGCTTTGTTTGTTCTTCTTTTTCTAATTCCCTTAGGTGGTATGTTAGGTTGTTTGAGATTTTTCTTATTCCCTGAGGAAGGTCTGTATCACTGTGAACTTTCCTCTTAGAACTGCTTTTGCTGCATCCCAGAGATTTTGGAAAATTGTGTTTTTGTTTTCAATTGGTCTTGAGGTATTTTCTGATTTCCTCTTTGAGTTCATCATTGACCCATTGGTTTTTTAGGAGCATATTGTTTAGTCTCCACATGTTTGTTGTTCTCTCATTTTTCTTTCTGTAGTTGATTTCTAGTTTCATACTATTGTGGTCAGGAAAAATGCTTGATATAATTACTATCCTCTTAAGTTTGCTGAGGCTTGTTTTGTGACCTAGTATGTGATCTATTCTAGAGAATGTTCCATAGGCATTAAAATAATGTGTATTCTGCTTGTTTTGGCTGTAGTGTCCTGTAGATATCAATTAAGTCCAACTGGTCTGCTGTGTCATTTAGGACCTCTACTGCCTTACTGATTTTCTATCTGCATGATCTGTCCATTGTTGTAAGTAGGGTGTTAAAGTACCCCACTATTATTGTATTATTGTCAATTTCTCCCTTTATGTCTGTTAGTATTTGCTTTATGTATTTAGGTGCTCCTGTATTGGGTGTATATGTTAGAGTGTAATAACCTCTTCTTGTATTGATTCCTTTATCATTATATAATGCCCTTCTTTGCCTTTGTTTTAGTCTATTTTGTCTAATATGAGTATTGTTCCCCCTGCTATCTTGTCGTTTCCATGTGCATGAAGTTTTTTTCCATCCCCTCACTTTCACTCTGAATGTGACTTTTGCCCTGAAGTGAGTCTCTTGTAGGCAGCATATTGAAGGGTCTTGCTTTTTTATCCAGTAAGCCACCCCTTATCTTTTGATGGGAGCATTTAGTCCACTGACATTTAAGGTAATTATTAATTGGTATGTACTTATTGCCATTTTATTCCTTGTTTTCCAGTTGTTTTTGTAGTTCTTGTTTGTCCATTTCTTCTTTTTGTCTCTCCCATTGTGGTTTGATGCGTTTCTTTATAGTATACTTGAGTTCCTTTCTTTTTGGTTTTTGTGTATCTATTGTAGGCTTTTGATTTGTGATTACCATGGAGTTCATATATGTTGACCCATAATTATATATACTTGCTTTAAACTTATAATCATTTAATTTCAAACACATTCTAAAAGATCTACATTTTTTACTCCTGATGTCATATTTTATCTCTCTCTGCTTATCCCTTTACTGTTTATTGTAGTGATAGTCACTTTTATAATTTTTTTCGGTTTTTTATTTTGATGGTTTTATTAACAAGTATATAATATACTGCATACTGTACATACGAGGACTGTACAGTACAAATTTATGTTCACAGTTTGACATGACAAAATGTCATCATTGAATTCCATCTTTTTTTTAATCCACGTACTGGTTTAAGTGATCTTCAATCCTCAATATATATATATGTCTTTTCTATTATTATTTTCCCTTTCCTATAGATTCTTCTTTTCCATTTAAAGACTCTTCAATATTTCTTTCAGGGTAGGTTTAGTATTGCTGAATTTTTTGTTTTTTGCTTGTCTGAGAAATTCTTCTCTCCTTATATAATCTTCTCTCCTTGATAATCTTGCTGGGTTGAGTATCCTAGGTTGTAGGTTTTTCCCCTTCAGGACTTTGAATATGTCATGCCACTCCTTCTAGCCTGCAAGGTTTCTGCAGAGAAATCAGATGATAGCCTTATGGGGCGGGGGGGTTCCCTTGTGTATGACGCTGTTTTACACTTGCTGCCTTTAGAATTCTAACTTTTGCCATTTTAATTATGATATGTCTTGGTGTGGGTCTGTTTGGGTTCATCTTGTTTGGGACGCTCTGTGCTTCCTGTACCTGGATATTTGTTTCCTTCTTTAGGTTTGGGAAGTTTTCAGCCATAATTTCTTCAAATACATTTTTGATTCCCTTCTCTCTTCTCGTTCTGGAACCCCTATAATGCAGATGTTGGCACATTTTATATTATCCTATAGGCACATTTTATATTATCCTATAGATCTCATATGTTGCTTTCATTTTTTTTCATTTTCTTTCTGTCTGCTGTACTGATTGGATAATTTCCGTTTTTTAATCTTCCAGATCATTTGTGTTCTTCTGTCATTTAGTCTGCTATTCATTGCTTTTAGCGTGCTTTGTATCTAAAATGGAATTATTTTTGATTGGGTCTTTTTATAGTTTTTGTTAAAATGATCTGTGCTTAGATCAACTCTTTCTTCATTCAGTTAGCATTTTTATTACCAACTTTTTGAACTCATTGTTACCTCTGTTTCATTACTTTTTCAGGGGGGTTGTCTTGCTCTTTCAATTGGGAATAGTTCCTCTGCTTTTTCATTTTACTTAACTTTCTCTGTCTCAATGAATTTACGTCAAACAGTTACCTATTGTGGTCTTGAAGGGGTGTTTTTATGTGGGAGTGTCCCTATGTAGACTGTGTGCCCAGTGTTTTTGGTGTGAGGACGGGTTTTGATGTGGATGCCAGTCATGTCTTCTTCAGGATGTGCTGGCCACTATCACCTTGATGGGGGTGTGGCTAGAATTGAAAGAGCTAGAGCCTGCACAGGATGTGATGCAGGACCTCCTCTCTGCTCAGTGGCCATCACACAGGGCAGGGGGCTGCTCCTAAGTTGCTGGAGTGAATGCCCTGAGGGTCAGGCTCAAGCTGGCTCTGTTCCCTTTAAGTGTATGTATCTCCTTCTCCGGGCACTGAGGCTTGTGCACTTACAGAGGTCCAGTGGCATCGCCTGTGTAGGCAGCTACAGCTCTGCTCAGATGCAGCCCAAGGTCATGTCTTTTCCCCACTGTGGCCGTCCCAGATCTAGTGCAAGGTTGTGGCGTGGGGTGGGTGGGGCTGGAGCATTTGCTCAGCTAGCACTGGGGGTCATGGCATTATGGCTGTGGGAGTTGAAGCAGCTATGCTGCCATCAGATGTCTGGGCTGCTTCTGTAGTGCTGTTTTAGTAAGTGCTAACAGTGGCAGCTGCTGCCCTACCTGGACCACCCCCCAGGTTCCTGGGCCACCTCTGCATCTCTAGATCAAGGCTTCTCCCAGGACCTGGTTGCCCTAGGTCTAGTGCCAAGCTGTGGTGTGGAATGAGTGGGGCTGGGGTGTTTGCTCAGCTGGGACTGGAGAGCGTGGTGACACCACCATGCTAGGGCAGACCTCGCTTTGCCCTCTCTGGTGGTAAGCAAGCACCCATGCACTCCTCACAACTGGAGTCTAGGCTTCTCCAGCCTTTCTGTCTGTCCTAGCAGTTCTCCAAGCAGCCGATGGGGCTTGTCTCCTCTGTGTAGGACCCCCAGGACTGGAACACCCAGTCTGTGGCTCACTCCCCAGGGCAAGTATCCACCTGTCTGGTCTTCCTTTTCCTCTTAGTCCCCTCCCATGGGCTCTGACCTGATGCTTTTTTTCCCCATCCTATGTGATTACATGGGAATCTTTCTTGCAGCCTTGGTTGTATAGGAGTTCTCCTGCCAGTTTCCAGTTAGTTTTCCACAAGACTTGTTCCACGTGTAGATGTATTTTTGATGTGTTTGTGGGGGAGGTAAGCTCCACGTCCTCTTACCCTGCCATCTTGATGACTTGTTTGATATTCACGTATTAATCCTTTTCAGCTACCATCATTCTATGGACTGGGTCTCACTAAGGTAACCAATAGCCTCTATAAACCTGAATTTAAATGACAGTTTTTAGCCCTTGTCTTTCCTGACCCTCACAGGCATTTGGCTGTCCTGCCCTCTCCCTCCTCCTTGAAACACCACCTTCCCTTGGTTTGATATTATGCTCTCTGGTTTCTTTCCTACATCTGGCCACTCTGTCTCCTTTTTTATATCCTCCTCCATGTGACCTCCAAATAATGGATTTCCTCCAGGCTTGGGGCCTGGCCCTCTTCCCCAGAAGAACCTCATCTATCCCTGGCCTCATTCATATGTCATTGAGCTGGGCCAGACCGCTCCACTGTGGAGCCACTTACCTACTTGTCACCTTCATCTGGACACCTCCCAGGTACCTCAAAGTGGGCACATCTCCCCAGGGTTCCCTAGCTCCATGAATGGTACAACTCTACATCCAGTTGTGCAAGTTAGTAACCTGGGGGTCAACCTTCGTCCTCATCTTCATATTCTATCTCACAGAGTTCTGTTTTATTCCCTAAATACCCCTAGAATGGGCTCCCTGGAACCTCTCCATATGTTCAGCACCACCATCCTGATCTGAGCACCCATCATCTCTTCTCTGGTTCACTGCAGTGTCCTACTGACTGTCCCTTTACATGGTCTCCTCCAATCCGCTTTCCTAGAGGAGCCAGAGTGGTCTTTTTACAATGCACATCTGATCACATCCCTCTTTGCTTCAAACTGTTCAATGACTTTCCATTGCTTTTAGGATAAAGACCAAAATACTTAACATGACCCACAGATATTTTATGGTGTAGTCTCCGCTTGTCTCCTCTGCCTCCTGGTGCTCCCTCTTCCACACTGACTGAACCACAGGCCCATCTGCTTCTTGCTGTTCTTCAAGGGCACCATGTTTTGTCCTGCCTCAGAGCTTTTGCACGTGCTATTTCCCCACCTGGAACACTTTCAGCTGATGAACTCCTATTCATCCTTCATGGCTCAGTTTAAATGCCACTTCCTCAGGGAGACCTTCCCTGAAACCTCATCTGTATTAGGTTCCCTTCTTAGCTTTCCCCTTTCTAGCACTCATCATGATTGTAATTAAATAATTACTTAAATGATTTTTTTTCTTAACTGTCTTCCTCACTAGAGGGTACACCAATGAGGGCAGGTCCATTTTGTTCACCACTGGATTCTTGGTACCAGCATCGTGCCTGGCACACAAGCACTTTGTTGCTCAACAAATGAAGATGCGGTGCTTTCCCTGGGGACTCAGCAGTGACCATGACACAGGCCCTACCCTCAAGGAGCTACAGTCTAGAGGAGACAGCCTCACAGGAAGCTATTACAATGGAGTGCGGTAAATGCTATAATTTACAATACCAGGTCATATACACTGCTAACTTCTGTCTTTGAAGACTGAGGGACTTCAGACCTCAAGTTCTTTTCGGACAGGGACAAGGCAGAAATAAATGTCAGTACAGATAAGGAGTCCAAAGAGATGGTCCAAGGTCATCTGTGCCAGTGTGGCCCCAGGCAGAGCTGCTCCCTCATCTCCACTCCCCTGCTGGTTCAACCCCTGGACAGGGCCAACACAGCCAGTACCCTCACAGAGCCCAGTCCCAGGGAGTCAGACACCTGGGATGAGCCAGGGACTGAAGTGAAGATAGTCCTGGGCCAGCACCCGAGCCCTCCTCCTTGTCCTCTTTCCGAGTCCTCCCTGACACCAATGCCTCTTTCAGGCGCTGCAGAGCATGCCTTGAAGATCGACACCTGGTCCTACACAAATAGTTCCTTGTGTAGGAAGAGCAGTTGTCTGTTGGTAGGTGACAAAGGCCCATTTCAAGCTTGACAGACTTAAAGCAGCTGCATATCCTTACAACCGTCCTAACCAGCCCCTGAGAAGGGTGGAAGCCAGCTGTAGTCCACAGACGGTCCTGCAGCCTGGCCTCCCCTCCTCTCTACTCCCCTCCTCTGCCTCCTGTGCTCAAACAACAGAGTCAGCAGGAAACGGGGTGGTTCTAGGAAAGGATCACAGGCTGAGGGTGCTTGGAGATTAACGTGAACTCTCCACAGTGCCTTTGAGGGCTGAGGAGCAGGCTTCGGCCTCGAAGGCGCACATGCCACAGCCTCTCCATCTGTCTGCTTGGAGCTGGGCTCTCTACTCTAGGACAGTGTTTTCAAATGTTTTTCTGACTGTGACCTCAAGTAAGAACATTTTACATTGTGAACCAGCATCTGTGTATACGTACACACCCACATCTGAAATGAGATTATGAAAGAATATTTCATACTAGGCACAGAACATTCTGGCTCCGTTTCTTTTTTTAAATAATGCTGGTTTCAACCCACCAAACCAATTTTATGATCCACTAACAAATTCTAAAGCGAAATTTAAAAAACACTGTTCTGGGAGCCAAGGTCAGGGAGGTAGCTGTACTTGATCTATTGTTTTTGGCTGTGAAATTCTTCTCCCCAGTCATGAAGAAAGGACTGTAGTTAATGAGCAACTACCCGCTGAGCTGAGGGTTTGGCTCACGGTGAGGCTGCTCCGTTGATCTCAGGGCCCACAGTGGTAGCATGAACTCCTGTGGTCTCTGTCCTCACGGGGCCCTGGCTTTGTGTCATGGTTCCCATGCAGGTCTGAGCCTCACACTCTGCTGGGCTGTCTCAGGCCAGGCCTGGGGTAGACAGCAAATTCCAGAGCACTTGGGGGTCTGGATTCAGAGACACGGGGCCCTCTGTTCTCAGCTCGGTTACATCAGTACTCTGAGGCAGTCAGGGACCTTTCTGTCCAGTTAACTGCTGTTTCCCTAGCACTTAACCCAGTAGTATAACCACTGTCACTAATGGGACACACACACTCCCCCACCCCCGAATATGCTACAGGCCCAGTCCTACCTCGGGGCTGTGTGTCCCGTAGGAGGCACGAGAAATGAAATGGGGCTCAACATTGCAGCAAAGCAGATCACATGCCTTCCTTCTGCTAGCATAACAGAAACAGGAAGTCGAAAAATAGTACAATCAGCTCAAATACAGCCTGGAAGCCCAGAGAAGGAAAAGAACATGCTTCAAACTCCGGGCCAGCACGGCCATCTCTCAGGCTCATGAGTCCCAGAGTGATTAACTTTCAGTGGGAATCCCTTCCCCAGTCTGTCTGCCCCCGTGCAACCCAGGACAGTAGGCAGGACAGGGGGGCTGGGGAGGAGAGCCCTGACTATGGAGTCGTACTCTGGACTGAATTCCAGCTTCTCCTCTTAGGTGTGACCTTGGTCTGGGCCTCAGTTCCTACATCTGTGAAATGAAGACAATACTACCTACATTACAGACTGTTGGAAAGATGGGAAATAAATGGACATTGCCCTGCATTGTGCATGGCACATAGTAAATGGTGCTGGGTAAATAATCGTTGTTGTTATCATTACAAGTAGTAGATCGGTCTTACCAAATCTCCATTATGCCAGTGTTCTTCTGTAATGCATCTGCCAACTGGGCAATCCCTTTGGCTGTAATCTGGTTCTGGATAAGCCTGAAAGAAGAATATATCTTTTGTATCAAGTAATACTGGATTAAATCTGCCCACTTCATTAGGGGGTTGGAAGGATACGATGGGATAAGAGACAGGGTCAGGGGAAGAACCGAGTCCCCTTAACGTTCAATCTTGCTGAGATTGTGTCGATCAGATCCATGAGAATAAAGAACATGCTTTAAAATGTTTAATTTTTCTGATGGGCAGAAGACCTAAATAGACATTTCTCCAAAGAAGACATACAGATGGCCAATAGGCACATGAAAAAATGCTCATCATCACTAATAATTAGAGAAATGCAAATTAAAACAACAATGAGGTATCACCTCACACCAGTCAGAATGGCCATCATCAAAATGTCTACAGACAAATGCTGGAGAGGGTGTGGAGAAAAGGAAACCCTCCTACACTGTTGGTGGGAATGTAAATTGGTACAGCCACTACGGAGAACAGTATGGAGATTCCTTAAAAAACTAAAAACAGAGCTACCATATGATCCAGGAATCCCACTCCTGGGCATATATCCAGAGAAAACAGTAATTCAAAAGGATACATGCACCCCAATATTCACAGCAGCACTATTTACAATAGCCAAGACATGGAAGCAACCTAAATGTCCATCGACAGATGAATGGATAAAGACGATGTGGTATGTGTGTGTGTGTGTATATATATATATATATATATATATATATATATATATATATATATATATACATACACATACATACATACAATGGATTATTAGCCACAAAAAAGAATGAAATCATGCCATTTGCAGCAACATGGATGGACCCAGACATTATCATACTAAGCAAATTAAGTCATTAAGAGATAGACAAATACCATATATCACTTATATGTGAAATCTGAAATACGACACAAATGAACATATCTACGAAACAAAAACAGACTCACAAATAGAACAGACTTGTGGTTGCCAAAGGGGAGGGAAGGTTTGGGATTAGCAGATGCAAATTATTATATATAGGATAAACAACAAGGCCCTACTGTATAGCACAGGGTACTGTATTCAAAATCCTGTGATAAACCATAATGGAAAAGAATATATGTATGTATAACTGAGTTACTTTCCTGTGCAGCAGAAATTAAATACAACACTGTAAATCAACTATACTTAAGTAAAAATTTTTAAATGTTTAACTTTTCTGTGTATTTTTATAGTGAGCATAATATATCTGTATATTCATATGTAGGTAATTTAATACATGAACATATATGTATGCATGTGTGCTTGACATTTTTCACTGCAGGGGTGCCCAATCAAAATGTTGGGAGACTACCAGTCTGAACAACAAATTCTAAGGAACACATCTGGGGAACAGGCAGTCTGATGTCTCCTTCCAGATGGCTGGAGAAAGGCAAGGCAGTTTTTAAAGTTAAGTATTTTTTAAAGAGCTGGCCATTCTCTTCTTTGGGGGAAACAAAGGCTTCCAAGATGGTACCATGTCCTCTTCAACATCTGAGAGGGAGGGAGGAAGAACAGTTCTGCTACTCATGGGTCCCAGTAGAAAAGCATCAATAATGGGGCCTCTAAGAGTATACCCCATTATGTTGGGTGGCATTGATTCTAATGAAACAAAGATTTCAGATATAGCTGGGAAGCCTGGGCAATTCCCAAATTGCTCCCCTGGGAAGCCATGCTTCTAACCCACCCAGGAAAGAACAGCACAAGTCAGTGATATGTCTGTGCTTCATCACAGGTTCACTCCTCACCCCCCAGCTATTTGTAGCATAAGGCTACTACTCAACTTGACCTTTAGAAATTCTGGGCACTGATCCAAGAAGGTAGCTGTGTACCAGGAAGATAATGACCTATATTACTGTGACTAATGAGATTATAGAAATTAAGCCAGTCCCTTAAGGAGGCAGTATAGCATAGTGGTGCATAGTGGTTAAAAGCTCTCCTCATATACATACACCCACTCCCCACTTCTCAGCTGCAGATCCTTGAAGAAATAAACTTAAGCTTTCTATTCCTCAGCTGCCTGATCTATAAAATGGGAATAACTATAAGAGAACCCCACTACCCTGGGTGTGTGAGGTTTCAATAGGAGGATGTGTATGAAGTAGTTCTCATCATTTCTACCATGGCACCCAGGGGAAGGGAGCTCTTGTCACCATTCCTGCCCAAGCACACAGGACTTGGTGGCTGTGCTGCAGCCAGGACCCAGTGATCCCCGCCACATCTCTCAAAGACTGGGGCCCCCGGGCCGAGTGGCAGAGGTGAGACCTTCTGGTAAGCACAGCCACAGTGTGACTTGGACATTTTTGCAAAAGGACCAAAAATAGAACCTGGAAGTGGGCACTGAGTTCTGCATTCAGTTAAATTCTGCTGTTTCCTAATCACTCCTTCCACAGTTGCAACCACTGGCGCCACCTACACCTTGCTGCGGGGAGGGTGAGCTGCCTGAAGCCTAGACCTGGCAAGAGGCTGGGTAGGAGGAGAAGTAAAAAGCCTGGCAGTGCTCAGGCACATATGCCCACTGGCTACCTTCACTGCAGCCGGTGTAGTCTCTGCTGGCACCAAGAGCTAAGACTCACTCTCTAGCCCTGTTCTCGTGGAGGGGCTGGCGTGACACCTAGGCAAGGGCATAAAAGAAAGTCTACAGGTCAGAAAGAAAAGGAATAAAACAAAGAAAACATGTAAAAGTAGCACACTCTGGGTTTTTTTGTTTTTACAGAAATTGACATGGTGATCTAAAATTCACATGGAAATAAATGCAAGGGACCCAGAATAGTCAAAACAATATTGAGAGGGGCTTCCCTGGTGGCGCAGTGGTTGAGAGTCCGCCTGCCGATGCAGGGGACACGGGTTCGTGCCCCGATCCCGGAAGATCCCACATGCCGCGGAGCGGCTGGGCCCGCGAGCCATGGCCGCGGAGCCTGTGTGTCCGGAGCCTGTGCTCCGCAACGGGAGAGGCCACAGCAGTGAGAGGCCCGCGTACAGCAAAAAAAAAAAAAAAAAAACAATATTGAGAAAGAAGAACAAAGTTGGAAGACTCACATTTCCTGGTTTCAAAACTTATTACAAAGTTACAATAATCAGGACAGTCTGGTCCTGGCATGATGATAAACATATGGCTAGATGAACTAGAATAGAAGGTCCAGAAATAAACTCACACATTTATGGTCAACTGATTTTTGACAAAAGTGTCAGGGCCATTCAAAATGGAAAGAGACTTTTCAACACATGGTGCTGGGACAACTGGGTATCTACATGCAATAAAATGAAGCTGGACCCCTAACACCTCATACCATACACAGAAATGAACTACAAATGGATCAAAGACCTAAATGTAAGCACAAAACTATTAACACTTAAATCTTTGTGACCTTGGATTAGCCAATGATTTCTTACTAAGATACCTAAAGCACAAGCAGCTAAACAAAAAATAGATAAATTGGACTTTATCAAAATTAAGTACTTTGGTGCTTCAAAGGTCACTCTCAAGAAAGTGAAAAACCTCACAGAAGGAGAGGAAATATTTGCAAATCGTGTATCTAGTAAATGTCTAGCACCCAGAATATATAAAGAACCCTAACAACTCAGCAATTAAAAGGCATATAACCCAGTTTACAAATGGACAAAGGATGTGGAGACAGTTCTCTAAAGAAGTGGCCACTATGCACGTGAAAAGACACCCAACACTGTTAGCAGTCAGGGAAATGCACATCAAAACCATGATGAGATCCCACTTCACACCCACTAGGATGGCATTACCCACAAAGATAGACAACAGCAAGTGCTGGTGAGGACGTGGAGAAATGGGGACCTTCATAGCGTGACTGGTAGAAATGTAAATAGCACAACCACTCTGAAAAACCGTTTGGCATTTTAACACAGTGACCATATGACCCAGCAATTCTATTCCTAAGTATATACCCAAGAGAAATGAAAACATATGTTCATATACAAACACGGGCATGAATGTTCACAGTAGCATTATTCATGATAGTCATAAAGTAGAAACAACCCAAATGTCCAACTGAAGAATGGACAAACAAAACATGGACTGTCCATACAATGGAAAATCATTCAGCCATAAAAAGCAATGGAGTACTGATATATGCTACAATGTAGATGAACCTTGAAAACTTATGCTAGTGAAAGAACATAGAAACAAAAGGTCATATATTGTATGACTGCATTTCTATGAAATGCCCAGAATAGGCAAATCCATAGAGGCTGGAAGTAGATTAGCAGGTGCCAGGGACTAAGGGAGGAGAAGGATGGGGAGTGATTACTTAACGCGTACAGGTTTCTGGCGGGTAGGGGAGGTAGGTAGTTTTGTAAAAATGTTCTAGAATTAGATAGTAGTGATGGTTTCACAACCTTATAAATATGCTAAAAACCACTGAACTGTACACTTCAAAAGCATGACTTTATGATATGTGAATCAAAAAATATTTCAAAAGATATATCTCAAAAAGTATTTTTTTAAAAAAGCACAATGTTGAAATCTGAATTACCATAAATGTTTCAACGTCTGGTTGACTTTCAGCATCTCTGCAAAGCTCTCTGCCACTTCATCATCAAGTTCATTTTTGGTGAGCCTGGAAAAGAAAGGAAGTGTCGACTCAGGGCAGCCCTGCCTGGCACCCACTCTCCACTGAGTTCACAGAAGCGGATACCAGCCCTGGCGTCTGCAGCTATGCAGCTCATCACGTGCTGAGAACCCAGCAAACAGCCAGGCTCCAAGCCCGCCTCTGAGCCCCGCAGACAATAAACGGAGGTTCATTTCTAGTGCAAACCCTTCACCCAAGCTCCTACTTCTTAGCCCTGCTGCTGCAGGGGGAGCCCATACTCCCTCCCCATCCTTGCTGAGCCCTCAGATCTCTCAGAAGACGGGCCCACAGAAAGCGAGGGGCCAGTGCCTGCTTCTTGGGTCTCCTCCAGCCGTTAAGATCCCTTGAACACCACAGACAGTGTGTTAATAAACTCAGTCAGATGAAGACCTAGAAAAGCCTGCCAACTACGCATTAAAATGTGCTCATCACTTTGCTCCGAGGCCAGTTATGTAGGACCCGAGTTCCGTGACTGAAAGTTCAGAAGTCTCTCAGTTTGTAAAAGCAGGAAGTGATCTGGATAAAGCACAGAGGGCTAGAAGCTCCTAGTTGTAAAGAGGATTAAACCCTGTTGTGCCAGTGGGTGAAAGAATAAATAAGGAAGGAGAAAGGAATATAAAGAACATTTAAAAAATCATTCCTTGAAGGGCAATTTGGTAGTGTCTATCCACATTTTAAATGTGTTTCACTTTCGGCCAATAATTTGACGTCTAGAAATCCACCTTATGGTGTGCAAAGACATTACACACAGGTTCTATACATGCAGTATTGGTTGTAGTCTTTTCGGTCATAATGTAAGATGTGAACTAATTTCAGTATCAGTAGAGGCAGCCAGCAAAATACACTGTGAGTGTACATTCAAGGGACACTGCAACGTTTAGAGAGAATGAGGTAGGATGAAGAAAGAGAGGGCTTCCCTGGTGGCGCAGTGGTTGAGAGTCCGCCTGCCGATGCAGGGGACACCGGTTTGTGCCCCGGTCCGGGAAGATCCCACGTGCCGTGGAGCTGCTGGGCCCGTGAGCCATGGCTGCTAAGCCTGCGCGTCCGGAGCCTGTGCTCCGCAACGGGAGAGGCCACAACAGTGAGAGGCCCGCGTACCGCAAAAAAAAAAAAAAAAAAAAAAAAGAGGCAGAAGAGCATGGGGCTCAAGATGCTCTGAGCCAGACATGCCGGCTGGCACTGGTCGCAGGGCGACCACAGCACGTGGTTGAACTTCTCTGGGCCTGAGTTTTCTCACTAGCAAATGTGAACAGTAATGGTACAGCCCTCATAACACAGTTGTGAGAATGAGTTAATACATGGAAAAGGCTGAGAACAATGTGTGATGTACAGTGAGTACTCAAGAGATTTTGGGGATTGACATTATTATTATCCACCTAGACCTGTGGTTCTCAACTGGGGTGACTTCTCCTCCAGGGGACACTTGCCAATGTCTGGAGACAATTTCGATTGTCACAATTAGGGATTACTACTGGTGTCTAATGGGTAGAGGCCAGGGATTCTGCTAAACATCTTACAATGCACAGGACAGCCTCTCAACAAAAAAGAATTATTTGGACCAAAATGTCAACAGTGTTGAGACTGAGAGACCCTGACATAAAAGGACATGTCAAATACGTACAATATATGGTTGAGATATTTTTTTTAGTCACTTGCTAAATGCTATTCAGTTTCATAAGAAAAGCGATATTTATTTGAATTTACATTCAAATGCTAGAAATAAAAGATTATATTTAGAAAGCATGAGGGAGGAGGTTCTTTCACTTCCTACTTTCCCGACTTCAGTGTCTTATATTTTTTTCAAAAAAGCATGTATTACTTTTCAAAATCTTTTAAAAGATTTTTTGAGGGGAAAAGGAAAATGCACTTACTGGCCAGCAGGTCTAGTATCTGAATTCTCATAATGATGACATTTTCATTAACTAATTTAGCCAATATCTCATGAGGAGGATACAGAGACATGTAATATAACTTCCTTTCCCGGAAGCAATTTATGATACAGGCAAGTAAATAAATAAAAATACGGTAAATGACCAAAAAAGGAACAAACAAAGAAAAAAAGCATCACTTTCAGAAGGTAACAAACAGTTAACTAGTGGCCCTGGAGTGCAGAGAGGGAGCGAGGGCTGTGGGCTTCCCGTGACAGGTGACAGGTGAGCTGGAGTATGAAGGCCAAGTCCTGATGTGACTACCTGGGGACAGAGGAGGCTGCACGGGGGGTAGGCAGTTTAAGAGGAAGAAGGGAGAAAGTTTTGAGACAAGTGCGTGAAAGTTGGACTCCTCAAGGCATATCTGAGGGTGTTCCAAGGATATCCTGACAGAATAGCTAGCCTTCTGGTTTTCCTGAGGCCTAGGGTGGGCAAAGAAGGCTAAGGTCTCAAACTCATGTTCCTGGGACCCATTCCACCCATTCTGTACTTGTTTGTGCTTCTGGGAATGGCTATTTTCTAATCTAGGAGAAAATGAAATTATAAACCTTCCTTTGAGGAAAGGCCTAGAGCCTTTTAAAACGGAGAGGCAGTCTTTCAGTTAAGATTCCAGGCTGTGCACAGTCTTTGGAAAAATCCCTGAGACCCAACCGTTCAAAATGACTATGGTTATTACCAGAATATTCTCAGAGATGCATTCTGCTGCAGGGCCCACGCGAGGCTCTTTCCTCCTTCTGTAGAAATGCCATTGAATGCAAGACTAGGAAGGAAAAACATTTGGGGTAGGTTATTAAAAACACGTCTACATTTGGCTTTGGTTTCAGCAACTAAAACAGCTGGCAAGACTCCACCTGGAGGTGGTTCCTGCCTGGGCTGACTTGAAGCAGGAAGCGTAAGTGCCGGCCTCACCAGGAGCCACTCAGCCTTTGCTGCTCCAGAGCCCAGGACGAGGACAATCACCAGACTGCTCGGGGAGAGGCCAGACAGGAAACGGAACATGGCAAGACCTGGTCACACGGGCTGAGGAGGCCTGGCGAGCTCTGCTTCGGAGGCTGACACCTTACAGGCGCCTGTCAGTGAGGCCTGGAGAAGTTTCCTCTGTTCTTGTAAGGAAGGAACTCTGCTACTGCCCCCACCGTATTAAGCCCTTATGTCAGTGACAGGAAGGACACGGGCAACCAGGAGACCCCCGAGTCTCAGAGATTTGGCCAGAGG
This sequence comes from Mesoplodon mirus, assembly GCF_964341445.2. Classification (NCBI taxonomy): domain Eukaryota; kingdom Metazoa; phylum Chordata; class Mammalia; order Artiodactyla; family Ziphiidae; genus Mesoplodon; species Mesoplodon mirus. The sequence continues at coordinate 69,430,327 of NC_138985.1, forward strand.
CCTAAAGGAGGGCCAGGGAGGACCAAGTCTGTTTACAGAGGTGAAGGGTCCCCTCTTGTCCCAGCACCATCCTGAGAAATGAGGAAGGGGCAGGAATCTGCGGCCCAGTGTCTCTTTCAGTTCTGTCTGGACTGAAGAATTCCTCCCCAACCCCCAAGGGGCACGGGAAGACTGCAGAGGGGCTGGCAATATCTAGTCTTGATCTGACTGGTGTGTGCACATGTCACAACACGGAGCTGAAAACTTAAGCATAATATACTTAACTGTATGCCTCTTCTACGTCAATAAAAACGTTTTTAAAAAGAAAAAAACCACACACACAAATACCTTCCCTGTTAGGAATGCCAGCCACCCTCTTTCCCCTGGCTCCTCCTCTGGTAAAACGAGGAACACGGAGTGACCAGGTTGGCCCTGAAGACAGCAGGTCTCAGAAGGCAGCAGTTACCTCAAGTTAGTCAAGCTTGGGTGGTTCCTCAGAGCCTCTGCGAAGGCCCTTGCTCCTTCATCACCGATTTGATTGCCCCACATCCTGAGGGCAGAGGCAAGACAGTGAAAGTTACCTCATGCTCATCCCTTATTTTCTGCTCATGGCCATGGCATGTATACTCAACAGGCAGATGTTTCTGCTCCATCCCTGGAGCTGTGGCCTGGAGATGAATCCCTCCACCAGCCCCTTAGTGAGCTGCTCGGGAGGAAAAAAAAGCAGTAGAAGGCTTGTGAACAGAAGTCAAATCAGACAGCTGCACGATTAGAAACCAAGTCTCACCCCTGAGCTTTTGGAGAGCTGTCAGACAGAGCCTAAGCTCACAACTATCCCTGAAATGTCACCTGCAGGATATACAGGTTGGTGGCAGCTTGAAAGGAAGGCCTGTGGTGGTGCCAGACTCCCAATATCCATTTGACCCTGTGCAGGGGTGCCGGACATTCTTGAAGACATAGTCGGTCTTGCATGAAGCAAAGATCAGAAAGCACACTGAGAAAACTTATCAGCAATTTCCCTGGTATGTAAAGAGGAGGTGACCAAACCATGCTGTTCAGATTGTTGCAGTTTTGGTGGGGAGGTGCAATGACAAGCCGTATTCTCTCCCCCACAGTAGAAAGCCTTAGAGGATCTGGTTAAATCGAGGGTCTGCATGGTCAGACGTTGGGCTCCCATCCTGGCCCTGCCCCCCACCACCTGGGCGTGCTTGGGTAATGCATAGTCTCTGAGGTCTTAGTCTCCTCATCTGTAAAGCTAGTATAAGAAGAGCATTTCCTCATAGAGTTGTGAGGATTAAGTGAGTTAATATATGCGAAGCACTCCAAACAGTGCTGAGCCTATAATAAGAGTCAGCTATTCCTAAAAGGCTGAGGGTCACTGTCTACAGAAAGCAAGTCTGCCAGGCCCACCACAGGACTGAGGCTGCCTCAGCTACACGCTCTCACCAGGCAAGTGGCCTGCTGACGTCCCTGCCAGTATGGCTTCTAAAACCCCAGAGTGAGAGTTTTCAGCATTTTGAAAAAAAATGTGTGTACTAGGTAAAACTGCATGGTATCAAACTTTTAATAAAGTGGAAAACTATACTCATGACATGAGATTAAGTGAAAAAAGGTAGAATAAAATTCTGTACAGATAGTTTGACATCTACCATATTAAAAAAAAAATAGTATAGAGAGAACATACACTGCATGAGAGCAAGAAAGCTTACCTGACCTCAAGTGTTGACAATAATTATTTCTGAGAAGATGATATCCATTATACTGTTCATATTTTCCATAGTTTACAAATAAAATTATCTATGTTTCTTTTAGAATCACAGAAAAAACTGTAACTCTATGAAAAGCTGTAGTCTCCTGAATCAAAACCATAATGAAATATCACCTCACACCCATATGGATGGTTACTATCAAAACACCAGAAAATAACAAGTTGTTGGTAAGGATGTGGAGAAACTGGAACCCCTGTGCACTGTTAGTAGGAATGTAAAATGATATAGCTGCTGTAGAAAACAATATGGTGGTTCCTCAAAAAATTAAAAATAGAATTACCATGTGATCCAGCAATTCCACTTCTGGGTATATACCCAAAAGGATTTAAAGCAGGGTCTCAAAGAGATATATGTACACCCATGTACACAGCAGCATTATTCACAAGAGCTAAAAGGTGGAAACAATCCAAGTGTCCACTGACAGATGAATGGATAAACAACTGTGATATACATATAGAATGGTCTATTACACCGCCTTAAAAAGGAAGGAAAGTCTGACACATGCTACAACATGGATAAACCTTGAGGACATCATGCTAAGTAAAATAAGCCAGTCACAAAAGAAGACAAATACTGTATGACTCCACTTATAACTCCCTACAGTAGTCAAATTCACAGGAACAGGGGATACTATAGAAAGGTGGTTGCCAGGGCTGAGGGGAGGGGAGAATGAGTTTCTGCTTTGCCAGATAAAGAGAGTTCTGGAGATGGATAATGGTGATGGTTGCACAACTATATGAATGTGGTTGCACAACTATATGAATGTACTTATTGCCACTGAACTGTACACTTAAAAGGTTAAGATGGTAACTTTTATGTTATATGTATTTTCAATAAAAAATTGAATTAAAAAAGCCTCCAGAGACAAGGTGGCAGAGTAGAAGGATGTGAGCTCACCTCTTCTTACGAAAACACCAAAGTTACAACTAAATGGTGAACAACCATTGATGAAAAAATTTTGGAACCTACCAAACAAGACGTCCTACGTCCAAAGACAAAGAAGAACCCACAATGGGACAGTTTGAGGGGTGCAATCATGATAAAATCAAATCCCATACCCACTAAGTGGACAACCCACAAACTGGAAAACTATCACAGAAGTTCTCCCACAGGAGTGAAAGTTCTGAGCTTCACGTCAGGCTCCCCAGCCTGGGGGCCTGGCAATGGGAGGAGGAAGAGCCCCAGAGAATCTGCCTTTGAAGGCCAGCGGGATTTGATCACAGGAATTCCACAGGACTGGGGGAAACAGAAACTCCACTCTTGGAGGGCACACACAAGGTCTTATGCACACCAGGACCCAGGGAAAAAAGCAGTGACCTCTCCTAAGAGCCTAGGCCAGACCTATATGCTGGTGTTGGAGGGTCTCCTGCAAAGGCAGGGGGCGGCTGTAGCTCACTGTGGGGACAAAGACACTGGTGGCGGTAGTTCTCGGGAGTACTCATTGCTGTGAGCCCTCCTGGAGGCTGCCATATTTTCACCAACACCTGGCCCCACCCAATAGCGTGTAGGCTCTAGTGCTGGGTCACCTCAGGCCAACCAAGTGGCGACACAGCCCCACCCATCAGCGTCCTCCTGACCACACAACTGCCCGCTGAACACACCCCCGACACAGCCCTGTGCATCAGAGGGACAAGACCCAGCTCCACCCACCAGTGGGCAGGAACCAGTCCCTCCCACCAGGAAGCCTGCACAAGCCTCTTAGACCAGCCTCATCCACCAGGGAGCAGACAGCAGTAGCAACAAGAACTACAACCCTGCAGACTGCGGAACGGAAACCGCAATCACAGAAAGTTAGACAAAATGAGACAGCAGAGGAATATTTCCCAGATGAAGGAACAAGATAAAACCTCAGAAGAACAACTAAGTGAAGTGGAGACAGGCAATCTACCCAGGAAAGAATTCAGAGTAATGATAAGAAAGATGATCCAAGATCTCGGAAAGAGAATGGAGGCACAGATTGAGAAGATACAAGAAATGTTTAACAAAGACCTAGAAGAACTAAAGAACAAACAGACAATAAAATAACTGAAATAAAAAATACAGCAGAAGGAATCAATAGTGGGATAAGTGAGGCAGAAGAACAGATAAGTGAGCTGGCAGCCAGAATGGTGGAAATCACTGCCACGGAACAGAATAAAGAAAAAAGAATGAAAAGAAATGAAGACAGTCTTAAAAGACCTCTGGGATGACATTAAATGCACCAACATTCACATTTTAGGGGTCCCAGAAGGAGAAGAGAGAGAGAAAGGACCTGAGAAAATATGTGAAGAGATAATAGCTGAAAACTTCCCTAACGTGGGAAAAGAAACAGTCACCCAAGTCCAGGAGGCGCAGAGAGTCCCAGACAGGATAAACCCAAGGAGGAACACACCAAGACACATAGTAATCAAATTGACAAAAATTAAAAAGAAAAAATATTAAAAGCAACAAGGGAAAAATGACAACATACAAGGGAACTCCCATAAGGATATCAGCTGATTTCTCACCAGAAACTCTGCAGGCCAGAAGGGAGTGGCATGATATATTTAAAGTGATGAAAGGGAGGAACCTACAACGAAGATTACTCTACCCAGCAAGGTTCTCATTCAGGTTAGACAGAGAAATCAAAAGCTTTACAGACAGAAGCTAAGAGAATTCAGCACCACCAGACCAGCTTTGCAACAAATGTGAAAGGAACTCCTCTAGGTGGAAAAGAAGCCAGCAACTTAAAACAACCTTGTACATACATAGACTGCCATATCAAAACCTCATGGGAGGCAGAAATAGAGACACAGATGTAGAGAACAAACGTATGGACACCAAGGGGGGAAAGTGGCGGGGGGCGGGGTGGTGTGATGAATTGGGCGATTGGGATTGACATGTATACACTGATGTGTATAAAATTGATGACTAATAAGAACCTGATGTATACTAGGAATAAATCTACCTAGGGAAACAAAAGACCTGTATGCAGAAAACTATAAGACACTGATGAAAGAAGTTAAACATGATACCAACAGATGGAGAGATATACCATGGTCTTAGATTGGAAGAATCAATATTGTAAAAATGACTATACTACCTAAAGCAATCTACAGATTCAATGCATTCCCTATTAAATTACCAATGGCATTTTTTTATGGAAATAGAACAAATCATCTTAAAATTTGTATGGAGACACAAAAGACCCCAAATAGCCAAAGCAGTCTTGAGGGAAAAAAACGGAGCTGGAGGAATCAGACTCCCTGACTTCAGACTATAGTACAAAGCTACAGTAATCAAGACAATATGGTACTGGCACAAAAACAGAAACATAGATCAATGGAACAGGATAGAAAGCCCAGAGATAAACCCACACACCTGTGGTCAACTAATCTATGACAAAGGAGGCAATGATATACAATGGAGAAAAGACAGTCTCTTCAATAAGTGGTGCTGGGAAAACTGGACAGCTACATGTAAAAGAATGAAATTAGAACACTCCCTAACACCATACACAAAAATAAACTCAAAATGGATTAGATACCTAAATGTAAGACCAGACACTATGAACTCTTAGAGGAAAACATAAGAAGAACACTCTTTGACATAAATCACAGCAAGATCTGTTTTGATCCACCTCCTAGAGTAATGGAAATAAAAACAAAAATAAACAAATGGGACCTAATGAAAGTTCAAAGCTTTTGCACAGCAAAGGAAACCATAAACACGATGAAAAGACAACCCTCAGAATGGGGGGAAATATTTGCAAATGAATCAACAGACAAAGGATTAATCTCCTAAATACATAAACAGCTCATGCCGCTCAATATTAAAGAATCAAACAACGCAATCCAAAAATGGGCAGAAGACCTAAATTTTAGAGGTATAAGTAATAAATCGATAGTGGAAATAAAACGGAATCATTAAAAAAAAATCCCCACTAATGCAAGAAAAAGGAAAAAAGAAACAAAAGTTTGGACCAAACAGAAAAGAGCTGGCAAAGTGGTAGATTTTAATCCAATCAATAATCACATTAAATGTGAATAAACATACCAATTAAAAAGAGACTGTCAGTTTAGATAAAAAGGCAAAACCCAACTAGATGCTGCCTACAGACAAAGACGACAGTGAAGTTGTAAAGGGGGTGTGCATGTTTGGGGTTTTGGGGGTTACTGATTTGGGTGGTCATTGTACAAAGTATTTCCTTTGTAATTGCTTGTTAAACTCCATTTTATATACTTGATATGTATATTCCCAATAAATAAATAAAGTTAACTGGCAATCAAATGTCTGCTGAGGTGGGGGGGAAAAAAAGAACCTGCTGTATAAAAAAATAAATTAAATAAAATTCAAAAATTTAAAAAACCTCATGGGAACAGCAAACCCAAAAACTACAGTAGATACACACACACAAAAGAAAAAGCAACCCAAACACAACTCTAAAGATGGTCATCAAACTACAAGAGAAGAGAACAAAAGAGGAAGGAAAGTAAAAATACCTACAAAAACAAACCCGGGCTTCCCTGGTGGTGCAGTGGTTGAGAGTCCGCCTGCCAATGCAGGGGACGCGGGTTCGTGCCCCGGTCCGGGAAGATCCCACATGCCGCAGAGCAGCTAGGCCCATGAGCCACGTTTGCTAGGCCTGCACGTCCGGAGCCTGTGCTCCGCAACGGGAGAGGCCACAACAGTGAGAGGCCCACTTACCGCAAAACAAAACAAAACAAAACAAAACAAAATGATTAAGAAATGGCAATAGGAACATACATATTGATAATTACCTTGAATGTAAATGGATTAAATGCTCCAACCAAAAGACACAGGCTCGCTGAATGGATACAAAAACAAGACCCGTATATATGCTGTCTACAACAGGCCCACTTCAGACCTAGGGACACACACAGACTGAAACTGAGGGGATGGAAGAAGGTATTCTATGCAAATGGAAATCAAAAGAAAGCTGGAGTAGCAATACTCATATCAGACAAAATAGACTTTAAAATAAAGACTATTACAAGAGACAAAGAAGGACACTACATAATGATCACGGGATCAATCCAAGAAGAAGATATAACAACTGTAAATACACATGCATCCAACACAGGAGCACCTCAATATATAAGGCAAATACTAACAGCCATAAAGGGAGAAATCAACAGTAACACAGTAATGGTGGAGGACTTTAACACCCCACCACTTTCATCAATGGACAGATCATCCAGACAGAAAATCAGTAAAGAAACACAGGCCTTAAATGACACATTAGACCTATTTGACTTAATTGATATTTATAGAGCATTCCATCCAAAAGCAGCAGAATACACATTCTTCAAGTGCAAATGGAACATTCTCTAGGACTGACCACATGCTGGGCCACAAAGCAAGCCTTGGTAAATTTAAGAAAAGTGAAATCATATCAAGCATCTTTTCCGACCACAATGCTATGAGATTAGAAATCAACTACAAGAAAACAACTGTAAAAAACACAAACACATGGAGGCTAGACAATATGCTACTAAACAACCAGTGGATCACTGAAGAAATCAAAGAGGAAATCAAAAAATACCTAGAGACAAATGAAAATGAAAAGCACAACAATCCAAAACCTATGGAATGCAGCAAAAGCAGTTCTAAGAGGGAAGTTTATAGCTACACAATCTTACCTCAGGAAACAAGAAAAATCTCAAATAACCTAACCTTACACATAAAGCACTAGAGACAGAAGAACAAACAAAACCTAAAGTTAGTAGCAGAAAAGAAATCATAAAGATCAGCGCAGAAACAAATGAAATAGAAACAAAACAGTAGCAAAGATCAATGAAACTAAAAGCTGGTTCTTTGAAAAGATAAAATTGATAAACCTTTAAGCCAGACTTATCAAGGGAAAAGGGCGAGGACCCAAATCAATAAAATTAGAAATGAAAAAGGAGAAGTTACAACAAACACCACAGAAATACAAAGGATCATGAGAGACTACTACAAGCAACTGTATGCAAATAAAATTGACAACCTGGAAGAAACGGACAAATTCTTAGAAAAAAGTACACTCTCCCAAGACCGAACCAGGAAGAAATAGAAAATATGAGTAGACCAAATGCAAGCACTGAAATTGAAACTGTGATTTTTAAAACTCCCAACAAACAAAAGGCCAGGACTGTGGCTTCACAGGAGAATTCTACCAAACACTTAGAGAAGAGCTAACACCTATCCTTCTCAAACTCTTCCAAAAAATTGCAGAGGGAGGGAAACTCCCAAACTCATTCTATGAGGCCACCATCACCCTGATACCAAAACCAGAAAAAATTACCACACAATAAAGAAAATTACAGTCCAATATCACTGATGAACATAGATGCAAAAATCCTCAACAAAATACTAGCAATACATTAAAAGGATCATACACCATGATCAAGTGGGATTTATCCCAGGGATGCAAGGCTTTTTCAATATCCACAAATCAATCAGTGTGATACATCACGTCAACAAACTGAAGAATAAAAACCATATGATCATCTCAATAGATGCAGGAACAGCTTTTGACAAAATTCAACACCAATTTATGATAAAAACTCTCCAGAAAGTGGGCATAGAGGGAACATACCTCAACATAATAAAGGCCATATATGACAAACCTACAGCTAACATCATGGTCAACAGTGAAAAGCTGAAAGCATTTCCTCTAAGATCAGGAACAAGACAAGGATGTCCACTCTCACCACTCTTATTCAACATAGTTTTGGAAGTCCTAGCTATGGCAATCAGAGAAGAAAAAAATAAAAGGAATCCAAATTGGAAAAGAAGAAGTTAAACTGTCACTGTCTGAAGATGATATGATACTATAAATAGAAAATCCTAAGGATACTACCAGAAAACTACTAGAGCTCATCAATGAATTTGGTAAAGTTACAGGTTACAAAATTAATACACAGGAATCTGTTGCATTTCTGTACACTAACAATGAAAGATCACAAAGAGAAATTCAAGAAACAATCCTGTTTCCCATCACATCAAAAAGAATAAAATACCAAGGAATAAACCTACCTAAGAAGACAAAAGACCTGTACTCTGAAAACTATAAGACACTGATGAAAGAAATCGAAGATGACACAAATAGATGGAAAGATATACCATGTTCTTGGACTGGAAGAATCAATATTGTCAAAACAAATTGGGTAGCCAAGGCAATCTACAGATTCAGTGCAATCCTTATCAAATTACCAATGGCATTTTTCACAGAACTAGAACAAAAAATCTTAAAATTTGTATGGAAACACAAAAGACTCTGAATAGCCAAAGCAATCTTAAGAAAAACCGAGCTGGGGGAATTAGGCACCCTGACTTCGGACTATACTATGAAGCTACAGCCATCAAAACAGTATGGTACTGGCACAAAAACAGAAATATAGATCAATGGAACAGGATAGAAAGCCCAGAAATAAACCCATGCACCTACGGTCAATTAATCTATGACAAAGGAGGCATGACTATACAATGGGGGAAAGACAGTCTCTTCAATAAATGGTGCTGGGAAAACTGTACAGCTACATGTAAAAGAATGAAATTAGAACATTCTTTAAACACCATACACAAAAATAAACTCAAAATGGATTAAAGACCTAAATGTAAGACCTGGTGCTATAAAACTCTTAGAGGAAAACATAGGAAGAACACTCTTTGACATAAATCACATTAATATTTTTTTCTACCCATCTCCTAGAGTAATGGAAATAAAAACAAAAATAAACAAATGGGACCTAATTAAACTCAGAAGCTTTTGCACAGCAAAGGAAACTATAAACAAAAAGACAACCCTCAGAATGGGAGAAAATATTTACAAATGATGCAACCGACAAGAGATTAATCTCCAAAATCTACAAACAGCTCATGCAGCTCAATATCAACAAAACAGACAACTCAATCAAAAAATGGGCAGAAGACCTAAATAGACATTTCACCAAAGAAGACAAACACATGTCCAAGAGGCACATGAAAAGATGCCCAACATCACTAATTATTAGAGAAATGCAAATCAAAAGTGCAATGAGATATCACCTCACACCAGTCAGAATGGCCATCATCAAAATGTCTACAAACAATAAATGATGAAGAAGGTGTGGAGAAAAGGGAACCCTCCTACACTGTTGGTGGGAATGTAAACTGGTACAGCCGCTATGGAGAACAGTATGGAGGTTCCTTAAAAAATTAAAAATAGAGCTACCATATGATCCAGCAACCCCACTCCTGGGCATATATCCAGAGAAAACCATAATTCGAAAGGATACATGCACCCCAATGTTCACTGAAGCACTATTTACAATAGCCAAGACATGGAAGCAACCTAAATGTCCAAAGACAGAAGAATGGATAAAGAAGATGTGGTACATATATACAATGGAATATTACTCAGCCATTAAAAAGGATGAAATAATGCCATTTGCAGCAACATGGATGGACCTGGAGATTATCATACTAAGTGAAGTAAATCAGAGAAAGACAAATATCATATGATATCACATGCGGAATCTAAAAAAAAAACGATACAAATAAACTTATTTAAAAAATAGAAACAGACTCACAGACTTAGAAAACAAACTAACGGTTACCAAAGGAGAAAGGTGGGGGGCAGGGGAGGTATAAATTGGGAGTGTGGGATTGACAAATACACACTTCTATGTTTAAATAGATAACTAATGAGGACCTCCTGTATAGCACAAGGAAGTCTGCTCAATATGCTGTAATAACCTAAATGGGAAAAGAATTTGAAAAAGAATAGATACATGTATAGCTGAATCACTTTGCTCTACACCTGAAAGTAACACAACGTTATTAATCAACTATACTCCAATATAAAATAAAAAAATTTTAAAAAGCCTCCAGAGACTATATAATCTTAAAATGAAGCACACCTGCCTGAGGAAGTTTACCACATAGGGCTAAAACTCCCTTTGCTAGCTCCCTCCATTTGCTGGCGGTAATAAATACTGCCTTTTGCATGAATTAAATAAAGTCCATGCGATTGAAGTGGCAGTCAATCCTGGGACTTCCCACAACATTTCCCACGCAGGAGCCAGTGGGGCCCAGCCATCAGGGCATCTGTGATGGAGGCTCTCTGCAGCCTCTGCCCCACAGCTTGCGCCAGCGGTCCTTTTGGCTAGATGGATGTACGAAAAGACCAGCAGGCGCTCCTGTACACAGAGCAGGCTGTATACGCACACCCGTGTGCATCCGTCTCTACTCACCCAACTTCAAAGATGGATTTGCTGTGCTTCACAGCCAGGGCGAGACACTTTCCTCCTTCGCTTGTTATTTTGTTTTTTCCCAGTCTGCAGAGAGAGTCATGCACACATCAGCTACAGCTGTGAGGGGACTCCAGCATCAGCCACCCTCGTCCTTGGCACAGAGCCCCTCTGGCCCCTCCTAGGAGGGGTGGTCTTTCTCCTGGGACCCACAGCAGCCATCCCTGGGCGTCCCCTCAGGGAGGGGCCCGAAGCCCTGAGGAAAGCCAGTCAGGATTCCTTTCCAGGTGGTCACAATCTCTGCAGAGACTCAGGGACCCAAGTTCCCGCAGAGGTTCTTTAAATGACCACTGAGCATCACTCATTTCCATCAGCAGACCAGAAGGTTTCCACTTCAACTGCAAATGGTCAAGGGGTAGGTTACCATCACCAGGGCAGCATCACCAGGCTCCTCCAAGGCTGGTGCTCTGACACCTTTGGCAGGACATTCCTGTGACACGGCCAGGGATCAGGCTCTCATCTGCAATGTTATGGCCTGAAGGTTTGCCTCCCCCGACCCCTACCAGAATCCATATGTTGAAATCCTAACCCCTAAGTGATGGTGCTAGGAGGTGGAACCTTTGGGAAGTGATGAAGTCACTCATCACAGCCCTCACAAATGGGATTAGTGACTTATGAGTGAAGTCCAAGAAAGCTCCCTTTCCCCTTTTTCCACCACCACGTGAGGACACAGTGAGAAGGCACCATCTAAGAACAAGGCATTGGGCCCTCATCAGGCACCTAATCTGCTGGCGCCTTGATCCTAGATTCCCCAGCCTCCAGAACTGTCAGAAATAAATCTCTGGTGTTTATAAGCAACCTCATTTATGGTATTTTGTTACACAAGCCAAAATGGACTAAGACAATGAGGGACTTCCTCAGGGGAAAACGATCTCCAGAAAGGGTGATAGTTGTGGCCTTTCTTCCTGTTAGGAGTTAATGAAATCAAAATGCCACACTCTCCCCCCACCCATGGTAGCGGGCCCTTCCAAACACCAAGCCTCACCCACAGCTCACCTTCTACACACAGGTGTCCTGATTTGACCTGATTTGGCCCTGGGGCAAGCAGAAGGCAGCTCGAGGGTGGCATTTATTCTTTGCTTGAGCAATGAAGGGTGACCAAGAGAAGCTACTGAAGACCCCGCTCGCTGTGCCCACCCCACTTACTTCAGGTGCGTGAGGCCTGTGCACTCATCCAGGATTCTGGCAATGTACGTGGCTCCGACATCGGTGATTTGGTTGTTGTATAAGCTTTGAGAGAAAGCATGGCCGTGAGAATTTAGGACCCCATTGTTTTTTTTAGGACCCCATTTTTTAAAGTGAGTGGGTGCTGTCTGCTGATGTACAAAGTCTAGGTCAAAAGGAGAAAGGAAGGGCATGTGGAGGCCTGAGTTTTGGGCTGTGGGGTCTCAGGCTTGGTTCAAGGCCAACTCTGCCACTTTCCCCAGCTTTATGACCTGGGGCAAGGTACCAAGCTTCTCTGTGCCTCAGTTTCTCCACGTGTAATACAGGGGTAAGAATTACGGCTCCCTCGCAGGGTTGTTATGAGGATGGTATGAGATCATCCCAAGCCCTTGCATGTAAGTGCTCGATAAATGGCAGTTAAGGGATATTTTCAGATTAAGATCACGATTGGCATCTTGAGGAGTAAAAGTTTCTAAGCATTAGAACCAACTCAGTGTCTACCTCTTCGTCACTTTACCACGTGACACCAATTCAACAATAAGGCAGAAAGGAGTTGAAAGTGGTAAGCAGACAGGTTTCCAGTGTTCCACAGTCAGGCAGAACTCCAGAGCCAAAAGGCAACCTGGGGGCTTCCCTGGTGGCGCAGTGGTTGAGAGTCTGCCTGCCGATGCAGGGGACGCGGGTTCGTGCCCCGGTCCGGGAAGATCCCACATGCCGCGGAGCGGCCGGGCCCGTGAGCCATGGCCACTGAGCCTGCGCGTCCAGAATCTGTGCTCCACAACGGGAGAGGCCACAACAGTGAGAGGCCCACATACTGCAAAAAAAAAAAAAAAAAAAAAAAGGCAACCTGGGATTCAGGGCTTCAGTGTTCTCATGTGACAGCTGAGAAAACTGAGGCCCAAGGAAGCTGACAGGCTGGCTCCAGCTCAGAGAGTCAACAGCAGCTGTGGGGCTGGCGAGGCTGTGGCCCACAGTCTCTCCTGTCAAACTCCAAAACCCCAAAGGCTCTGAAAACCCAAACATCTTCGTAACTATTTTGGCAACCAATGTGGAGCTGTTCATGGTCTTTATCCCAACTGGTTGGAACGTTTATACCTTTTGCTGCAGAAATGTTGAAGTATCTGAAAATGGGGTATTGCCCTAGATCCCACTGGTCATGTCACTGCTAGGTAGCATGGGCACTAATTTCTGATTCGTGTCTTGCCCCATGGGTTCTGGATGACAGATCATGGACCCGCCATAGTGAAATCTACCACATAAACAGTATTCTCACGTCAATAAAACATATCCCGAGGAATTCTGTCATTACAACACTCAATCACCACCTGTAAAACTATTTGACTACATTAGGATCCCAATTATACAAGGGGGATGAGAAGGCTGAGGCTCAGTGAGATTTCCTGACTTGCTCAAAGAGTGGGCTGCTAGCCGAGCCAAAAGCAGGACCCAGGACTCCTGGCTTCCAGTTCAGTGCTCTTCCTGGTACCCTGGGGCCATCAGCCTCAACCATCCAGTGATCCACAGGAATGGCAACTTCCTGCTGCTCTGTATTCTCACTATATAGCTGTCGCAGTGTTCTTGAGAAATACGTACCCTAAAAAGGTCAGAATTTTGTATTTGGTCAGCTCTTCACATAGCACCTTCACCCCACTGTCGGTGATCTGGTTCACACTGAGTCTGAAAAAAACAGCAAAGAAAGTTAAAAATCAGAGCAGCTGCTCACTGTGAAAGAGCGTTAATTCCACAAGGATGCACAAGTCTATAGGTCCTGGAGTCTCCCCAGCTATAGATGACCCCCGAGAGAATGGCCATAGCAGCCAGTCACACGGCCCCTACAGAGCCTGGTCTTCACGGGGCTGAGAGACCCATGAGAACCAGTCCATTGGCAAGGCTACAGCACAGCCCTGATTCAACACAAGGGCAACGAGGGACACCTGAAGGACACGTGTGGACAGCCACCTCTGATATCCTGCATTTGCCGGTGGCCCATGTGTCAATGTGGCGCTCACTGCACAGCGGGGGGCCATGGGATTTGGAAATGTGTAGAGTTGCATTTAGTGGTCATAAGGCTGGGGGAGTGGACGCTCCACCATCTTGCAAGTGTGGCCAGAAATGTTAGGGGTCCTGCAAAAGGCAGGACAGTCCCCACAAGAACTGTCCCACCCAAAACGCCAAGAGCCTTTCCATCTGGAAATGCACGTGTGAAACCTGACTTGCCACCTGAAAAGGTCAATCGAGGGAGACAGCTCCTGAGGTGTGGTTCTGTGCGGGAAGTTCAGCGGCAAGGGAGAAACAGCTGGGTGAGGCAGGTCAGGGAGAGCGTGCGAGGTCCACACTCTCCCACTCCTCGTTAATGCACATGCTGCTTCAGCAGGCCAGGCTTCAAGAGGGAGCAGGAAAAGAGGGCCTCAGGATGATGGTATCTCCTGGACAAGGCCCAGCGTGTCCTGGGATTGCTCTTTGAAAGCCCTATACTAGCAGGATATTTTGATTTGGCTAAAATGCAAAACAATTTTTTTTACTACCAAGTACTCTCTATAAACAAACTACCCTGATCTTCTCAATTCTCCACCCCTTTTATTTAGGTGAGTCTGAGGGACGGAGTAAGGCTCAGAGATGGTGGAGCGTGAGGGATGAGGTGAGGGTCAGGGGTGGGTGAAGGAACAGACCAGAGCTCAGCAATTTTCTTCTGTAAAGGGCCAGATAACAAATTTTTAAGCTCTGCAGGCCATCTGGTCTCTATTGCAACCACTCAGCTCTGCAGAGTGAAGCAGCCAATATATAAATAAATGAGTGTGACTGTATTCCAATAAAACTTTATCTATAAACACAAGCCGTGGGCCAAACTGGGCCACTTCTTACACACTGTCCTCTGTGATAAGTAAAAGGCTGAAGCGGTAAAAGCTTGATTTTTAGGCCAATCAAAATGATCACGTCAGACACTCTGAACCCCTCCACTCATGGTACCCACCTTGGTGCTGGGGCACAGTGTGTACATACACTGCATGACTATCCCAGGGTGGCAAAGCCAACTAGTCACTCCCAATATCTATGCTTACTTAGAAAGAGAATCCCTCATTTTTTAGCTGGGCACATGTGCTTAGGTTCTGCCCAGTGAGATCTAAGCAGCAGTCTCATTAGCAATAGCTGAGAAGTCTTCTTAAAAGAATGGGGTGTGTCCTAAGCTAGAACTCAAAAAGATACATGTGCCCCTGTGTTCACAGCAGCACTAGTCACAATAGTCAAGACATGGAAACCTAAGTGTCCATCAGCAGACGAGCAGATAAAGAAGAGGTGGTACATGTAAACAGTGGAATACTACTCAGCCATAGAAAATGAAATAATGCCATCTGCAGCAACACGGATGAACCTAGAGATTGTCGTACTAAGTGAAGTAAGTCAGAAAGAGAGAGACAAATATCATATGATATCACTTCCATGCAGAATCTAAAAAAAACATACAAATGAACTTATTTACAAAAGAGAAACAGACTCACAGACTTCGAAAATGAACTTACAGTTACCAAAGGGGAAAGGTGCAGGGGAGGGATGAATTGGGAGTTTGGGGTTGACATAGACACACTTCTATGTTTAAAACAGATAACCAACAAGGACCTACTGTATAGCACAAGGAACTCTGCTCAATATGCTGTAATAACCTAAATGGGAAAAGAATTTGAAAAAAATAGACACACGTATATGTATAACTGAATCACTTTGCTGTACACCTGAAACTAACAACATTGTTAACTATACTCCAATATAAAAAAAAAATGTGGTACATATATACAATGGAATACTACTCAGCCATAGAAAAGAATGAAATAATGCCATTTGCAGCAATGTGGATGGACCTAGAGATTATCATACTAAGTAAGAGAAACTCAAATACCATATTACATCACTTATATGTGGAATCTAAAATATGACAGAAATGAACTTATCTATGAAACAGAAACAGACTCACAGACATAGAGAACAGACTTGTGGCTGCCAAGGGTGGGGAAGGTAGGGATGGACTGGGAGTTTGGGATTAGCAGATGCAAACTATTATATATAGAATGGATAAACAACAAGGTCCTACTGTATAGCACAGGGAACTACATTCAATATTCTGTGATAAACCATAATGAAAAAGAATATATATACATGTATAACTGAATCACTTTGCTGCACAGCAGAAATTAACACAACACTGTAAATCAACTGTACCGCAATAAATTTAATTTTTTAAAAAAAAGAATGGGGCTTCCCTGGTGGCGCAGTGGTTGAGAGTCCGCCTGCCGATGCAGGGGACACGGGTTCGTGCCCCGGTCCGGGAAGATCCCACATGCCATGGAGCGGCTGGGCCCGTGAGCCATGGCCGCTGAGCCTGCGCATCCAGAGCCTGTGCTCCGCAACGGGACAGGCCACAACAGTGAGAGGCCCAAGTACCACAAAAAAAAAAAAAAAAAAAAAAAAAAAAAAAGAATGGGGTGTGTCCTTTGCCCTTCCTTCTTCCTGGTGACTAGAGTGTCAACTGAATGGCTGGACCGTGAGCAGGCATTTTGGGCCAAGATATAGTAGTCAGGTACTGAGGAGAACAGAGCAGTAAGCAGAGGAGAGCCTGGGCTCTTGACGGTCATTGAGACCTCACAGCAGCCCAGAACTGCCCTCCTTTAGATTTTTGCATGAGAGACAAATAAGTCTGTAACTTATCTAAGCCACCAGCATTGTGAGTTTTCTCTAACAGCCAAAACTAGTCCTCACTGATGCCCTCAGGGAGCTCAAAATGCTTCCTTAGGGTTGCCCATTTCTTCCTGCCTTCTCTTGTGCTGGTTTGGAGGCAAACCTGGGGGCCACCATACTGGCGCAGAGCTTCCATCTTATGAAATGGTCACAGGGAGGCACTGAGTGTGAGATTGCCTGAGGCTACAAACAGAGAGTCGCTGGCTGAGAGCTCAGAGAATAGATTCCAGGCTTTCCAATGCCCAGCCCAGGGCAGGTTTGGGCTCCCTACATCCCCCCCCATGTATGCTCTGGCGCTTGTGTAACAGGAACCTGGAATCAGTTCCAAATCCCATCTGCTCTTCAGAAATGCATGAGCCAAGTAGTGGAGAATTGAAACCCCCGTAGAGATTTACAGGGTGTATTTAATACAGAAAATGCTAATAGAAGAAAGGAGACTGGCTTTTCTTGCCTCTAAACCATCAAACCCGAAACTAATAAAGAGTCAGCATTCTTTACTGAGATCCCCTGGCAGCCCTTTTTCGTGGAAGTTAACTAACGCTAATAAGTACAAAGTCTGCTTTTCCTGCCATCATAAAGGTTTCACGGGCCAGAAACATTTCACGGGCTGTCTCTGAGCCTCACATGAATCTCAAAAGGTTCTTTACGATTCTGGCTCCACCATGGCCCACCTGTGTGACCTTGAGCCACTTAACTTCTCTGTGCCTCTGCTTCCTCGTTTGCCAAAATGGAGATGATAACAGTACCTACCTGATAGCGTTGTTAAAAGGATTAAACCAGGTAATATTTTTAATGCACTTCACCCGTTCTCAATAAATGCTGACTGTTATTACTGTAATTGTTAGGATATGAGAATCTCCTTTTTCCAGATGAGGACACTGAAGCTCAAAGAGGTTAAGCAGCTTGCTCAAGGACACCCAGCTGGGCCCATCCAGGTCCACCTGACTTCGAAGCTTTGCTCGTTACCCTCTGCCACCCCGAGACAGAGAAGCTCCGGATGTTCCCAGACCCCCGGTCATGAGTTCCAGGATAATCCAGGAGATCCTGCTCCACAGTGCCAGTCCTGGTGTCCCCTGAGCCCTGGCCCCGCTGGCTGCTCCCGGAACCTGGAGGTCTCACCTGATGACGGTGAGGCGGCTGAAGCAGGGCTTCAGTTCGCGCACGCCATAGTCGTTGAGATTGTTGTTGTCCAGGTCGAGCGCAAGCCGCTTGGGGAAGTGGTGCAGGACGAAGGAGAGGGCGCTGCAGTCGGCCGAGCAGGCGTTGCAGAAGGTCAGCTTGAGGTAGTTGGCGCAGATGCCCCTGGCTGCCAGCTGCCCCACCTTCTCGCTCCCCGTCTCGTAGATGCAGCGCAGCATCCAGATGAAGGTGGGCATGGCCTGCACCTGGCTGAAGCTCCCGGACCGAACTCGGGGCAGGTGCTTCAGGTGGGAGCGCAGGCTGGCAAACAGGTAAGCCCACAGGGCCCTGCGCTTTCTCCGCAGGGCGGTGGCAGGCACCAGGTGCCGCAGGAGTTTCTGTTTGTCTTTGGACAGCAGCCCGCACAGGAAGAGGTTGGTGAAATGAAAGTGATCCTTGTTCTTAAAGGGGTCTTCCCCGGCCAGCCCGCGGCCCCCCAGGCACTGGATGGGTAGGAAGGGGGGATAGCAGGACGCAGCTGCTGCCTCCTCGTGAGGAGCCCACTCCTGGAAGAAGCGGAGCAGCTCCCGAGTGCCCACCTTGTCGTCCACCACCAGAAAAAAGGCAGCAAAGAAGGCCTGGAGGGTGAGGTGGAAAAACTCATAGGACTGCTGGTCCCCTCCGAGGCCCAGCTCCGGCACGGCCCGCAGGAAACCCAGCTGCAGGTCCCCCTCCTGCACCTCGGACGCCTGCACCTCCTCCTGGCTGAAGATGAAGAAGCTCTTCTCCATGCCCCGGTGCGCCACCTGGCCCAGCGAGCGCAGGGTGCCCCGGCCGGCACGGAAGGTCTCCGTCTGGCTCCGCGTGTTCTGCTGCACCAGGCTGGTGGGCTGCGTCCTGTTCAGGTGGACCTCGGTGATCAGCAGGAAGACGTCGGTCAGTGTCACCGTGCGATGGGGCAGCTGCAGGAAGCCGTCGAAGGTGTCGCAGAAGTGCTGGAAGCACCGGAAGATGATCCAGCAGAAGAGGGGCACGGCGCACAGGCTGAAGAGGTTGGCGTTGGCTTCCAGCTGATCCAGCAGGCGCTGGCGCACGGCGCGCTCGGGGAACATCCGCCCAGCGTAGGCGCGCAGGTGGCTGGGGGAGAAGCCGCGCAGGAGCACCTTCTTCCAGAGGAGATGCCGCGGGATCTCGACGCCCGTGCGGGCCGTGAGCAGCTTGCGCGCCCCCTTGAGCAGCTTCCCGCTGAGCAGGTTGGCCAGCAGGACCAGGGGGTGGGCGGGCTCCCAGGGGGAGGAGGTGTCGGGCTCGCCGCTCAGGTCGAAGTCCGAGTGGAGCTCGTCCAGGCCGTCAAAGGTGAAGAGGGCCGTGTGCGGGAAGCGCAGCAGGAAGGCGAACACCTCCTCGGGGTCCTGCTCCGGGTAGCAGTAGTGCTTGAAGAGCAGGTCCCGCAGGCACAGCGAGGCGCTCTCCTTGAAGCAGCTGAAGGTGCGGCAGCGGAAGTGGAAGAAGAACCTGAGCTCAGCGTCCAGCTGGCCCGCGGCCCAGAGGCTCTGCAGCCGCTGCAGCAGCATGGACTTGCCCACGCCCGCGTCGCCGAAGACGAAGATGGTCTCGCCCTGCTCGTTGAGGACGCCCGTGGAGGGGTCCAGGAGGCAGGCCAGGCTGCCCAGGCTGCCCAGGCTCTCGTTGCCGAAGTCGACCAGCTCCACGACGGTGTCCGTGTACACCTCCTCCAGCAGCAGCTCCTCCTTCTGGGCGTAGCACAGGATGAACTTGGAGTCGCGGCCCAGTTGCTGCCGCAGCTTCTGGCTGTATCTGCTCACTGCCGGGAGAGTGGCGCCAGGTGAGAGGTGGAAGTAGATGGGGAGAGAGAGACACAGGTGGAAAGGGCACCAAATAGGGAGGTCTCAGGCGGAGGAGCAAGCACACAGGAAAACAAACCGGCAGCCTGGACGCCCAGGCCAAGTGCGAGCACTCCTCAAATATAAAGAGCCAGCGCTCCAGAATCTGCGGGCCCTTGGGCCTCCACCCCTCTGTCTGACCTCAGACTTGGCCAGCCTGGGGACAGAATTCAACTGGGATCAGTGTCAGAGACAGGCTCCCTACTCCTCTGCGCAAGTTGTCACTGAACTCCAGCTAAAAACTGAAGCGCCCTCAAATGTGACGCCCAGGCCGCGTGGCCCCGCTACCCCGGCCCAACCCCAGGGTCCTGCTCAAACAGCGCAAGCCAGTCCCCACTGAAACTTGTATCGTTGAGGAGGAAATTGCCCTAACCTTTCTTGTGCTTATGACACTGCTCTTAAAACAACAAATAATCTCATAAAACCTAACACTGAAACTTCTTGTGATAAGATACAACAGTTGACATTGATATGGACTACAAAGGGGCTGTGCCTCACCATAACTGAGTGAGCAAACTAAAGTGAAAACCGGCCTTCTTACACTACACAGGGCACAGCGGCCCTGGTTCCAGAACTGAGGCCTGGGGATCACTGATGCTCAGCACGTGCCCCGGGGGAAGCCCTGGGCTTGCCTACGGGGAAGCACATGGGTTAATATGCTGACGTGGGGTAACATGCCGACCTAAGTGCCATGCTCTCAGCAGAAACGAGCTACAAAATGAGCTTACTCCAGACAAAAAAAGGGTGTTCCAAAATTCCTTTAAATAGTTGTTGGGTCTTAATGATAATTCAATTAACAAAAATTGGACACACTTGCACATTTCCAGATTTCATCTACAACCCTTTCCCGTCAACTTAGTCCCACTTGGTTGTCAGCTTAAAATTTGTGAAGTGAGTTCTATTTTTTTTTCGGTACGTGGGCTTCTCACTGTTGCGGCCTCTCCCGTTGCTGAGCACAGGCTCCGGACGCGCAGGCTCAGCGGCCATGGCTCACGGGCCCAGCTGCTCCGCGGCATGTGGGATCTTCCCGGACCGGGGCACGAACCCGTGTCCCCTGCATCGGCAGGCAGACTCTCAACCACTGCACCACCAGGGAAGCCCAGTGAGTTCTATTTTTTACAGTTTTAGTAAGGCAAAATTTACAGACTATAAATTCACCTATTTTACAACAGGTATTGTTGTCAATGATTTTTAATAAATTTACTGAGTTAACGCAAACATCACTAAAATCCAGGGGTACACTCTCCATCATAAGTGCATCATAAGTACATCTGCAGACAATCTCTGCCCCACCCCTGGCCCTAGGAAATTGCTGATCTGCTTTCCGTTTCTATAAATTTGCCTTTTCTGGACATCCATATAAATGGATTCATACAATATGTAGTCTTTCACATCTGGCTTCTTGTAGAGTGAATTATACTTTCAAAGCTGTTACAGTAGCTGGGTAAAGGAGCCAGTGGAGAAGTCTTCTACAAGGACTCTTCATCACAGGAATATTTTCCTTTTTTCTTGGGGAAGGTAACAAAGTGAGGTGGGCAGGGGCAGTAACAGTAAGAAGCTAGCAGTGGCCGGCTGGTAACTGCAGAAGCAAGAGCTTGTCCCTGACACTCTGTCTCTTGGTCTGGTTTCCCCTAAATACACACCTGACACTCTGGGACACTGTCCTTTGTTTCTGTTTTCAAGGTCAAACTGGATTCTTTAAAACTCACGAGTTTGGGGGCTTCCCTGGTGGCGCAGTGGTTGAGAGTCCGCCTGCCGATGCAGGGGACACGGGTTCGTGCCCCGGTCCGGGAAGATCCCACATGCCGCGGAGCGGCTAGGCCTGTGAGCCATGGCCGCTGAGCCTGCGCGTCTGGAGCCTGTGCTCCGCAACAGGAGAGGCCACAACAGTGAGAGGCCCGCGTACCACACACAAAAAAAAAACCCAAAAAAACCAAACTCACGAGTTTGGAAGCTCAGTGCTGGTATGCTGCCAACAACTGTCAAGAAGTAAAGAGACCACAGGCACGGAAAGATGACGGCCTGGTCCCCAGACCAGACTGTGGTCCCAGTGTTGGGCTCTCTCAGCACCTTGAACTGCCGTTGTCCTTGTCACCATATGCAATTACACATGTGTGTCATTATTTACTGCCAGTCTCCTGCATTAACCTCTGAGGTCCCTGAGGGCAGGAACCATACTCCCTATTGTATCCCTGGCATCCAGCACACCCAGCCCTGGCACATGCTGAGTACATCATAAATACCTGTTGAACTAATCATTTAACTAAAGGGGGCCCATGGTGCTTTGGAAACAAGGACTGGCAGTCAGCGGTGACAGAAGAATTCTTTGCCTGGAATCAAATTTGGAAAGATCTTCAAGAAGGAAAGAAATGCAAACTTGAATTTGTACAACCACTAAAATGTCTAGATAGGTCAGAAGTCAGAAAGAGGTCAGAACAGAGGTCATTCCTACACTTCCATGGCTCCCTACATAAATCACACCAGCTATCCGTGGTCAGCTCAATCACAGGTCCTTGGGCTGCACTAGGGTGACAGGGACCAGCTCTCCTTTCTAAAAGGACCACAGCAGCCAAGCCTGCTGCCTGAGGTGGAAGGCAGGGCTGGTCAAGGCGGACCCCACCTTTATCAACCCTGCTGGACCCACCCAGAT
This sequence comes from Mesoplodon mirus, assembly GCF_964341445.2. Classification (NCBI taxonomy): domain Eukaryota; kingdom Metazoa; phylum Chordata; class Mammalia; order Artiodactyla; family Ziphiidae; genus Mesoplodon; species Mesoplodon mirus. The sequence continues at coordinate 69,452,894 of NC_138985.1, forward strand.
AGCATGTCCAAGCCCCGGGGGCCTTGTTTGCTTGGTGGCTGAGGTCTCCCCCGGAGGCTGACTCATACCTGGATCGGTGTTGACGACAGCTTTGCTCTGAATGAGCTGGGAAGGGGAGAAGCTGATCTCCGACAGCCAAGGCCTGAGGTCCACGTAAGCGTCTGTGAGCCGCTGCAGCACGTAGAGGAAGAACCCGGACACCTCCTCGCCCTTGCTCTGCACCAGGTCCAGAATTCTGCGGACCTAGTGTGGCACAAGCAGTGAGGTGTGAGCCGGCACTAGGGGTGTCTGCCCCCTGGAGAGGCTCCCATGCAGGGCTCTGAGCTCTTACTACACCCTCCAGCTTGACCGTCCACCCAGCTGGTATGAGATGCTACACGCCAAATGCCCAGGATCTGTAAAATGGACCCTGAGCAAGAAACAAACCGCACAGCTCTAGGAAACCAGAGGCTTCCAGGCGCCTAAAAATAAAAAGGTCAGACTCACAGCTAGAGCCGAGCGCCCCCCTGGAATTTCCCTTTCCCTCCTTTTCTCCTTTTCCCTCTTAAGCTACCACTATTGCTCTCTGGGAATGAGTGCTGAGGGGGGAGAAAGTCACCTGTTAGGCATAATGACATGGGCGCTGGGCCACACAGCGAGGGGACAGCAGACGCCCGTGTAAGGTGTACCTTACAAAAGCTTTTTGTCTTATTAAAAATTCAGGGAAGGGCTTCCCTTGTGGCGTAGTGGTTGGGAGTCCGCCTGCCGATGCAGGGGACACAGGTTCGTGCCCCGGTCCGGGAGGATCCCACATGCCGCGGAGCGGCTGGGTCCGTGAGCCATGGCCGCTGGGCCTGTGAGTCCGGAGCCTGTGCTCCGCAACGGGAGAGGCCACAACGGTGAGAGGCCCGCGTACCGCAGAAAAAAAAAAAAAAAAAAAATTCAGGGAAAAAAAACCACAACAGTGTTCTACTGTGCTTTTCCCAGAAACCCTTCTAGTCTCTTCTGAGCCCAACAGGATGATGTTACAAATGAATTCTGTCACTCCTCTCCCCAAGAAGGAGGTTTTCGTCTTGCCATTCTATTTTTCAGGAGATGACACAAAGCTAAAGTGAAACTAAGGGCTGTGAAGGCTTCCCACAGTGGAGTGTGGAAGACTCTTTACCGTGGACCAGGCTGGGATGCAGCCATTCCTCAACCAGAGGAATTCTCAGAGCCATCCCCGGCAGCGAGCAGCTCTCCAGAGTTGAAGGGCACGGGGTGGGCAGCCCTGCTAGTGTTTCATGCTCGTTTTCTTTTTAAAGAATTCACTCATTTAAAAAGTGAACTGGAAAACAAGTTGTTTGAGAACCAATACGCCCAGCAAGGAGAATGGAGAGGTCAGAAGAGTTTGCCGTGTTTCAGGAACACAGAAGTGAAATACGTAATTGTGGAATACGCTGGTAACTCAAGCATTTCTGTGCGGTAGATAGCCCCGGCAGGAAATTCCACCCAACGTACTCAACTCCCAAAGCTCTTCACCCAGGTCAATGGGGAGAAGCCCCGTCTGGCCACCAAGGCCGGCATCCCTGTCACCGGCACCTTGTCGGGCTGCGTGGGGCAGGCACACACGATCTCCACGTCTTCGGCGGAGAAGTAGTCATTCTGCAGCAGGTTGTCCAGCAGACACTGAGTGTTGCGGACGTGAGTGACCAGATGCTCCCGGTTGACTTTCAACAATTTGATGTAGGAGTGAGACTCTGATGGGATTATTTCCATCTCACTGCGGCCCTGCTTTTCCATCGTTACAGGAGCAAGTGGCTGCTTTTCCCAAATTCATTTTTGGCTGCATGTGCCTTCCTGGCAGCAAGGCAATCAGGATCCAAGGCCAGCCTCTCAGTGCGAACCCTGAAGAGACAAAGGAAGTCACCAACAAAACCGAAGCCATGGGCAAGAGCCCTCCCCCTCCCTCCGTCCTGGAATTTCTCTATTTAGAACAGGAAGGAGTCATGCTTAAGATATAGATCTGAGACTCAATAAAGTAAAAATCATAATTTAATTGCTCCTGCTTGTGGGTTCCACCACTAGGGTAGATGACCAGAGGTAGACAACACTATCGTTTAGTGCTAAACTTCTTAATTATTATTATTATTTTTTAGTGTGCCTCAGTCCTAGATTGGGATAGGGGTGCAAAGGTATATTTTCCAAATTAGGTAACTGGAATTGGAAGTTTCCATGTGCCCTGTGAGGGAACAGCACCCAGAACTGGGAGCACAGGAGCTATGAGGTTGGTGGGAGAGAGGGTCTGAGCACAAAACGGCCTGCGGAGAGAGCGAGCCGGCATGAAGTCTCCTGTGGTAGCCAGAGCCCAGGACCCTGGGAACAGTGACGCGTCAGTCGTTACTGCCTGCGCTGGGTCGTGTTGTAGCTCTCCCCACACTCCCGCCCCAGCTCTCCTTATATCTCCAGCCAAGTTGGCTACATACAAGCACCTTAGGGAATGAAGGAGCAGCAATGGCCATTATGGAGTGAAGCAGGACAGAAGGAAGGTGAGAGGGAGAGGTGACAGTTCCCAAGGGATGGATGACCAGGAGACAACGTCTCCCTGGAAATCCTTGAAAACCTCATGCATGTGCTGAACTTCCTGCCTCAGTAGGGACAAGGGCCCAAGCTCTTTTATTTGGGTATTTAAAAAAATACCTTGAGTTTATCTGCACTACCCCAGAATTGCACTGATTTCTTTCTTTTAGAGTAAGGTCTCTCAGCCACTTAATTCTCCAGTCATCCTGTGGATATAAATGGATCACACGCTTGGAAGTAGAAAGGCCTTGAACTGGCCACTTAGTCCTTTGTCTAACATGCACACACTCTGGAGAGAGAGTTTTAAATGTTTTTTGTAGAACTCAAAAAAAAAATTCATAGACCTCTAAACATGTATGTTTCACGAGCCCACATAGGTTAACATTCAGGTCTAGTGGTTCTCACATTTTTTCCACCAAGTCACATAATAGTCTCCTGATCTTTGACACACTTGCATTTTTTCTTCTTTTACCTATCAAGTTGCCAAATGCAAGCCTTATAGAGATTCTCAGTGGGACCCCACACAGTAACCTTCCTTTCATAACCTGACTGATTGAGCAAAAGACAGTACATTCTAACATTCTAAATAACAGAAAGGGACTTCCCTGGTGGCACGGTGGTTAAGAATCTGCCTGCCAACGCAGGGGACATGGGTTTGAGCCCTGGTCTGGAAAGATCCCACATGTCGCGGAGCAACTAAGCCCGTGCACCACAACTACTGAGCCTGTGCTCTAGAGCCCGCGAGCCACAACTACTGAGCCCATGCACAACAACTACTAAAGCCTGCGTGCTCCAGGGCCCATGTGCCGCAACTACTGAGCCCGTGTGCCACAACTACTGAAGCCCGAACACCTAGAGCCCGTGCCCCACAACAGGAGAAACCACCGTAACGAGAAGCCCGCTTGCCACAACTAGAGAAAAGCCTACGTGCAGCAACGAAGACCCAACGCAGCCAAAAATAAATAAATAAATAAAAATAAACAACAGGAAGGCAAGAGATTCTTACCAAATGGAATTTAAAGGGATGAAAATGAGTGATTAGCTACTACTGCACTAAAAGTATGCTGATCAATTTGACTCTAATTCAGCTTCTTCTATGGTCGTCAATTCTGTGACCCACTTAAGATCCATAGCTTTAGAAAATTAGTTCCCTTAAGGGATACCAGTTGATAATGTTAAATGTATATTTAAATTACTGGTTAATAATACCTTTTTAAGTTTTTGTCATGTGTTCTTTGAAGAAAGAGAGAATATTTTAAAACAACATTCTCTCCTTGAATCTTCAATTTCCAATTTCTTTCTGGAATCTGCAAAGTCAAAAAGAAAAAAAAGAGAGAAAGGTTTCTTTGAAAACACTCTTGGGGCTTCCCTGGTGGCGCAGTGGTTAAGAATCCGCCTGCCAATGCAGGGGACACGGGTTCAAGCCCTGGTCCGGGAAGACCCCACATGCTGCAGAGCAACTAAGCCTATGCGCCACAACTACTGAGCCTGCGAGCCACAGCTACAGAAGCCCGCATGCCTAGAGCCCGTGCTCCGCAACAAGAGAAGCCAACGCGACGAGAAGCCCACGCACCGCAACAAAGAGTAGCCCCCGCTCGCGGCAACTAGAGAAAGCCCACGCACAGCAACGAAGACCCAACACAGCCAAAAATAAATAAATTTATATATTAAAAAAACACTTGTGCTGAATGACGAACAAATAAATAAATGAATGAATGAATGAATGAATGAAATTGGAGAAAGAATAATTTTTAAATCCAGAACTGTAGGATCTCAGAGTACTCTCTTTACCTTCTTCCTTTGGGACAGTGTTTTCCAAATCTCAGTCATTCAGTCACCATAGTCACTTTTTTGGCCATAATTGAGTCCCATAAGCAAAGTTATTTGCTTAACTTTTTGCTTTAAATTGACTTGACTTTACAACTCAGACTAATTTTAAAGGAAAATTTATATTACCATTGTAAACAAAAAAATCACTTGCAAGAAACAGAAAGTAATCCAAAAATAAATTCGCTAGAAATAAAACCATGCTATTGTATTCCAGCTCAACAGTGCTGAAAGGTTCTTGGTCTGAGGCCTGTTTTCTCTTAGAAGCATTTGAGAGGTATTAAAGAAACAGTAGCACAAGACTGAGACTTTCTCTTTGAGATCATGGTAAATCTGAGAGAGCTGGAAAGGGAATTGCCTTCCCCCTTGGTGATTCAGGGTTTTTTCATCCTATGGCTCCCTTCTTACCAAGGCTTGGAATGGGTGTTACACAATAGCCTTCACCCCTCCACTCCCAATCCTCACCCATCCTCACTGTGGGTCCCATTTCACTCCTGGCTTCTGCCTCTTCCAAGCCTATGATTCCCACAAAACCAGTGACGTGTCTTCCCAGCCCTTCCCCGTAGTATCACCCACAGACATCACTGCCTCTTACCATCAAAGGCAGAAACTTAAGGAAAATCCCCTGATTTATGGCCACCTAACCAAAGCAATGAATTACATGTCAGCCAGCTGGCAAGGAGGCTGTTGTTTTGTAATGTCCAGAGCTCTGGTTTGAGATTTAATCAGATTTGCAGAGTTTGCTCAATTCAGCAGGAACTTAACAAGGCATGGATGATGGGAAAGGAAACAAAGAAAGCTGATCCTGCCCTGGTAAACAGAATCCAAGGGTGGACCAAATCAACATCATGGAACACTGCAGAGAAATTCAGTTCATGGGCATCTGGTTCCCAGAAATACTGATGCCAGAAACGACTCTGAATTGGCTTTTCAGATTAGTTTCTCAGAAAGTCAGTGAGATGGGGGTTAAAGAAGTAAGGTCACTGGTAATTCTGTAAACTCAGGGAGAAAATAAGTATAGGACCTAGTGGTTTAGAATGAAGGGAAATTCCTTTCAGTGATTAGATTCAATTTTGCATGCTTGAAAATATCAGAAAATAAGATACAAAAATGCTATTGATCGCATGGTGAGACAGGAACTTTCATACCAGGAATGTAAACAGATGGAAAACTTCCAGAAAGCCACTTGACATATTTATCAAGAGCCTGTGAAAAGTTTCGATTTAGTAACTTCTCATTCTAGAACTCTGCCTTCTGAAAAGGTTCAGAGGTTTGGACAATTTTTTTTTTAAACAAGGGGCTTCCACTGCCAGCTCTGATAAGGTAGCTTGTTGTTCCCACAGAGGGCAACTACAGGTGGGTGGATCAGCAGATTGGAGTGCATTCATACAGTAGAGTGCTATTCAAAAGTAATGTGAGGGACTTCCTGGTGGCGCAGTGGTTAAGAATCCACCTGCCAATGCAGGGGACACAGGTTCAAGCCCTGATCCAGGAAGATCCCACATGCCGCAGAGCAACTAAGGCCGTGCGCCACGACTACGGAGCCTGTGCTCTAGAGCCTGCGAGCCACAACTACTGAGCCCACGTACCACAACTACTGAAGCCCGTGGGCCTAAAGCCCGTGCTCCACAACAAGAGAAGCCACTGCAATAAGAAGCCCACACACTGCAAGGAAGAGTAGCCCCTGCTCGCCGAAACTAGAGAAAGCCTGCACACAGCAATGAAGACCCAACGCAGCCAAAACTAATTTAAAATTTAAAAATAAATATGAATGAAATACTAATATGACATGAATGAGTATCAAAGATGTTATGCTGAGAGAAACAAGACTCAAAAAAGCATGTAGCATATGATTCCATTCATATGATTCTAGAAATCTGATCTAGATCAGAGCAGTGGTTTTCTGGGTAGGGGGATAGGAGTAAAGGAGAAATTGACTGCATATTGCTGGGGTGATAGAAATGTTCTTTATCTTGCAGTGTCATATATATATATATATATATAAAAAATACATACGTGTATATATATTGTATGTACATATATACGTCACATGTGAATATATGTATCACTATGCATAAATATGTGTGTATATGCATATCACATGTGTATGTGTGGTATATTCATGTACAACATATGTGTATGTATGTATATTATGCATACACACATACACATATATATACATATGATTTGTCAAAAGTCATCAACTTGTACACAGAAAATCTCTGAATGTTACTCTATGGAAAAAAAAAACTTCACTGAAGTATTATGTAAAGGCAGAATACATTTCCAGGTAAACAAAAACTGAGAGACATTGTGGCCAGCAAAGCTGCACTAAAATAAGTACTGAAGATTCTTTTAGGTAGAAGAATAATGATCCCAAACTAAAACAAAATGAGAGCAACAGCAAGTTTTAATATGTGGGTAAATATAAATGTATATTGACTGAACAAAACATTATTATCTTGTGGCATCTAAAATATATGTAGGGCTTCCCTGGTGGCGCAGTGGTTGAGAGTCTGCCTGCCGATGCAGGGGACGCGGGTTCGTGCCCCGGTCCGGGAAGATCCCACATGCCGTGGAGCGGCTGGGCCCGCGAGCCATGGCTGCCTGCGCGTCCGGAGCGTGTGCTCCGCAACGGGAGAGGCCACAGCAGTGAGAGGCCCGTGTAACTCAAAAAAAACCCCACAAAAAACAAAGACTGTTAAAATATATGTAGAATTAACATTTAAACAAGGGAGACCGTGCAAGATGGCAGACTAGAAAGACCCTGAGCTCACCTCCTCCTATGGTACACCAAAATCACATCTATTTGCAGAACAACCATTGATGAAAATGACTGGGACCTGCCAGAAAATTTCTTTTACAACTAAAGATATAAAAAAGGAAGCACAGAGAGGCAGGTAGGAGGGGCAGAGCTGCCATATAGTCAAGTCCCATATCCCTGGCTGGGCAATCCACAAACAGCAGAATAATTATGACCGCACAGGTTCTCCCAAAGGAGTGAGAGGTCCAAGGCGCATGTCAGGCTCCCAGCCTAGGGGTCCTGCACCAGGAAGATGAGTCCCCAGAACATTTGGCTTTGAAGTTCAGTGGGGCTTACTTCTGAGAGTCCCAGAGGGCTGGGGGAAATAGAGACTTCACACTGAAAGGACAGATATAAAATCCCACATCCTCTGGAACCCAGGGCAGAAGCAGTAATTTGACCGGAGACTGGGTCAAACCTACCTGCTATTCCTAGCGAGTCTCCTGGAGAGGAGGAGGCAACTGCAGCTCACCCTGGGGACATAGACACTGGCAAAAGCCATTTTGGGGAGCTCTTTCTACCATGTGGACACTGGTGCTGGCAAAGCACCCTTTGGGGATCCTCCCTCTAGCTTATTAGCCCCAGGCCCCAGCCCCACTTGGGGCACCAGGGCTGGGACACCTCAGGCCAAGCAACTAACAGGGCATGGACACATCCCCACCCACCAACAGAGAGGCTGCTTTAAGACCCTTTGATCCACAGCTGCCTCTGGACACAGCCCTGCCCACCAGAGGACCCAGGACCCGGCTCCACACACCAGTACACAGGCACTAGAACCAAGACCACCAGGACCCTCCAGCCAGAGACCCTGGGACCCAGCTCCACCCAACAGTGGTGAGGAACCAGCACCAGAATCCCCAGGGCACCAGCCCCACCCACCAGTGAGCCTGCTGTAGCCCCCCTGCCCAGCTCCACCCACCAGGGGGCAGACAACAGTTGCAAGAAAACCACAGTCCTGCAGTCTGCAGACCTCCCCACTCACTAGCTGCCTAGACCCTGCCCTCGGACCAGTTGTGCCCAGGACCCGCCCACTAGCAGGCCAACACAAGCTTCCAGACACCTCAGGTCCTGCAGCCAACTGTGTCAGGAACTGGCCCCACCCACCAGTGGTCTGACACATGCTCTGGGACCCTTGGGCTCTGCAACCAGACCCCAGACCCAGCTCCACCTACCAGTAGGCCAGTACTAGCCCCAGGACCTGGCTTCACCCACCAGTGGGTGAGCAACAGCCCCCGGGGTCTCCTGGACCCTGACTCAACCCACCAGTAACCCAGCACTAGTATAGTCCCCTGGAGTTCTGCAGTCAGCCACCTCATGACCCAGTCCCACGAACCAGCAGCCAACAGCCTCTGCACAAGGCAGGAACTGGCAACCAAACAGACCAAGGGCCAACCAAGCTTACCAGACTGTCCACATAGTCAGCCCACCACAACAGAAAGATCCACGCAGCCCTCATGGGGGAAGCCCTAGAGCATATAGCTCTGGTGATGAAAGGGAAGTATCCTGAGACACATAGGTTGTCTACAAAAGGCTTATCCTTCAAGGTGGGGAAATGTAACCAACCTACCAGACACATAAGAAAAAAAAAAAAAACAGCTACTTAGGCAAAATGAGGTGGCAGAATAACATGTTTCAAATGAAGAATCAAGATAAAACCCCAGAAAAAGAACTAAGTGAAGTGGACATGGGCAATCTACCTGAGAATGAGTTCAAGGTAATGATAATAAAGATGATCAAAGAACTCAGAAGAATGGATGCACAGAATGAGAAGTTAGAAGCTTTTAGCAAGGAGTTAGAAAATCTAAAGAACAACCAAACAGACATGAAGAATACAATAACAAATAAAAATACACTAGAAGAACCAACAATAGACTAAATGATACAGAGGAATGGATCAGCAAGCTGGAAGACAGTAGAGGAAATCACTCATGCTGGACAGAAAAAAGAAAAAAGCATGTAAAAAAAATGAGGACCGTTTAAGAGACCTCTGGGAAAATATCAAAGACACCATATTTGCATTATAGGGGTCCCAGAAGGAGAAGGGAGAGAGAAAGGGGCTAAGAACATAATTGAAGGCATACTAATTGAAAACTTCCCTAACCTAGGAAAGGAAACAGACATCCATGTCCAGGAAGTAGAGTCCCAAACAGGATCAACCCAAAGGGGAATAGACCAACACGCACTGTAATTAAAATGGCAAAAATTAAAGATAATGAGAGAATATTAAAAGCAGCAATGGAAAAGCAACATGTTATGTACAGGGGAACTCCCATAAGGCTATCAGCTGACTTTTCAGCAGAAACTCTGCAGGGCAGAAGAGGGTTGCACAATATAAAGTGATGAAAGGGAAAAACCTACAACCAAGAGTACTCTACCCAGAAAGACTCTCATTCAGATTTCATGGGGAGATCAAAAGCTTTACAGACAAGAAAAAGCTTTTAAAAGAGTTCAGCACCTCCAATCCAGCTTTACAAGAAATGTTAAAGGAACTGCCCTGAGCAAAACTGAAAAGGACACAATTAGCCACATGAAAATCATGAAAGGAAAAAAAATCTCATCAGTAAAGACCAACATATACCATGAAAAGATGCTCAACATCACTAATTATTAGAGAAATGCAAATCAAAACTACAATGCTGTTATCACCTCACACCAGTCAGAATGGCCATTATCAAAAAATCTAGAAACAATAAATGTTGGAAAGGTGTGGTGAAAAGGGAACACTCCTGCACTGTCGGTGGGAGTGTAAATTGCTACAACCACTATGGAGAACAGTACGGAGGCTCCTTAAAAAACTAAAAATAGAACTACCATATGACCCAGCAATGCCACTACTGGGCATATACCCTGAGAAAACCGTAATTCAAAAAGAGTCATGTACCACAATGTTCATTGCAGCTCTATTTACAATAGCCAGGACATGGAAGCAACCTAAATGTCCATCGACAGATGAATGGATAAAGAAGATCTGGCACATGTATACAATGGAATATCACTCAGCCATAAAAAGAAATGAAATTGAGTTATTTGTAGTGAGGTGGATGGACCTAGAGTCTGTCATACAGAGTGAAGTAAGTCAGAAAGAGAGAAACAAATACCATATGCTAACGCATATATATGGAATCTAAAAAAAATGGTACTGATGAACCTAGTTGCAGGGCAGGAATAAAGAGGTAGACACAGAGAATGGACTTGAGGATATGGGGTGGGAGGGCAAAGCTGGGGCGAAGTGAGAGTAGCGTTGACAATATACACACTACTGAATGTAAAATAGTTGGCTGGTGGGAAGCAGCAGCACAGCACAGGGAGATCGGCTCAGTGCTTTGCGATAACCTAGAGGGGTGGGATAGGGAAGATGGGAGGGAGGCTCAAAAGGGAGGGGATATGGCTGATTCGCTTTGTTGTGCAACAGAAACTAACACAGTATTGTGAAGCAATTATACTCCAATAAAGATCTATTAAAGAAAAAAACAAGACAAACATATAGTAAAGGTAGGAAATCATCCACACACAAAACTAGTAGGAAGGTTAAAAGACAAAAGTAGTAAAATTTCTTATATCAACCATAAGCAGTTAAGGGATACACAGAACAATTAAATGTAAAACATGATATCCAAAACAGTAATCATGAGGGGAGAAGAGTACAAACACAGGGTTGTTAAAACGCATTTGTTAAGAGGTCAGCAACTTAAACCAATCATGTATATATAGAGATTGCTATATATAAACCTCACAGTAACCACAAGACAAAAATCTAAATTAGATACACACACAAGAAAGAAAAAGGAATCCAAACATAATACTAAAGATAGTCTTCAAATCACAAGAAAACAAAAGATAAACAAAATGACCTAAAATACAATCCCCAATTAACGAAGTGGCAATAAGAACACAATATCAATAATTACTTTAAATGTAAATGGAACAAATGCTCCAATCAAGACATGGAGTGGCTGAATGGAAACAAAAAAAGACCCCTATATATGCTGCCTACAAGAGACTCACTTCAGATCTAGAGACACACACAGGATGAAAGTGAGGGGATGGAAAAAGGTATTCCATGCAAATGGAAAGCAAAAGAAAGCCAAGGTAGCAATACTTATATCAGACAAAATAGACTTTAAAATAAAGACTGTTATAAGAGACAAAGAAGGACATTACCTAATGATCAAGAAATCAATCCAAGAAAATATAACAATTGTAAATATATATACACCCAACATAGGAGCACATAAACACATAAAGCAAACATTAAAAGACATAAAGGGAGAAACTGAGAATAGCACAATAATAGTAAGGGACTTTTAACACCCCACTTACATCAGTGGACAGGTCATCCAGACAGAAAACCAATAAGAAAACGCTGGCATTAAATGACATATTAAACCAGGTGGACTTAATAGATATATATAGGGCATTCCATCCAAAAGCAGAAGAATACATACTTTTCAAATACACATGGAACATTCTCCAGGACAGATCACACGTGAGGCCACAAAACAAACTTCAGTAAATTTAAGAAGACTTAAATCATATCAAGCATCTTTTCCCACCACAATGCTATGAGACTAGAAATCAACTACAAGAAAAAAACTGCAAAAAACACAAACACTTGGAGGCTAAACAATATGCTACTACACAACAAATAGATCACCAAAGAAATCAAAGAGGAAATCCAAAAATACTTGGAGACAAATGAAAACAAAAACACAATGATCCAAAATCTATGGGACACAGCAAAAACAGTACTAAGAGAGAAGTTTATAGCGATACAAGCTTACCTCAGGAAACAAGAAAAATCTCAAATAAACAACCTATCCTTATATCTCAGGGAGCTAAAAGAAGAACAAACAAAATCTAAAGTTAGTAGAAGGAAAGAAATCATAAAGGTTAGTACAGAAATAAGTGAAACAGAGACTAAAAGAACAGAAAAGATCAATGAAACTTAGAGCTGGCTCTTTGAAAAGATAAAACAAAACTAATAAACCTTTAGCCAGACTCATCAAAAAAGACAGAGAGAGAGAGAGGCCAAATCAATACAATCAGAAATGAAAAAGAAATTACAACCAACACAACAGAGATACAAAGGATCATAAGGGGGGACTTCCCTGGTGGCACAGTGGTTAAGAACCTGCCTGCCAATGGAGGGGACACGGGTTAGAGCCCTGATCCAGGAAGATCCCACATGCTGCGGAGCAGCTAAGCCCATGTGCCACAACTCCTGAGCCTGCACTCTAAAGCCCATGAGCCACAACTATGAGCCCATGTGATGCGGCTACTGAAGTCCACACGCCTAGAGCCCATGCTCCACAACAGGAGAAGCCACCGCAATGAGAAGCCCGTGCACCACAACAAAGAGTAGCCCCCGCTCACTGCAACTAGAGAAAGCCCACACACAGCAACAAAGACCCAATGCAGCCAAAAATAAAAAAAATAAAAGGATCATAAGGGAATACTGAGAACAACTATATGCCAATAAAATGGATAATCTAGAAAAAATGGACAAATTCCTAGAAATGTACCATCTCCCAAGACTGAACCAGGAATAGAAAATATGAACAGACCAACTGCCAGTAATGAAACTGAATAAGTAATAAAAAAAAAAAAAACTCCCGACAAACAAAAGTCCAGGACCAGATGGCTTCACAGGTGAATTGTACCAAGCATTTAAAGAAAAGTTAACACCTATACTCAAACTATTCCAAAATATTACAAAGGAAGGAATGTTTCTGAACTCACTCTACAAGGCCAGCATCACCCTGATAGCAAAACCAGACAAAGATATCACACAAAAGAAAGTTACAGGCCAATATCACCAATTAACATAGACACAAAAATCCTCAACAAAATATTAACAAACCAAATCCAACAACTCTTAAAAAAAATCATACACCATGATCAAGTGGGATTTATCCCAGGGATGCAAGGATTTTTCAATATCTGAAAATCAATCAATGTGCTATACCATATTAACAAACTGAAGAATAAAAACCATATGATCATCTCAACAGATTCAGAAAAAGCTTTTGACAAAATTCAGTATCATTTACAATAAAAACTCTCCAGAAAGAGGGCAGAGAGGGAACATACTTCAACATAATAAAGGCCATATATGACAAGTCCACAGCTAACATCACACTCAATGGTGAAAATCTGAAAGCATTTACACTAAGATTAGGAAGAAGACAAGGATACCAACTCCTGCCACTTTTATCCAACATAGTATTGAAATCCTAGCGACAGCAATGAGACAAGAAATAAAAGGTATCCAAATTGGGAAAGAAGAAGTAAAACTGTCACTGCTTGGAGATGACATGACTATATATAGAACATCCTAAAGATGCCACTAAAAATGAAGCTCATCAATGAACTCAGTAAAGTTGCAGCATACAAAATTAAAATATAGGGCTTCCCTGGTGGCACAGTGGTTGAGAGTCCGCCTGCCGATGCAGGGGACATGGGTTCGTGCCCCGGTCCAGGAAGATCCCACATGCCGCGGAGCGGCTGGGCCCGTGAGCCATGGCCGCTGAGCCTGCGCGTCCGGAGCCTGTGCTCCGCAACGGGAGAGGCCACAACAGTAAGAGGCCTGCGTACCGCAAAAAAAAAAAAAAATTAAATTAAATTAAAATATAGAAATCTGTTGCATTTCTATACACTAACAACAAGCTACCAGAAAGAGAAGTTAAGGAAACAATCCCATTTAGCACTGCATGAGAAAGAATAAAATACCTAGGAATAAACCTACCTAAGGAGGTAAAAGACCTGTACTCGGAAAACCATAGGACACTGATTGAAAAGACTGAAGATGATACAAACATACAGATATACCATGGTTGGGGCTTCCCTGGTGGTGCAGTGGTTAAGAATCTGCCTGCCAATGCAGGGGACACGGGTGTGAGCCCTGGTCCAGGAAGATCCCACATGCCACAGAGTAACTAAGCCCATGTGCCACAACTACTGAGCCCATGTGCCATAACTACTGAAGCCTGCGCGCCTAGAGCCCGTGCTCTGCAACAAGAGAAGCCATCGCAATGAGAAGCCCGTGCACTGCAATGAAGAGTAGCCCCCGCTCGCCGCAACTAAAGAGAGCGCGCACACAGCAACGAAGACCCAACGCAGCCAAAAATAAATAAATTAATTAAATAAATAAAATTTTTTTAAAGTGAATGTCTTAAAAAAAAGTATTCATGGTCATGGATTGGGAGAATTATTATTGTTAAAAACGACCATACTACACAAGGCAAACTACAGATTCAATGCAATCCCTATCAGAATACCAATGGCAGAGCATGGGATCAAGATGGCAGAGTAGTAGGATATGAAGCTCACCTTCTCCCACAAATACATCAAAAATACATCTACCTGTGGAACGATTCTCACTGAATGTCTACTGAATGCTGGCAGAATACCTCAGACTGCTGAAAGGGCAAGGAAATCTCCATGTAACCAGGTAGGAAATAGAAAAAATAGAAAGCGAGAAAGGTCTCACGACAGCACCTGTGCTCCTGGGAGGGAGCTGTGAAAGAGGAAAGGTCCCTGCACCCTGGGAAGCCCCCTCACCAGTGGGGAGATCTGCTGGGACAGAAAGGGAGCTTCAGAGCCTCGTAGGAGAGTGCTGCTGGTTTGCAGCAGCCAGAGCAGAGGGAGAACTGCACAGATGATCAGCGCTGCTGCCCTGCACTGCCCTGCACTCCCCAGCCTGAGACATGCATCTGCCAGTACGGGCAGGGGCTGGGTGCTGGAACTTGGGCTTCGGAGATCGGAACTGGGGAGAGGACTGGGGTTGGCCATGTGAGGATGGCCTTGTGGGGCTGGAATCCAGCGCAACCATGGCTGGGGGTGTATGCGGAGGAAGTTTGGGCCAACTTAGAGAGCAGTTGCCACTGTTTGGGGAGTGCATGAGGGGAGCGGCGGGACCCAGACTGTAGCCTTTTACCCTGTGCACGTGCTCACAGAGGGCAGGACACTGCCTGCCCAGGCTGCAGGAGCAGTCGTGAGCCACCACCACCCCATTGCAGACTCCAGGAGTGGTTGGGAGCCACTGCCGCCTCCCTCCTGGACCCCAGGAATGGTCATGAGCCACCACTTCTGTCCCCATCATGTGCTCTGGGGGTGCACCTGAGCTGCCACCACTGCCAAGAACCCCAGGGCCGGGCACCAGCCACAACACCTGCACACCCCTTATCAAGGGGAGAACAACCAACACACACTGAGGAAAGAGGCAACAGGCATCTATACTAAAAACAGCCCTGGCACCAAATATATTAAACCCACACAAGTTACACAGGCACACCCCCACATATAAATAACCTTCCAAGACCACACCAGATAATCATTTCTCCTAAACTCACAGAGTAAGAGAAATAGAAGTACAATGAAGCTGAGGAACCACTCCCAGGTAAAAGGCCAACAGCACTCCCCTGAAAGAACAAGCAGTGAAGCAGACCTCTCCAGACTAGTAGACACTGATTTCAAAAAGGAGATCATGAAAATACTGAAGGAATTAAGAAACACTATCAATGGAAATGCAGGGTACTGTAAAAAGGAACTAGAAACTATAAAGAGGAACCAAAAAATATAAAACTCATTTGCAGGGAATTCCCTGGCAGTCCAGTGGTTAGGGCTTGGCGCTTTCACTGCTGAGGGCTGGTTCAATCCCTGTGGGAACTGGGATCCCACAAGCCACACAGCGTGGCCAAAAGAGAAAAAAAAAATTCATTTGCAGAGACAAAAGCTGAGCTAAAAGCATAGAATAGCAGAATAGCATAGAATAGCAGAATAAATAATGCAGAAAAACAAATAAGTGACCTGGAAAACAGGATAATGGAAATCACCCAATCAGGATATCAGACAGAAAGCCAAATTAAAAAAAAAAAAAAACAATGAAAGCAATATAAGAGACCTATGGGATAATATAAAACATACACATAATAGGGATTCCAGAAGGAGAAGAAAGAGAAAAGGGGATCGAAAATGTATTTGAAGAATTATGGCTGAAAACTTCCCAAACATAAAGAAGGAAACATATCCAGGTACAGGAAGCACAGAGGGTCCCAAACAAGATAAACCCAAACAGACCTACACCAAGACATAATAAAAGTGGCAAAAGTTAAAGATAAAGAGAGGATTCTAAAGGCAGCAAGAAAAAACAAAGAGTTAATTAAGGTAATGCCTATATCAGCTGATTTCTCTACAGAAATACTGCAGGCCAGAAGGGAGTGGTAAGATATATTCAAAATACTAAAAGGGAAAAATCTGCCACCTAGGATACTCTACCCAGCAATATTATCATTTAAGAATAGAAGGAGAAATAAAGAATTTCTCAGACAAGCAAAAACTAACAGAATACAGCAATACTAAACCTATTCTAAAGGATATATTGAAAGGTCTTCTCTAAATAGAAAAAAGTAAGAACCTATAGGAAAGAAAAAAAATCACAGTTGGAAAATAAATCACTTAAATAAGCCAGTACACAGATTTAGAAAGTTTCTGTGAAAGTGATGATAACAACAATGAACAGCAAAAGGATGAGAATGAAGATGTAAAAGAGGACATCAAAACCATAAAATGGACACGGCACACTGCTGCCGCCATCTTGAATCACAGAGTCATCTGCAGCATCTAAGCTGAGGTGCTGGCGCAGTCATTTCACACTAGGAACTCTCGTCTGAAGTGCCCGGTGCAGTACCTCCACATGTGGTACCCTACGAGCGAGTGAAACTAGACTAAGCACAAAGGACGGAAAAAGACGGCTGCCTTCCAACTGTGTCCTCACGTGATTAAAGTACTCTCTAGTATATCTTCTTGAAAGGACACTAATCCGAGGATTTTCAGGAATATGGCGAAAGAGTAAGATGCGGAGATCACCTTCCTCCCCACAGATACATCAGAAATACATCTACACGTGGAACAACTCCTACAGAACACCTACTGAACGCTGGCAGAAGACCTCAGACCTCCCAAAAGGCAAGAAACTCCTTACGTACCTGGGTAGGGCAAAAGAAAAAGAAAAAACAGAGACAAAAGAATAGGCACGGGACCTGCACCAGTGGGAGGGAGCCGTGAAGGAGGAAAGGTTTCCACACACTAGAAGCCCCTTCGCGGGCAGAGACTGCGGGTGGCGGAGGGGGGAAGCTTCGGAGCCGCGGAGGAGAGCACAGCAACAGGGGTGCGGAGGGCAAAGCGGAGAGATTCCCGCACAGAGGATCGGTGCCGAGCGGCACTCACCAGTCCGAGAGGCTTGTCTGCTCGCCCTCCGGGGCGGGCAGGGCTGGGAGCTGAGGCTCGGGCTTCGGTCGGAGCGCAGGGAGAGGACTGGGGTTGTCGGCATGAACACAGCCTGAAGGGGGCTAGTGTGCTACGGCTAGCTGGGAGGGAGTCCGGGGAAAAGTCTGGAGCTGCCAAAGAGGCAAGAGACTTTTTCTTCCCTCTTTGTTTCCTGGTGCGCGAGGAGAGGGAATTAAGAGCGCTGCTTAAAGGAGCTCCAGAGATGGGTGCGAGCCGCAGCTATCAGCGCGGACCCCAGAGACAGGCATGAGACGCTAAGGCTGCTGCTGCCGCCACCAAGAAGCCTGTGTGCGAGCACAGGTCACTCTCCACACCTCCCTTCCGGGGAGCCTGTGCAGCCTGCCACTGCCAGGGTCCCAGGATCCAGGGACAACTTCCCCGGGAGAACGCACGGTGCGCCTCAGGCTGGGGCAATGTCACGCCAGCCTCTGCCGCCGCAGGCTCACCCTGCATCCGTACCCCTCCCTTCCCCCGGCCTGAGTGAGCCAGAGCCCCCGAATCAGCGGCTCCTTTGACCCCATCCTGTCTGAGCGAAGAACAGATGCCCTCAGGCGACCTACACGCAGAGGCAGGGCCAAATCCAAAGCTGAGCCCTGGGAGTTGTGCAAACAAAGAAGAGAAAGGGAAATTTCTCCCAGCAGCATCAGGAGCAGCGGATTAAATCTCCACAATCAACTTGATGTACCCTGCATCTGTGGAATACCTGAATAGACAATGAATCATCGCAAATTGAGGAGGTGGACTTTGAGAGCAAGATTTATTATTTTTTCCCCTTTTCCTCTTTTTGTGAGTGTGTATGTGTATGCTTCTGTGTGAGATTTTGTGTGTATAGCTTTGCTTTCACCATTTGTCCTAGGGTTCTATCCGTCCTTTTTTGTTTTTTTTTTACTTAAAAAATTTTTTTTTTCTAAATAATTATTTTTTATTTTAATAACATTATTTTATTTTATCTTTATTTTATTTTATCCTCTTTCTTTCTTTCTTTCTACTTTTTCTCCCTTTAATTCTGAGCTGCGTGGATGAAAGGCCCTTGGTGCTGCACCCAGGAGTCAGTCCTGTGCCTCTGAGGTGGGAGAGCCAACTTCAGGACACTGGTCCACAAGAGACCTCCCTGCTCCACATAATATCAAACGGTGAAAATCTCCCAGAGATCTCCATCTCAACACCAACACCCAGCTTCACTCAACGACCAGCAAGCTACAGTGCTGGACACCCTATGCCAAACAACTAGTAAGACAGGAACACAACTCCACCCATTAGCAGAGAGGCTGCGTAAAATCATAGTAAGTCCACAGACACCCAAAACACAGCACCAGATGTGTACCTGCCCACCAGGAAGACAAGATCCAGCCTCATCCACCAGAAAACAGGTACTAGTCCCCTCCACCAGGAAGCCTACACAACCCACTGAACCAACTTTAGCCACTGGGGACAGACACCAAAAACAACGGAAACTATGAACCTGCAGCCTGCAAAAAGGAGACCCCAAACACAATAAGATTAGTAAACTGAGAAGACAGAAAAACACACAGCAGATGAAGGAGCAAGATAAAACCCCACCAGACCTAACAAATGAAGAGGAAATAGAAAAAGAATTCAGAATAATGATTGTAAAGATGATCCAAAATCTTGGAAATAGAGAAAATGCAAGAAACATCTAACAAGGACCTAGAAGAACTAAAGATGAAACAGGCAATGATGAACAACACAATAAATGAAATTAAAAATACTCTAGAAGGGATCAATAGCAGAATAACTGAGGCAGAATGGATAAGTGACCTGGAAGATAAAATAGTGGAAATAACTACTGCAGAGCAGAATAAAGAAGAAAGAATGAAAAGAACTGAGGACATTCTCAGAGACTCCTGGGAGAACATTAAATGCACCAACATTCGAATTATAGGGGTTCCAGAAAAAGAAGAGAAAAATAAAGGGACTGAGAAAATATTTGAAGAGATTATAGTTGAAAACTTCACTAATATGGGAAATGAAATAGTTAATCAAGTCCAGGAAGAACAGAGAGTCCCATAAAGGATAAAACCAAAGAGAAACATGCCAAGACACATATTAATCAAACTGTCAAAAATTAACTACAAAGAAAACATATTAAAAGCAGCAAGGGAAAAACAACAAATAACACACAAGGGAATCCCCATAAGGTTAACAGCTGAACTTTCAGCAGAAACTCAGCAAGCCAGAAGGGACTGGCAGGACATATTTAAAGTGATGAAGGAGAAAAACCTACAACCAAGATTACTATACCCAGCAAGGATCTCATTCAGATTTGATGGAGAAATTCAAACCTTTACAGACAAGCAAAAGTTGAGAGAGTTCAGCACCACCAAACCAGCTTTACAATCAATGCTAAAGGATCTTCTCTAGGCAAGAAACACGAGAAGGAAAAGACCTACAATAACAAACCCAAAACAACTGAGAAAATGGGAATAGGAACATACATATCGATAATTACCTTAAATGTAAATGGATTAAATGCTCCCACCAAAAGACAGACTGGCTGAATGGATACAAAAACAAGACCCATATATATGCTGTCTACAAGAGACCCACTTCACACCTAGAGACACATACAGACTAAAAGTAAGGGGATGGAAAAACATATTTAGAGAAGAGCTAACACCTATCCTCAAACTCTTACAAAATATAGCAGAGGGAGGAACACTCCCAAACTCATTCTACGAGGCCACCATCACAATGATACCAAAACAAGACAAGGAGGTCACAAACAAACAAAACTACAGGCCAATATCACCGATGAACATGGATGCAAAAACCCTCAACAAAATACTAGCACACAGAATCCTACAGCACATTAAAAGGATCATACACCATGATCAAGTGGGGTTTATTCCAGGAATGCAAGGCTTCTTCAATATACGCAAATCAATAAACGTGATACACCATATTAACAAATTGAAGGAGAAAAACCATATGATCATCTCAATAGATGCAGAGAAAGCTTTCGACAAAATTCAACACCCATTTAGGATAAAATCCCTGCAGAAAGTAGGCATAGAGGGAACTTTCCTCAACATAATAAAGGCCATATATGACAAACCCACAGCCAACATTGTCCTCAATGGTGAATACCTGAAAGCATTTCCACTAAGATCAGGAACAAGACAAGGTTGCCCACTCTCACCACTCTTATTCAATATAGTTTTGGAAGTTTTAGCCACAGCAATCAGAGAAGAAAAGGAAATAAAGGAATCCAAATCGGAAAGGAAGAAGTAAAGCTGTCACTGTTTGCAGATGACATGATACTATACATACAGAATCCTAAAGATGCTACCAGAAAGCTACTAGAGCTAATCAAAGAATTTGGTAAAGTAGCAGGATACAAAATTAATACACAGAAACCTCTGGCATTCCTAGACACTAATGATGAAAAATCTGAAAGTGAAATCAAGAAAACACTCCCATTTACCACTGCAACAAAAAGAATAAAATATCTAGGAATAAACCTACCTAAGGAGACAAAAGACTTGTATGCAGAAAATTATAAGACACTGATGAAAGAAATTAAAGATGATACAAATAGATGGAGAGATATACCATGTTCTTGGAATGGAAGAATCTACATTGTGAAAATGACTCAACTACCCAAAGCAATCTACAGATTCAATGCAATCCCTATCAGACTACCACGGGCATTTTTCACAGAACTAGAACAAAAACTTTCACAATTTGTATGGAAACACAAAAGACCCCGAATAGCCAAAGCAAGCTTGAGAACGAAAAACGGAGCTGGAGGAATCAGGCTCCCTGACTTCAGGCTATACCACAAAGCCACAGTAATCAAGACAGTACGGTACTGGCACAAAAACAGAAAGATAGATCAATGGAACAGGATAGAAAGCCCAGAGATAAACCCATGCACATATGGCCACCTTATCTTTGATAAAGGAGGCAGGAATGTACAGTGGAGAAAGGACAGTCTCTTCAATAAGTGGTGCTGGGAAAACTGAACAGGGACATGTAAAAGTATGAGATTAGATCACTCCCTAACACCATACACAAAAATAAGCTCAAAATGGATTAAAGGCCTAAATGTAAGGCCAGAAACTATCAAACTCTTAGAGGAAAACATAGGCAGAACACTCTATGACATAAATCACAGCAAGATCCTTTTGGACCCACCTCCTAGAGAAATGGAAATAAAGACAAAAATAAACACATGGGACCTAATGAAACTTCAAAGCTTTTGCACAGCAAAGGAAACCATAAACAAGGCCAAAAGACAACCCTCAGAATGGGAGAAAATATTTGCAAATGAAGCAAGTGACAAAGGATTAATCTCCAAAATTTATAAGCAGCTCATGCAGCTCAATAACAAAAACAAAAAAAACAAACAACCCAATCCAAAAATGGGCAGAAATGCAAATCAAAACTACAATGAGATATCAGAATGGCCATTATCAAAAAATCTAGAAACAGTAAATGCTGGAGAGGGTGTGGAGAAAAGGGAACACTCTTGCACTGCTGGTGGGAATTGGTACAGCCACTATGGAGAACAGTATGGAGGTTCCTTTAAAAACTACAAATAGAACTACCATATGACCCAGCAATCCCACTACTGGGCACATACCCTGAGAAAACCATAATTCAAAAAGAGTCATGTACCAAAATGTTCTCTATGCACCTCTATTTACAATAGCCCAGAGATGGAAACAACCTAAATGTCCATCATCTGATGAATGGATAAAGAAGATGTGGCACATATATATGATGGAATATTACTCAGCCATAAAAAGAAACGAAATTGAGCTATTTGTAATGAGGTGGATAGACCTAGAATCTGTCATCCAGAGTGAAGTAAGTCAGAAAGAGAAAGACAAATATCGTAGCTAACACATATATATGGAATTTAAGAAAAAAAATGTCATGAAGAACCTACGTGTAAGACAGAAATAAAGACACAGACCTACTAGAGAATGGACTTGAGGATATGGGGAGGGGGAAGGGTAAGCTGTGACAAAGTGAGAGAGTGGTATGGACATATATACACTACCAAATGTAAAATAGATAGCTAGTGGGAAGCAGGTGCATAGCACAGGGAGATCAACTCGGTGCTTTGTGACCACCTGGAAGGGTAGGATAGGGAGGGTTGGAGGGAGGGAGACGCAGGAGGGAAGAGATATGGGAATGCGTGTATATGTATAACTGATTCACTTTGTTATAAAGTGGAAACTAACACACCATTGTAAAGAAATTAAACTCCAATAAAGATGTAAAAAAAACCATAAATTGTGGGGGAAGGGGTAAGAAAATGTAGATTTTTTTCCTAGAATGTGTTTGAGCCTATATGACTACCAGTCTAAGGCAAATAGATATGGGAATCGGTTAACACACTTGAAAAACAGGGTAACCACACATCAAAAACATAAAGTAGATTCACAAAAGCCAAGAAGAGAACATAAGTATAATACCAAAAAAAAGTCATCAACCCCCAAAAGGAAAAACAAAAAGAAAAAGAAAGGGATAAATATATAAAATCAATTGGAAAACAAGGTTTAAAAATGGCAATGGGGGCTTCCCTGGTGGCGCAGTGGTTGAGGGTCCACCTGCTGATGTGGGGGATGTGGTTTCGTGCCCCATTCCGGGAGGATCCCACATGCCGCAGAGTGGCTGGGCCCGTGAGCCATGGCCGCTGAGCCTGCGTGTCCACAGCATGTGCTCCACGGCAGGAGAGGCCACAACAGTGAGAGGCCTGTGTACCACACACACAAAAAAATGGCAATAAATACATATCTATCAATAATTATCTCAAATGTCAATTGACTAAATGCTCCAATCAAAAGACACAGAGTGGCAGATTGGATAATATCATAAGAGCCTAAAATATGCTGCCTACAAGAGACGCACTTTAGGGCAAAGGACACACGTAGATTGAAAGTGAGGGGGTGGAAAAAGATATATCATGATAAGGTGGGGATCACAATACTCATATGAGACTAAACAGACTTTAAACAAAGGCTATAAAGAAAGATAAAGAAGGACACTATATAATGATAAAAGGATCAATACAAGAAGAGGATTTTACACTTGTCAACATATATGCACCTAATATAGGAGTACCCAGTTGCATAAAACAAATACTAACAGCCATAATGGGAGAAATTGACAGGAATACAATAATAGTAGGAGACTTTAACACCCCACTCACATCAATGGACAGGTCTTCCAGACAGAGAAGCAATAAGGCAACAGAGATCCTAAATGATACAATAGAACAGTTAGACTTAATTGATATTTTCAGGACATTACCTCCAAAAAAACCAGAATACACATTCTTTTCAAGTGCACATGGAACATTCTCTAGGGCTGATCACATACTAGGGCTCGAAACAAGCCACAACAAATTTAAGAGTATAGAAATTATCTCAAGCATCTTTTCTGACCACAATGGCATGAAACTAGAAATTAACCACAGAAAAAGAAATGAGAAAAAATAAATGATTACATGGAGACTAAACAACATGGCACTAAACAACCAATGGGTCAACAATGAAGTCAAAGAGGAAATTTTAAAATACCTTGAGACAAATGACAATGAAAATACAACCATACAAAAATCTATGGAGGGGCTTCCCTGGTGGCACATTGGTTGAGAATCTGCCTGCTGATGCTAGGGGACACGGGTTCAAGCCCTGGTCTGGGAAGATCCCACATGCCGCGGAGCAACTAGACCCGTGAGCCACAACTACTGAGCCTGCGCGTCTGGAGCCTGTGCTCCGCAACGGGAGGGGCCACGATAGTGAGAGGCCCGCGCACAGCGATGAAGAGTGGTGTCCGCTTGCCACAACTGGAGAAAGCCCTCGCACAGAGATGAAGACCCAACACAGCCATAAATAAATAAATAAATAATTAAATAATTAAAAATGAATATCTGCAAAAAAAAAAAAAAACTATGGAATGCAGCAAAAGCAGTTCTTAGAGGGAATTTCATACTGATACAGGCCTTTCTCAAAAAACAAGAAAAATCTAAAATAAACAACCTAAGCTACCACTTGAAAGAATTAAAAAAACAAGAGCAAACAAAACCTAAAGTCAGCAGAAGGAAGCAAATAATAAAGATCAGAGAGGAAATGAAATAGAGATAAAAAAACAATAAAACCAAGAGCTGGTTCTTTGAAAGGATAAACAAGATTGACAAATCTCTGGCCAGGCTCACCAAGAAGAAAAGATAGAGAACCCAAATAAACAAAATAAGAAAAAGAGACATAACAACTGATACCAAAGAAATCCAAAAAACCATAAGGGAATACTATGAACAGTTATATGCCAACAAATTCAACAACCCAGAAGAAATAAACAAATTTCTAGAAACATACAGCCCACCAAAATTTAATCAAGAAGAAACAGATAATTTGAAGAGACCAATCACTAGAAATAAACATAATCTGTAATTTTAAAACTCCCTACAAACAAAAGTCCAGGACCAAATGGCTTCACAGGTGAATTCTAGCAAACATACAAAGAAGAACTTATACCAATCCTTCTCAAACTCTTCCAAAAAACTGAAGAGGGAACACTCCCAAGGATATTCTATGAAGCCACCATCACCCTGAGATACCAAAACCAGACAAAGATACCAGCAAAACAGAAAATTTACAGGTCAATATCTTTGAAGAATATAGATGCAAAAATTCTCAACAAAATATTAGCAAACCGAATCCAACCACACATTAAAAAGATCAAATACCATGACCAAGTGGGATTCATCCCAAGTTCACAAGGATGGTTCAACATACGCAAATCAATCAATATGATACACCACATAAACAAAAGAAAAGGCAAAAACTACATGCTCATCTCAATAGATGCAGAAAAAGCATTTGACAACATCCACTCAGGATAAAAACTGTTACCAAAGTGGGTATAAAGGGAACATATCTCAAGATAGTAAAAGCTATTCATGACAAATCCACAGCCTGTATAAATGGTGAAAAGCTGAAAGCCTTCCCACCAAAATCTGGAAGAAGACAAGGATGCCCACTGTCACCTCTTCTATTCAACATAGTATTGGAAGTTCTAGCTACATCAATCATACAGGAAAAAGAAATAAAAGGTATCCAGATTAGAAGGGAAGAGGTAAAACTGTCATTATATGTAGATGATATGATACCATATATACAAAACCCTAAAGACTCCACACAAAAACTACTAGGACTGATAAACAAATTCAGCAAGGTAGCAGGATACAAGATTAACATATGGAAATCGGTTGCATTTCTTTACACCAATAATGAAATATCAGAAAGAGAATGTAAAAAAGCAGTATCTTTTAAAATTGCAACTCCAGGGGCTTCCCTGGTGGTGCAGTGGTTGAGAGTCTGCCTGCCGATGCAGGGGACATGGGTTCATGCCCCCGTCCGGGAGGATCCCACATGCCACGGAGCGGCTGGGCCTGTGAGCCATGGCTGCTGAGCCTGTGCGTCCGGAGCCTGTGCCCCGCAACTGGAGAGGCCACAACAGTGAGAGGCCCGCGTACCGCAAAAAAAAAAAAAAAAAAAGCAACTCCAAAAATAAATTATTTAGGAATAAACCTCACCAAGGAGGAAGACATATGCTGCGAACTATAAAACATTAATAAAGGAAATTCAAGATGATTCAAAGAAATGAAAAAGATATTCCATGCTCTTGGATTGGAAGAATATTGTTAAAATGGCCATACTACCCAAAGCAATCTACAGATTTAATGCAGTCCATATCAAATTACCCATGACATTTTTCACAGAACTAGAACAAATAATCCTAAAATTAATATGGAACCATAAAAGACCCAGAATTCCCAAAGCAATCCTGAAGCAAAAGAACAAAGCAGAAGGCATAACCATCCCAGACTTCAGACAATACTACAAAGCTACAGTAACCAAAAAAAGCACAGTATTGGCACAAAAACAGACATATGGATCAACGGAGCAGAATAGAGTCCAAAAATAAACCCAAACACCTATGGTCAATTAACCTTCAACATTAACCTTCAACAAAGGAGGCAAGAATATACAATGGAAAAAAGATGGTCTCTTCAGCAAGGGGTGTTGGGAAAGTTGGACAGCCGCACGTAAATCAACGAATTTAGAACACAACTTCTCTCCATACACAAAAATAAACTCAAAATGGCTTAAAGACTTAAACATAAGACATGACACCATAAAACTCCTAGCAGAAAACATAGGCAAAACATTCTCTGACATAGATCGTACCAATGTTTTCTCAGGTCAGTGTCCCATGGCAATAGAAATAAAAACAAAAATAAACAAATGGGACCTAATCAAACTTACAAGCTTTTGCACAGCAAAGGAAACCATAAACAAAATGAAAAGACAGGGCTTCCCTGGTGGCACAGTGGTTGAGAATCTGCCTGCTAATGCAGGGGACATGGGTTTTGAGCCCTGGTCTGGGAAGATCCCACATGCTGCAGAGCAACTATGCCCATGCACCACAACTACTGAGCCTGCACTCTAGAGCCCATGAGCCACAACTACTGAGCCCACATGCCTAGAGCCCATGCTCCGCAACAAGAGAAGCCACCTCAATGAGAAGCCCACGCACCGCAATGAAGAGTAGCCCCCGCTCGCCACAATTGGAGAAAAGCCCACATGCAGCAACAAAGACCCAACGCAGCCAAAAATAAATAAATAAAATTAATTTACTAAAAAAAAAAAAAGACAACCTACAGAATGGGAGAAAATATTTGCAAATGATGCGACAGACGAGAGCTTAGTTTCCAAAACATACAAACAGCTCATACAACAACAAAAACAAACAACCCAATTGAAAAATGGGCAGAAGACCTAAAGAGACATTTCTCCAAAGAAGACATACAGATGACCAATAGGCACATGAAAAGATGCTCAACATCGCTAATTATTAGAGAAATGCAAATCGAAACCACAATGAGCTACCTCCCCACACTGGTCAGAATGGCCATCATCAAAAGTCTACTGCTGAAGAAGGTGTGGAGAAAAGGGAACCGTCCTACTCTGTTGGTGGGAATGTAAGTTGGTGCAGCCACTGTGGAAAACAGTATGGAGGTTCCTCAGAAAACTAAAAATAGAACTACCATATGATCCAGCAATCCCACTTCTGGACATATGTCCAGACAAAACTATAATTCAAAAAGATACATGCACCCCTATGTTCATAGCAGCACTATTCACAATAGCCAAGACAGGGAAACAACCTAAATGTCCATTGACAGATGAATGGATAAAGAAGATGTGGCACATATATACAATGAAATACTACTCAGCCAGAAAAAAGAATGAAATAATGCCATTTGCAGCAACATGGATGCAACTAGAGATTATCAAACTAAGTGAAGTAAGTGAGAAAGAGAAAGACAAATACCATCTGAATTCACTTATATGTGGAATCTAAAATATGACACAAATGAACCTATCTATGAAACAGAAACAGAATCAATGACATAGAGAACAGACTGGTAGTTGCCAAGTGGGGGGATAGGGATGGATTAGGAATTTGGGATTAGCAGATGTAAGCTTTTATATATAGAATGGATAAACAACAACGTCCTACTATATAGCACAGAGAACTATATTTGATATCCTATGATAAACCATAATGGAAAAGAATATTAAGAATGTATATATACGTATAAGTGAATCATTTTGCTGTACAGCAGTAATTAACACAACATTGTAAATCACCTATACTTCAATTAAAAAAAGAAAAAATATCAATGCCATTTTTCATGGAACTAGAACACGTAATTCTAAAATTTGTATGGAAAAACAAAAGATCTTGAATACCCAAAACAATCTTGAAAAAGAACAGAAGGAATCATGTTTCCTGACTTCAAACTATACAACAAAGCTACAGTAATCTAAAGAGTATGGTACTGGCACAAAAAGGCACATAGATCAATGGAACAGAATAGAGAGCCTAGAAATAAACCCACACACTTATGGTCAATTATTTTATGACACAGGAGGCAAGAATATACAATGGAGAAAAGACAGTCTCTTCAGTAAGTAGTGCTGGGAAAACTGGACAGCTACACATAAAAGAATAAAATTAGAACATTCTCTAACACCATATACAAATATAAACTCAAAATGGATTAAGGACCTAAATATAAGACCAGAAACCATAAAACTCCTAGGAGAAAACATACATGGAATACTCTTTGACATAAATCATAGCAATATTTTTTTGGATCTGTCTCCTAAAGCAAAGGAAATAAAAGCATAAACAAACAAATGGGACATAATTAAACGTAAAAGCTTTTGCACAGCAAAAGAAACCATCAACAAAACAAAAAGACACCTTACTGAATTGGAGAAAACATTTACAAATGATATAACAGATGAGGTGTTAACATTCAAAATATATAAACAGCTTATACAACTCAACATCAAAAACCAAACAACCTAGACCTCCCTGGCGTCCCCTGGTTAAGACCCCACACTTCCACTGCAGAAGGTATGGGTTTGATCCCTGGTCAGGGAACTAAGATCCCACAAGCCACACAGTGCAGCCAAAAAAAGAAAACAAAAACAAAATACTCCAAACAACCCATTTAAAAAATGAGCAGAAGACTTGAAAAGACATTTTTCCAATGAAGACATACAGATGGCCAACAGGCATGTGAAAAGATGCTCAACGTCATCAACCATCAGAGAAATGCAAATTAAAACCTCAAAGAGATATCACCTCACACGTGTCAGAATGGCTATCGTCACAAAGAACACAAATAACAAATGTTGGCAAGGATGTGCTGAAACGGAACCCTTGTACACTGTTGGTGGGAGTGTAAACTGGTGCAACCACTATGAAAAACAGTATGGAAGTTTCTCAGAAAACTAAAAATAGAGCTACCATATGACCCAGCAATTCCACTCCTGGGTATTTATTCAGGAAAAAAACCATGAAAACAATAATTCAAAAAGATACATGGGGCTTCCCTGGTGGCACAGTGGTTGAGAATCTGCCTGCCAATGCAGGGGACATGGGTTTGAGCCCTGGTATGGGAAGATCCCACATGCCACGGAGCAACTAGGCCTGTGAGTCACAACTACTGAGCCTGCGCGTCTGGAGCTTGTGCTCCGCAACAAGAGAGGCCACGACAGTGAGAGGCCCACGCACCGCGATGAAGAGTGGCCCCCGCTCGCCACAACTAGAGAAAGCCCACACACAGAAACGAAGACCCAACACAGCCAAAAATAAATAAATAAATAAAATTTTTAAAAAAAAGATACATGCACCCCAATGTGCATAGCAGCATTGTTTACAATTGGCAAGATATGAAGCAATGTAAGTATCCATCAACAGATGAATGGATAAAGAAGATGTGAGATACACACACACACACACACACACACAATAGAATACTACTCAGCCATAAAAAAAAAATGAAATTTTGCCATTTGCAGCAACACAGATGGACTTGCAGGGTATTGTGCCAAGTGAAATAAGTCAGACAGAGAAAGACAATGTATAATACAACTTATATGTGGAATCTAAAAACTAGAACAAATTAGTAAATTTAACAAAAAAGAAACAGACTCACAGATATAGAAAACAAACTATTGGTTATCAGCAGGGAGAGGAAAAGGAGAGGGGCAAGATAGGGGTAGGGGATTAAAAGGTACAAACTATTATGTATAAAATAAATAAGCTACAAGTATATATAGTGTAACACAGGGAATATAGTCAATATTTTATAATAATATAAATGGAATATAACCTTTAAAAATCATGAATCACTATGTTGTACACATGAAACATAACATTGCACATCAACTATACCTCAACTAAAAAAAAACAAGAACATTTAAACAGTAATAACACAAAAAGGTAGAAGGGAGTAAATGGAGTTAAAGTGTTCTAAGTTCAAAGCATTTTCTGGTAATAGGCAAAAGTATTACTTTATATTAGACAGTAATAATTCAAGGATCCAGGTCTTAATCTCTAAAATTGCTATTAATCAAAATAGCAAGAGAATACAAGACAATAGAAGGAGGTAATGTAATAATAAATATGCTTAACTCTAAAAGAAGGCAGAGAGAGGGGAAAAAACAATGCAAAAGTGGTGAGACTAATAAAAACTAGACAACATATAAATCCAAATATGTTAGTAATTCAATTAAATATAAATGGACTAAATATACCAGTTTTACAACATAGGTTGGCAGACTTGAGAAAAAACTATATGCTGCTTTAAAAGATACACCTTAGTTAAACCCTGTCATTTTATTTAATTCATTCATTTACTCATTCCCCCAGGTGGGAAATGATATACTAGGTATAAACTAACCAAAAGAGAGCTGGTAGAGCTATGTTAAAATTAAAGTAGAATTTAAGGAAGCAAATGTTAGTAGAGGTAAAGGAACATTTCATAATGATAAAATAATTACTTTTAAAGGTTGTTATAGAAACGTTAGTTTGTATGCACGTAGTAACTTATTTTCAAAATATATAAAGCAAAAATTGACAAACATAATAAGGAGGAATATACAAACCCACAATCAGTGAGGATTTTCAAACAGTGAGGGACTTTAATACATTTCTCAGAATAACTGAAAGAATAGACCAAAAAATGAAAGAATATGGAGGATATGAACAAAATGTCTAGACTGACATCTATAGAACACTGCAGCCAACAGCAACAGAATGCCCAGCATTTAGAGTGTATGTGGAGTGTCTGTAAAGTTGACCAATATACTGGGCCACAGAGCAAGTTCTTAACCATTTTAAAGAACTGAAATCACTCAGAAAATGTTCTCTGACCACAGTGGAATAAAGCTAGAAATAAAAAATAAAAAATCCTAGAAAAATCCCCAAACCATAGGTCAAAGAAGAAATAAAAGTGGAAATTAGAAAATATTTTGAATTACATAATAATGAAATTACAACATACAAAATTTGTGGGATACAATTTAAAAAGTCACAGAAATATATAGCCTTATATGTATATATTAGAAAAGGAAAACAAAAACTTAAGTCATATTATTTATATCGTGCGTTTCCACCTGCTCACTGTGGAAAATTTGGAAATGCAAAAAAAAAAAGTTCAGAGAAACAAAACTCACCCATCACCCACTGTTAACATTTTGGAGTATTTTCCCTTTCTGCTTTTCTCTACGTTCAGTTATACCTATACTGATCTTTTTTGCATGTTTCGCATCACACTGTATGTATGTGGTGTACCCCTACCATTATCTCATGTTTCTTTGTAACCGCCAAGGCCCTCTTTTGAGCTGCAGAAGCTGGTTTCTGACAGATGCTTTGCTTTCCCTGGTTTTTATTTTATAGAGAAAGAACCACCTGCCACTCTTTGCTGTTTTAAAGCCTCATTCCTGAGAAATTCCATGCACCAAACAGAGGATAAAAATTGATGCCAAATGGTAGCCCCTTTCTTGGCTTGGCCCTGCCTGCCTGAACTGCCAAGGCAAATCTGGACACCATGCTCTGCAGCCTCCACCAGCTGCCAGGCACACAACGGCATGCTATCCATCATGGACAGGCCTGAGGAAGGGCTTCATTGGGTAGGCAGGGGTCAGGATGCTGGGCAGACTCTGGGATCCACAGCTTCGGGCATCCTTCCCTGGAAACCCAGTATCAAGCCTGTGCTGCTCGGGGCCCCAGCAGAGCCCCGACAGTCATTGCTAAAACTGAGTGAGCACTTCTCTAGGGGCCCAGTGTTGACCTAACACTTTCCACTCACTGCAGGAGGCCGGATAACATAAGGATTCAAAGTGGTCTCTGGAGCCAGTGGGCTGAGTTCAGACATGACTCCACTGCTCATCAGCAAGTCAGCTATCCTCTCTGTGTCTCAGTTCCCTCCAAGTCTCTGACAGTCCCTACCTCCAAGTGTTGCTGTAGGGTTGAGTCCATGGTCACGAAGTGCCTAGACCAGGGCTGGCATACAGTGAATACTCAGTAATTATCACCTTGCATAATCTTCTCTGTTCTCTGGCAGAGGTCACTGTTACCACCCATTTACGATGAGGAAACTGAGGCACACGGAGGGTAAGCAGCTCCCAACACCCACAGAGGTTACAACGCAGCTGGGCGGATGGACACAGAACAAGGGACTACAAGAGTGACTGAGAAATGACCACAGAGAGACAAGGCTGTCTGTAGCTCTCCCAAAGGCTTCCTTGGCCCCGCTAGGCCCTCTGTAGTAAAAGGTGACAGAGAGAGGCGGCCAGAGCCTCTATCTCTTAGAGTTTGGATCCAAGACACCCAGAGAGATGCCGAGCCCTGCTAACACGCAGCACACAAGCTAAGGGCTAAAGACTGCCCACTGCTCAGCGTCATGGTCTCCACAGCCACCCAGGTGTGCCATCCCATCCCATGCATCTTCAGAATAAACCCCAAAGAGAAATCACCTCAATGTTCCCTGAAGTTACTGGCAAACACGTCCATTCAGCAGCAGCTTTGCTCTGTGCAAAATCATCCAGCAGAGCCCAAGTGCAGAGATTGCAGAGGTCACCCTGCCCACAGTGTGGATATGAATGTTGACTCCCAGGTCGAGCAGACAATTTGGCCTCCATCCCAACTGAAGGGGGTGTGGAGGCTAGATGGAGAACAGAAACCTCAAGAAAATCATTTCCCAACATCCACACTGGCCTTGTGATTTCATTCTTTTCTTACACACCCAATTGTTGGGAGTCATCATTCACTCTTTTATATGTATACACACATATATATATATATTTCAAAATAAACGACACAGCTTTCTGCAAATTGGTTTTGCAATACCAGTAGATAAGATTCCTAACAGATCTCAGCCTCGGTCCTTAAAGCATTTAACAGTGTGGAAGATGCTAACGTAGAGTGACAGCCCAGAGTTCCTTAAACAATGAGCTCCATGTACTCAGGCCATTCTACAAGTATTTCTGCCGCCGACTTTTTCTTCGTACAGGCTGGAAACAAATACAAACATAAGCAAAATCAAAGCTTCCCTTGCTGGTGTCCAGGTGCTATGGAATCTGGCTCAGGGTCATCAGCCTCTGATCCCTTCCTGACTGTTCCCTGCCCCAGCTCTGGTCTTTTCTGAAAATGTGTTCCCCATACATGATGCTGTTCTCTGGAACCTTGGAGGCCACAGGAAAAGGTTGATGATCCTATATATACAGAAAGGATTAGCTTCTGGGATATGACTTTACTGACCACAGGACAGTTTTCACAGACTTTCCTAACCCTTTCTTGACAAACAACACTGTGAGAAAAGCATGCTGCTCATCACATAGTTTGGATTCTCCTCCCAGGTACCAGGTAGGATTACATGTTACTGAAGTTATCTGCTCTGACTCATGACATGTGAGCAGCAGTAGAACGAGTTACTCAGCATTGGTGCATCATTTGTCAGCGTGCGACTCTCCTTTTCCTCTGGCACTAGGACCAGCAACATTCTAGCTGGTAGCTGCTCCATCCACCTGGCCCACAGGTAATGACAGTAAGGAGAGCCCCTTGCTAACTTGTGATGAGCATAGAGTGTGAACAAGAAACAAACCTTTGTTGTTTGAGTTGCTGAGATTTTGGAATTATCTGTTACTGCAGCACAACCTAGCCTAGCCTGGCGGATACTATAACACTGGACAAGAAAAGCATTTAGCACATTAAGAAACTGAGACCCAAAGGGGTGAAATGAGCTGCAGAGGCCAGACAGCTGGTGGAAGGCAGAGCAGGAGGGCTGGAATGCTCGCCACAGCCCTCTCACTGCCTTCACACGACAGCAGTTTCTACAGGACAGAGACCCACAACATGAAAGGACTACTCACTGTAAAGATAAAGCCACTACAATCTTTTTTTTTCAGATACTGTAAAACCGACTTTAGAATTAAGAGTTAAGTTAAAATGAAGCCTCATTTCCTACCTACCTCAGACTTAGAAGTAATCTATACAAGAAAATGCTAATTTATTTAAAGGGGGAAAAAAAGGCACAAGGGTAAGCCACACATTCTCATCATTTGTACTGAGGTGGCCAAGTCTGCTTGCTGTGGTCCCAGGTCCCCGTCACCTCACTCCACCCAGCTTCTTGTCCCACATCCGAACCTCAGCCCAGTCCACCACCACCACTTCTGTCAGAATCATCCAGTAGGAACCATACAAGCTAAAGAGACATGATCAACAACGAAAAAGAATGTGGTGGAGCTCCATGTACCGATAGAAAGATCTTCAAGACATACTGTCATTTGAAAAATGCAAGTTTTGGAAAGAGTATAACAACACATGTAATTTGCCCATATTGTCTGCCCTACAGACACGCAAAACAGTATACATTTTCTACAAGTATACATCTATGAACATAGATGCAAAGAAAAATATCTGGAAGAAGACATACTTTATGAGAAGAGAGATTACTTCCAGACAGGGAAGGAAGGGCACCAGGATTGGTATAGTACTTTTATTCATAATGTTTTAATTTTTTATAAGAAGAATATATACTCAAAGTTACTTAAACTTTAAATAAGCCTTTTTATTCATCAGGGCATCTTAGGA
This sequence comes from Mesoplodon mirus, assembly GCF_964341445.2. Lineage (NCBI taxonomy): Eukaryota > Metazoa > Chordata > Mammalia > Artiodactyla > Ziphiidae > Mesoplodon > Mesoplodon mirus. The sequence goes on from NC_138985.1 coordinate 69,487,845, forward strand.
AACCTTGAGGCAGCTCAATGCAACATTCTCAGCAGTCACCATCTGTTAGGGAACTTTGAGTTTCAGCTCACCCTCCTAGGAAAAAACGCTCAGTCCCCATTAAACTAAATGACAATCCATTAAAATCAAACAAACTCTGATGGAATGGTATGACTCTTTCTGTGCGCCTGTCAATAAATGGAACACTCCTCCTGATTGGGTGAAATATCATAATCAAGCTGATGGGTGTCTTCAATTTAGTAGGAGTCTGTCAACTCATGGTATTGCCACTAAACCTGGTTTGAAATAAGGAATATAAGGTGAAAAATCAAGCCTTACAAAAACAGAATGGAGCAAAAGAGTCAAAAGAACTGACTTTCAAGTAGATTTTTTTGAAACCTTAGGAGCTTAGGCAGTACCACATTGAAAAAATGCTCCATAATTACCAAAGGTCTCTTCATTTCCTTTGTCTTGTATTTCCTTTCATGTAATGCAAGCTTCTGAACACTTCAAAATAATATGGGCTCAACTGCCTTCTGTGTAACATTCTGACCCCGAATGATGTTTTCACTTTGATGGATGATGCCAAAGGTACCTCACCCTTTCCACCCAGTATCTCCTCCCCAACTAAGTGGCTACTGTTACCAAGGAAACCATTTTAGATTCTCCCTTCCCTTCTGCCAAAACCACATCCTATGGCTAAAGTCTATCCAGCAAATACCATCTCTGGCAGAGCCACATCTGCCACGCACGATATGGACTTCTAAAACATACTGTCTACCGCAGTCCTAGACAACAGGAATTGATCATTGCTATTTACTTACTGAATTCAGATTTAAGATCATGTAAAATAAAGCCATCCCTCCCTGCCTACCTCAAATAGGTACCTGCCTGCCTCAGGGATGACATTCCTCAGACTGCAAAATGCCAACAAAAATAGGCTCTGCCAACCTGATCATAAACCCGTGTAACCTGAACACATACATCGTCGAACACATCTGGACGCTCCTCAAGGAAATGACTTCTCTCTGGAATAAGGTTCATTTTGGTGAAGAGGACTCACAGCCTCCTCAGCCCAGTCTTACAGTGAGGAAGACAATTATACCGTGTTTGCTGACATTGATCATGTGGACCGGAAGGCTCCACCCTACTTCAAGTTGCCCAACAGTGAGGTGGGTGGACCAACACCTCCCATCAGCAATTGAACAGGAAGCTAAGACCAAGCACATACTTATACAATATTGATAGAACTGCACAGAGATCACACACGAGGGGTCAACTCAAACAGGGTCCTACTTTCCCTGCTGCGTAAGCCACAAAACATCAGCTCAATTTTGCTTCCAGGCTTCAGAAACTAGACAAATCCAATTTGCCATTCTTTAATGGATCTTCATGGAACCCTGTCTCTCTCAGGTTTGGGGGTTTGGGAGGGGGGTGGTTATTCATTTTTCTTGTTTTGGTTTCAATTTCTTAACCTGGAAAACAAGCCCAGTCTGGTATGCCTCTGCCATACCAGAAAACTACTAACAGCCCCCTCTGGAAAAAATTTAGCAGACGGATGAGGCTACAGTCATTTGAAGCTTTTAAGTTCCATTAACATTCATTTACTTCAAGTATCTGAAAGCACATAATCCCTCAGAATTTCAAAGCAGATCGAAGAGGCAGTCTGTCCTCTCAATACCTCCTCTCTCTCCCTCTCTCCCTCCATCTCTCAATCTCCTTTTTTTCTCTTGCGAAAGCACCACATAGTTTGAACTCCAGATACAGACTCTGCCACCTTGCCTACTACAAGCGCAGGAATGCAGACAGAGGATGTGAGCACTCGGGGCGGGGGGGCGGGGGGTGGAGGCTGATGGAATGCAGATATCCTTTCAGGCCTTCTGGGAACTCAAATGTCTGACTCCACATCCTCGGAGCCCAGTACCTCCTCTGGTCAAGAAACCGCATTCAGAGTGTGCGCAGAGCCAGCCCCTCCCTTCTCTGCTGGAACCACGGACTTCTGGAGTGCAACAGAGTACGGTCCAACACCCCCATTTTAGAGATGAGGAAACTGAGGCCCTAGGCAAGGCCAAGACTTGTCTGGATCAACCAGAGCTAGGTCCCAGGTCTCTTGGCACTGAGACAAATGCTCTTTTATTTTTTATTTTTTTAATATATTTTTTAAATGCTCTTTTATTTACTTCTGGTTAGGGTAGCCCCCTCAGCAGCCGAGAGTCTCACCCCATCCTCACAGCAGGGACTGGCGCCTGTCAGATGGGCAGGGGCCCCACCTCACCATGTTCCTCCCCTCAGTCCCTCTCTCCCCACTGGGAATTCCCACGGTACTTTATCCCCACCACTCTCACAGGATGTGGGAGTTCACTTTTCTCTTCTCCTGAACTCTTTCTCCACATCAATAGACAGTGGCAGTGAAGGGCCAAGACTCTACAACCAGGCTACCTGGTTCCAATCACTAGCTGCCTGATTTGGAGAAATACACCACCCTTCTGTGCTTCAGTGTTCTTATCTATAACATGCAGATAACAGCAGCACCTACCTCCTAGGATCCATGTGAGGACTCAATGAGTTAATACTTAGATGACACTTAGCACAACACTGGTCACACAGCAAAGCATTTATCATGACCAAGAAGAGGGTGGTGTAGGCTGGAGCTTCTGTCTGGCTCACCTTAGAGGCCCAGCATTTGCCTATGAGGGATGGTGTCCATCTGGTTAGTCCCTGTATCCCCAGCACAGAGAGGATGCTAGATTAAAAAATGTTGAATGAATGAATCTAGCACAGCACACTGTTTGTAACGGGAGCTTCATTAATGCTCCTTGAACAAATATGTGGATTTCCAGAATTCACGGGCTCACATAGGGAGTGTCACTGGCCAAGTTCATTAGTAGATAAATTTGGATTTGCAGGCACCAGTATTTTCTATTGTTCTAAGACTTTTCTGTTACCAGCTGCCTTGAAAAATTTAACCAAAGCCCAGCTCTCAATTTCCAGAGCATAGTCTATATACATTCTCTTGGTACATAATCACCTATTACTTTGTGACAATGTCCTCCATTGTGCCTTATGGGGCTGGTATACAATTCTTGTTTGACATTTTCCTGGTGTTACCCAGGCTTTGAAAAACAAAGTTCCAAAGACACCCTGCTCGGTATTCATCTCTGAGGGCCCAGGGAATAAAAATACCTTAATAAAAAAAAGCCAACAGAAGACAACAGAGCCTCAGAAACCCTGACCTGGAACTCTATTTAAGAGTTTAAGTGCTCACGCAGAAGAAAGTTCTACAGAAGGGGCAGGTTCGGAAGCCAGAGGACGTCTGGAGATGGCCTTGAGGATGGACACAGAAAGTGTCTGGAGCTTCTCAAATGAAAGGCAATTTACAAGAACAAAATACTTTAGTCACCTCAGAGGCTTGAATTGAAACCTGGCCTTGAACAAATAAACACTCAGCTGATCCCTGGCCAAAATGCTTAACAGGAGACTTTTACTGTCTGGGACACAAATCTACCTGGAGCTCGGCCAGATGGTACCTGGGATGTGTAGGAGGGGACTCCCGAGGGCCATGGAGAGATTGAGAAGATGCCAAGTTCTTCCCAGAGGCGGCACGCCCTGAGGCCCCACCCAGCGAGGGCCTATCTTAGGGAGCAGGCCCTCCCCACCAGCCAAGATACACCTGACCTGCCAGGCCTCTCACTCTGTGACCTCATGACAGCTTCACAGGAGTGAGGAGAAAGGGGGTAATGCAGATGTCCCACAGCAAGAGGCTTTCTCTGTGATCTGAAAGCTCCAAACAAAGAATTTTTTTTTTTCTAAACACCCTGGTTTTTTAAGTGGATGCAAATTCCCTGGTAGATGAACAAAGTGGGGAAAGCACCTCTTTCAGGGCTTTGGGGCTAAAGCCAGAGAAAAACAGACAAGCATGAAAAACTGTCCAAAGCCTCTTCCATTGGCCAGGGGATTCCCAGAATTTTTATCCACAGACTCTGACACCCACACTGCCAGCCTGCCTCTGCTCTTTGGGCCCTTGTGTTCCTGCTTCCAAAAAGCCAGGAAGGACTGGACTCCACCCATGTGCATCCACCGAGGCTCCTGCTGAAGGATGCTGGCGCCTGGCTGGCCCGCACGCACTTACGCACATCCACTCCCAAAAACCACGGGGCTGGTGTGGTGGGCCAGGCAGACCAGGCTCTGCATTCTGGTTCTGCCATATTTTCTCTGCTCTGAGCTTCAGTTCCTTCATTAGAAATTGAAAACCATAATTTCTGCCTCCGTAATTGTCTCACATTAAGTCAAGGTTTATAAAGCTTAATAAGTAGGGGTTGTTAATTATCTTTTTCTTGTAGATTACTAACATTGAGAAAACACAGCGGTGGGAACTCCTCAAAGCCTCTCACTGTCCTTTACAATAAATTTCCAAATCCTTCCCAGCCCAGGAGGCTCTGCTTGGCCTTCCTCACTACACCCTGTTCTTTCCACCTCTGAGCCTTCAAACATGCTGTTCCCTGCATCTGGCATGCGCTAACCCCTCCTCATCCCCAAGAGCTAGTTGAAAAGGCTCATTCTTGGAGGAGCACATCCCAGACTCCCCTAATCCTAGTACAGCTCTGATCATCTGTCTCATGACATACATACTGTTATTTTCACTCACAGCACTTAACCCATTTATAACTATGTATTTGTGTGTACCACCCCTTCCTCTTCCAGGAGCCAGCAAATTCCATTTGGCCAGGTGCTGAGCCCCTGGATTCATTTGTTGTTGTGTCCCCAAAACTTGGGAGATTCCCGGCACCAGCGAGGTCTCTGATAATATCTGTTGAATCAGTGTGTTGAAGAATTGAAGCCCCAAAGAGCCAGGAGGAACCATGAGCTACAAATAGCTCTCTAACAGCTTGCAACACCAGGCTGGGGAGCAAGCAAAGCACTTCATACCCATGGAAAAGCCAGAAAAACAATTGCCAGCTCATTATCAGAAATGCTAAAGCATCCACAATTCACTCAATGGAGAACTCCCTTTTCTGGGCTCTGAGCTCCACTGGCCCAGGCCTCTTGAAAGATTGCCAGAGCTCCAAAAGACATAAAACCTACTGGGGTGTAAACAAGAAGGGACATGAGTATGGATTTTCTTAAAAAGGTAGTGTCCTTGGAACAGGTCACTGCATTTTCAATGGGGTGTATTTAAATACTGTCATGTCTACCTGAGTCCCATCCTGGGAGATTCCAGGCCTGGTTTCTGTTTTCTCAAATACCCAGCACACCTGTGTGGGTGAATGCTTTAGAATATGTTTAGAAACACAGAATGTCTGCCTGTGTTTTATTACACCCAAGCTAACAATCTCAGTGCACTGAGATGACATTTACCCAAAAATAAACATCATAATCCACTCTAATAACATAGGTCAATACCAGTATCACCACCCACCCCCGAGAGCATATTAGGTCATCCAGTGTAAGCAATGGTTGAGGTTTAAAGGTTATAAATCGGTGTGCGGGTGTTCCCACGTTCATTCCACAAGCAGGCAGAGGCAGGCAGTTCTTTGGAAGGGCCTTGTATCCAGAAGGACAGCTCTACCAAGAGCACAAGCACATCTGTGGGTCAATTCCAGGAGGCAAGCATAGGGGTGGGGAGGTGGGCAGAGGGAGGGACACTCACTGAGTCCCATTCAGTGGTTAGAACCCGGATTTCTGCTTCAAATCCTGGGTGCAGCACTAACAATCTGTTGACTTTGGGCTGGTTATTTAATCTCATTGAGCCTCAACTGTCTTATCTGTAAAATAGGAGAAATGATAACTACAGTACAGGGTTGTTGGGAAGATTAAGTGAGCTAAAAAGCCAAAACAAACAAAAAAACCCTAGGGCTTCCCTGGTGGCGCAGTGGTTGAGAGTCCACCTGCCGATGCAGGGGACATGGGTTTGTGCCCCGGTCCGGGAAGATCCCACATGCCGCGGAGAAGCTGGGCCCGTGAGCCATGGCCGCTGAGCCTGCGCATCCGGAGCCTGTGCTCCGCAACTGGAGAGGCCACAACAGTGAGAAGCCCGCGTACCGAAAAAAAAAAGCCTCAAGCCAAACCTTCCTCACTGATAGTTATCCCCTTTTTACAGATAGAAAAACTGAGGCTCACGAGGGTTAAGTAGCTTATTCAAAGCCACACAACTAGGAGATGGCAAAACCAGCACTTGAACCCAATCATCATAATTACCATTTCCTGAAAGCCAGGTGGTATGCCGAGCACTTCACAGCAACAATCTCATCAAATACTCAAAACCACTCTGTAAGGCAAGAATTACTAAAACTATTTCATACAGAGGAGGACACAGGGTCGGAGAGGTTAACTATCTTGGCTGAGGTCACACAGTTAGTTAAGGAACAAAGCAGGGACTTGATCCCAGCTCTGACACCAAAGCCCATGGTCTCCTCCATTTAAGTCCTGCCTAATATTTGTTATAGATCTAGTAACTCCACTTGAAATCATCAACATGCCTGAATTCATATTAAATGTAAAACACTGGCCTTGTTAAGTGGAGTCCAGGAATGGCCCTCTCCATGAAGGGGGCCTGATGCCCTGAATCACAAGGAGTTAGGATATCCCCAAGGAAAAGCCTAGCTTTCCACTCAGTTCCTTTCCTTCTAGAAGGTTTGGTTTGGGGGTCATAGATAGCAACTGGGGAATGTGTTAAAACGAAGCACGGGGGCTTCCCTGGTGGCACAGTGGTTGAGAGTCCGCCTGCCGATGCAGGGGACACGGGTTCGTGCCCCGGTCCGGGAGGATCCCACATGCCGCGGAGCAGCTGGGCCCGTGAGCCATGGCCGCTGAGCCTGCGCATCCGGAGCCTGTGCTCTGCAATGGGAGAGGCCACAACAGTGAGAGGCCCGCGTATCGCAAAAAAAAAAAAAAAAAAAAAAAAAAGAAGCACGGGAAGTTCTTAGTCATTAGACTTTCATCTTTTGGGAATTAGAACAACACAAATATTTTCTCACAGAAATCATCATCTGGTCCCAGCTCAGCTACCATGGAGGGGTTTTCTTTAGCAATATGTGACTGCCCTACCCAGCTAAGTGTGACTCTGAAAATATCTACCAAGTCATTCCATCCTCCCAACTCTTTTCTGTCCCTAACCTGTATTGTGGGTATGACACAGAGAAGGGCCAATATCAACACCCTGATACAAAGATATAGTAGTGGTGACTTCTCATGGTTTTTAGCTTTTTTTTTTTTTTTTTTTGGCTGCGTTGGGTCTTCACTGCTGCGCGCAGGCTTTCTCTAGCTGCGAGGAGCAGGGGCTACTCCTTGTTGAGGTGCTCGGGCTTCTCATTGTGCTGAATTCTCTTGTTGCAGAGCACGGGCTCTAGGTGCGCGGGCTTCAGTAGTTGTGGCGTGCAGGCTCTAGAGTGCAGGCTCAGTAGTTGTGGCACACGGGCTTAGTTGCTCCACGGCATGTGGGATCTTCCCGGGCCAGGGCTCGAACCCATGTCCCCTGCATTGGCAGATGGATTCTTAACCACTGCACCACCAGGGAGGCCCAGGTTAATATTTTAATAAAACATGAGGGGCTTCCCTGGTGGCACAGTGGTTAAGAATCCGCCTGCCAATGCAGGGGACAAGGGTTCGAGCTCTGGCCCGGGAAGATCCCACATGCCGTGGAGCAACTAAGCCCGTGCGCCACAACTACTGAGCCTGAGCCTGCGCTCTAGAGCCCACGAGCCACAACTACTGAACCTGAGGGCCGCAACTACTGAAGCCCACACCTAGAGCCCGTGCTCTGCAACAAGAGAAGCCACCGCAATGAGAAGCCCACGCACCACAAAGAGTATCCCCTGCTCCTCGCAGCTAGAGAAAGACTGCGCAGCAACAAAGACCCAACACAGCCAAAAATATAAATAAATAAATTAATTAATTAATTAAAATATTAACCTACCAAAACCTGGTGCTGATCTGGTGCTTTGCAAATTACCTGGACCCTCATGTTGACCTATTCATTAGTTCCATAGAAAACTATAGTTTTCTTTAAAGGAAAATGACTACTCAGCAAATAAACACCAAAGTGACAGCTTACTAGAGAGTACTCTAAATGATTTTAATGAAGTATAATATAACACAAAATTGCCTTGCTGGTTCTGAAACGGAGCAGCACCCTATGGTCCTTCCCTACCACATCCTCCGCCTGACTTTTGTCTGTGGAAAAGCTTCAGCTAAAGAATTAGTTTAATCAGAGAAGCGAGAAAATGCAGAAACAAAGGAAAACAGTCCAACAAGACTAAATAATAGTAGTTTAGTCATTATGCATGGTTAAGGACCTTTAGTTCCTCCTCAAGGGCTGTAGATAATATTCTGAGCCATCTCCTGTGAGCTGTCTTGTAGATACTGAAACGCCCACCTGGGGAAAGAAGTTAACTACATGGTGATCTTACTGTAGCCATGACATAAGCTGCCACAAGTCTGTGAATTGGCCTCAAAGAAATGAAAACAAACCGACCCTGCAACTGAAGACTAACTGTCTCTAAAACAACCAAGATGATACTGGTCAGACCACCATGTGACCAATTTCAAGATACCTGTCAGAGCTGACTGTGCTGTTTCTGCATGTAGCCCCCTACCTCCGTCTATAAAAGCTCTTGCCCCCTGATTGTCACGGGGGGAGTCGGCCTTTGGACAGGCGTCCACCCTCTCCCCCAGTTGCCTGCATCCAAAATAAAGCAAACTTTCCTTTCCACCAACCTGGCCTCTTTAATGGCTTTTGAATGGCAAGCAGTCGGACACCACTTTTGGTTACAGTTCTATAGGGGCAGACCCCTTGTTAGGGCACTGTGCTCCTTCTGAGGGTCAAGGTAAGATCCCCTCAGAGTAACAGCATCCCAGGCCTCACTGGCTCAGCTCCAGAGGGTGGAAGGATGGTGAAAGGGAGGAGGGATGGTGGTGAGCTTGTCTTGGCCAAATCTGCACCAAAATCTCTGCCCACAGTTTGGTCTGTGGCAGTTTCTAGATAAAATACAAAAAGAAGAATTCAAGCCAGAATGTCTTGCTTTGACAAACTTTCTAGCACTGAGTAAAAACCATCAATTAATTGAAATGGCAATGATTAGTCTCCTCTTACTACAAGAGTCAAGTTTGGAAAAAACACTTGCTGTCACTGAGTGTTTGATGCACCAAAGACTTTCCCTCAAAACAACTTTGGACCCTATAGATGGATGAAAGGAAGCCCTTTGTATGAAACTCAGCTGACTTTGCCCAGAAGATAAAAGGAAACAGGACTTCCAGAAACCTGCAAAATACCTACAGCTTCTGCATGACAAAAATTCAGCACAAGTATAACCTTTACCTTTTTAAATTTCACCTTGCCTCAAACCCCCAAAAAAGAAGAATCGTAGAAGGAACTGGTAATATAAACCTCAAATCCTAGGTTTATGTCTTAAATATCGAGTACACATTGAACTCTTTTCTTTGGATAAAAAGACACAAGAATTTGATATTCTCATTAGGCAAGTTAGCGATAGCACTGTAAAAAAGACACTTGATCTTTATACCTACATTACATCACGGTTTATAGTATTTCTAATGTCTAATCTAAACAGTGCTGCTGTTACTATCAAAGTGATCAATGACACACAGAGCGGGACCAATGTGAAAGGTTCAGCTGGGATACCCCCTGACAACTGTAGGATGTGGGTCCTCCCTTCTCCAAATTCCTGACTTCTTGATCATCTAGGAAGGATTCACTGTCCCTAGGCCAAGGGTCAGTGGCAAAACAGGTACAACTGGGGCACGGCCTGAGTATGCTGCCAAAAGGAAAGTCATCTGTGTGTGCCCATGTCAATTCTGAGACCCTGTAAGCAGCCCAGCTTTGGGGGAGCCCATTTTTTGATATATGGGGCAGTGGGGTGGAGGAAGTCTCACGATTAAGGACCACTTTCTTTTGCCAAGAAATTCATTCCTATCGCATGGAGTAAAACTGTATTCCAGAGCCATTAATAAGCCCTGTTAGGGGAAAGAGTGGTGGCCTGAAATTCCAGAGTGCAAAGTACACAGTGCCCAAGGGGGAAGGAGCTACAGAGCCCTCCCCTGAGCAGGGCAGGAGAAGAACAGGGAAATGGAGCAACTACTGGCCACTCTCCCTCACCGTGGCTGTACTAAATAAACAATTGTTGAACACAAATCACCACTGCAGTGGCTAATAACTGCCACTGATGGAGCAGCTACCATGTGCCACCTGCTGTGCCAGGCGTTTGATACACCCTATCTCATTTAACCTCAGGACAGAGCTACTATTTTTATCCCCATTTTACAAGAAAACAGGGGTTCAGAGAGATCACATATAACATGCCCATGGTCACGCATCACAGAAGTGACAGAATCTGAATTGGGGCCCAGGTTTGATGGGCTCCAAGGCTTGAACTTAAATTTCTTCATTACACAAAAATACCATCTACTCTTCTTAGACCCTTTGGAAGCCCTCTCTTCTCCTAAGCTGTCATTTGTTTTAAATCCAACTTTCTTATCTTCAGTAAAAGTCTGTGTCTCGTCCAGTGGCCCCACTTGCTGAGATTAGAGCTATCTGTCCCCAGGGTGAGAACAGGATAAATCCTGTGCACTCCTAATATCCAAGGTAGAGTTACTATTCCCTGGATGTGGGAAATCTCAGATAGGGGGCTTTTAGGAGGGACAAACCCGACCCTGTGGCAAGCACAGCTGGCTTCATCTTTTTTTTTTTTTTTTTTTTGCGGTGCGCGGACCTCTCATTGTTGTGGCCTCTCCCGTTGCGGAGCACAGACTCCGGACGCGCAGGCTCAGCGGCCATGGCTCACGGGCCCAGCCGCTCCACGGCATGTGGGAATCTTCCCGGACCGGGGCACGAACCCGTGTCCCCTGCATCGGCAGGCAGACTCTCAACCACTGCGCCACCAGGGAAGCCCTGGCTTCATCCTTAAAGCAGAAAACCCAGTAGTTGTCAAGGCCATGGGTTTACTGGCTTCCCACAACTTAATTTTAAAGGCCAACAATGGAGGCATTTCCCAGAAAGCAGAACTAAGGGGGCATCGTGACCTGGCAATCCTTCTGTTTTTCACAATATGCCAAAAGACTCTGTGCATATCTGAGGCTGCATATCTGTTCTGAATACACGTTCAGGCCACCCTGCCAAGCCTTGTCTCATTTCCCTTCTTTTCGTTTCAGGAAGCTGGAGGGAGGTCCACTGCCCCCTCCCCAGGGTCACGCAAGACACTGGGAGCAGCCGGATCCGTCTGCAGGCTGTACTCACTCCATCAAGGCCCCTGCCAGCCTTTCCACCTTTTCTTGGCAGCCACACTTCAGTCATTGTTGCTCAACGCTGAACGCACAGTGGAATCAGCTGGGGATACAGAGGTCTGGGTCCCACCCCCAGGGATTCTGATAGATCCAGCCTGGGCATCTGAATTTTACAAACGCCCCAGGTGATTCTAAGGCAGGATTGAGAAGCTCTGCCTGGACCACCGTGGGATAAACGATTCCCCTGACGCTGAAATTCATCCCCCGAACTTTCGTGGCGTGCCACAAACTCCCGGCTTTCTCCGCCTTGCTCCACCCGGGGCTCTTCTAGAGCAGCTTTGAATCCCGTCCGCTCGCAGGATGACGCCTCCCTGCTCCTCCTCCCTCGCAGCGCCCAGGACCCCAGAAAACTTGTGCCCCGCGCGACCCACCCCCGTCGCTGGGACTTACTTGGTCGCTAGATGTGCAGACCTCGCAGGGAGCGAGAGCCAGATGCGCCGGGCGGGCGCGAGCGGGAACACTGAGACTGGGGAGTGCCAGGCCGGGAGCGCGCGGCGCCCGCAGCTTCACCACCAGGGCCAGGGAGGGAGCAGCCGTGGCACCGGCCAGGAACGGGAACTGGCCCGACTGCAGCGAAGGCCGCGCCCCTGTGGCCGCGCCCCGAGCCTCCGCGGCCTGCGCGGAGAAGCCGAGGCCGGGCCCGGGCGAGCGAGTCAGGGTCGGCGGGGCGGCCGCTCGCCCGACCCGGGCGCGGGAAGCCGGGAGAGGCGGCGCGCAGAAAGTGGCCCGGGGCGGTCCCTGCCCCAGCAGAGCGGCCAGGCCACCGTTCAGGCCGAGCGGGCAGGCCTGGGAGCTCGCCCAGGGGTGACACATCGCGAACCAGGCGCCAGCTCGGTCTGGCCTCCGCGAGCCTAGGCCCGTCCCCCTAAAAGAGCCAACCGGAGGCAGCAGCACCTGAGCCAGATGGTGAAACGCCTGTTAAAACGTAACACGTGCTCCCGGGTGAAACTCGCGTTAAAACGTGACACGTGCTCCCCGGTGAAAAGTAGCTCCAAATCATCAAGCCTTTTACGACAGAGCATATACTTCGATTTATACTTTTTAAAATGTAAGCTTTTCTTCATGTCCTTAAATCTCTTCTTGGCAGTATACATTTTATAGTCTATACATTATGCTGTGAAGACCTGTAAGGGAGTTTTTAACATGCTAATACCTTTTCCAATAAAATGTTTTTTAAACGTTTTAAATGGAGAATCTACATAGGGCATAACGATGCTATAAGTAAGTTGTCACATTCACACTAAAGTACATTCAATCATATGACCACATATGCTCATGAATATTTAGATTACCATCAAAGGCTGCCTTCTGAGAAAAGTTTGTTCCTAACTGAAACGCGAAACTTTGCAAACGTAAACTTGATGGGCTACCTTGTGCAAACTTGTAAGCCCCAATATAGAGATGCTAAAGATACCAATTCCTCCAGGTTATACCCTTACATGAACCTCTGGTAGAAAAATTACAAAATTTTTCTTTTCTCTAGGATTCTGGATTTTATCTTCCATATCTTTTAAACTCTCATATTTTCCATACCCTGTTTCTCTGGCTGCATTCTGAATAACTTCTTCAGTTGTCTTTCCATTAATCAATTATTTTGTGGCTATTCCAACCCCGCTGTTACCCATCTGTGTTAGGCGGAATAGTCCCTACACCTGGAACCTGTGAATATGGCAAAGGAGAATTAAAGTAGCAGGTGGAATTAAGGGTGCAAATCAGCTGACCTTGAGATGGGAAGATAATCATGGACTATTGGTATGGGCCCGATGTAATCACAAGGGTCCTTATAAATGGAGGAGGGATGCAGAAGAAGGAGAACTAAAGAGGTAGCAGCCTGAGAAGGATTTGGCCTCATGTTGCTGGTTTTGAAGATGGAGGAATGGGGCTATGAGCCAAGAAATGAGGGTGGCTTCTAGAAGCTAGAAAAGGCAAGGAAATGGGTTCTCCAGTAGAGCCTCCAGAAGTAATGCAGTCCTGCTAACACTTTGATTTTAGCCCAGTGAAATTCACTTTAGACTACTGACCTCCAGAACCGTGATAATAAATTTGTGTGGTTTTAAGCCACTAAATTTGTGGTAACTCGTTACAGCAGCCATAGGAAACCAATACACTACCCATTTAAGTTCTTAATTTCAACAATAATATATTTTCTAAGAGTGTTTTGGTTCTATTTCTAATTTTCTTGGTCATTTTTAATAGTCTCCTGTTCTCTGCTGATTCCATCACTTAAAAAATTCATACATAGTTATTTTTGTTTTTAATTAAACTTTTTATTTGGGATAATTGTAAAATCACATGCAGCTGTAAGAAATAATGCAGAGACCCTTATACCCTTAACACAATTTCCCTTCATGGTAACATCTTGCAGAACCAGGCTGTAGGCATTGATACAGTCAAAATACAGAACATTTCCACCACTACAATGATCCCTCATGTTGCCCTGTTATATCATACCACTCCCTCCTTAACCCCTGACAATCACTAATCTGTTCCCCATTTCTATAATATGTCATTTCAAGAACGTTATATAAATGGAAGCACACGGTATGTATTGGGATTTTGTGATCTTGTTTTAGGATTGTTTTGTTCACTTGGCATAATTCTCTGGAGATTCATCTAAGGCATTTTATGTATCAATAGTCCTTTCTTTTTTATTACTGAGTAGTATTTCATGGTATTACCACAGGGATACCACAGTTTAACCATTCACATGTTGAACAACATTTGTATTATTTCCCGTTTTTGGCTATTATGACTAAAGCTGCTATAGACATTAAACTACAGGTTTATATGTGAACATAAGTTTTCATTTCCCTGGGATAAATGCCCAGGAGCACAACTGATAGGTCATATGGTGGTTGCATGTTTAGTTTAAGAAACAGCCAAACTCTTTTCCACAGTGGCTGGACCACTTACATTCCCAACAGCGATGTCTAAGTGATCCAGTTCTGCAACACCTTCATCAGCATTTGGTGCTGTCATGATGTGTTATTGTAGCCGTTCTGATAGGTGTGTAGTGGATCATTATAGTCTTAATTTGCTAATGATGTTGAACATCTTTTTATGTGCTTATTTGTCATCTGTGTCTCCTCTTGGGTGGAATGTCTCTGTCTCATTCATTTATTAATTGGATTGTTTGCTTTTTTACTGTTGAGTTTTGAAAGTTCTTTACGTATTGTAGATAATAGCCCTTTGTCAGATATTGGATTTGCAAATATTTTGTCCCGCTCCAAGCTTGTCTTTTCATTCCCTTAATAGGATCTTTCACAGAGCAAACATTTTAAATTTTGATGCTCCCTAGTTTATCAGTTTTTCCTTGTATGGATCATGCTTTTGGTATTCAGTCTAAGAACTCTTTGAAAAACCCTAGATGTCAAAGAAATCCTCCTTTTTTTCCCCAAAAGTTCAGTTTTATGTCAGACATTTGAGTTAATTTTGAGTTAATTTTGGAATGAGACTTGAGTTAAGGTTAATTTTATTATAATTGTTACTTTTGCCTATGGATGTCCAATTGCTGCTACAGAATCACTGTTGAAAAGCTATCTTTCCTCCATTAAATTACCTCTCCACCTTTGTGTGGGTCTATTTCTGGGTTCTCCATTCTGTTCCATTGATCTGTGTGTTTATCCCTCTGCCAATACCATACAATCTTGAATTGGGTCGATGGATTCCTACCATTTTATTCTTTTCTTTCAAAGTTGCTTTACCTATTCTAATTCCTTTGCCTTTCCATATAAATTTTAGAAAAATAATTTTGCTGGGATTTTGATAGGAATTGTGTTAAACCTGTATTGGAGAGAATTGACATCTTTATTATATTGAGCCTTCCAAATCATGAACATGGTATGCCTCTCCATTTATTTAGATCTTTGGTTTCTTTCATCAGTGTTCTGTAGTTTTCAGTATACAAGTCTTACACGTTTGGTTAAGTTTGCACTTAAGTATTTCCTTTTAAAAAGTTGTATGTTGGTAAGAATGTAAAATTGTTCAGCCAACGCGGGAAACAGTTTGGCAGTTCCTCAAAAAGTTAAACATAGAATTACCATATGACCCAGCAATTCCACTCCTAGGTATAAACCCAAAATAAGTGACAAGAGGTACTGAAAATATATATATGTACACACATGTTCATAGCAGCATTATTCACAATAGTCAAAAGGTGAAAACAGTCCAAAAGTCCATCAATGGATGGATAAACAAATCATTATACACATATGATAGAACATTATACAGCCATGAAAAAGAATGAAGTGTTGATACATGCTACAGTGTTGATAAGCCTCAAAGATATTATGCTAAGTGAAAGAAGTCAGACATAAAAGGTCACATACTTTATGAGTCCTTTAATATGAAATAACCAGAGTAGGTAAATTCATAGGGACAGAAAGTAGATTGGTGTTTGCCAGGGAATGGGGGTGGGGGAGGGAAGAATGGAAATGTGGTTCCTTTTGGGGTGATGGAAATGTTTTGAAAGTAAATAGTGATGGTGGTTGGACAACATTGTGAGTGTATTAAATGCTACTGAATCGTTCACTTCCAAATGGTTAATTTTATGTTATGTGAATTTCATCACAATTAAATAGTTAAAAAAAAGCAATTGTAAATGGTATTATATTTTTAATTTCCGTGTCCAAGTGTTCTAGTATATAGAATACAATTGATTTTTGTATGTTTATCTTGTATCCTGTGACCTTGCTGAAGTGACTTCTTGGTTCTAAGGGATACTTTTTTATAGATTCCTAGGGGTTTTCTATGTAAATAATCACGTCATCTGTACCTAGAGACTGTTTCATTTATTTCTTTCCCATCTGTATGCCTTTCACTTCCCTTTCTTGCCTCACTACACTGGTTAGAACTTCCAGTACTATGTTGAATAAAAATAGTGAGAGCAGACATCCTTGCCTTGTCCCCAGTTTTAAGGGGAAAGCATTCAGCCTTTTACTATTAAGTATAATGTTAGCTGTAGGTATTTTATAGATGCTCTTTATCAAGTTGTTGATGTTCCCTTCTGTTCCTATTTTTCTGAGGATTTTTTTTTATCATAAATGGGTATTGAATTGTGCCAAACACTTTTATGCATCTACTGATGTGATCACATGACTTGTAATAATAGTTAAAATACAGTGGATTACTTTGATTGATGTTCAAGTATTGAACCAGACTTGCAGCTCTGGAATAACCTGCCTTGGTCATGGTATAGAATTCTTTTTATGTATTGCTAAATTCTATTTGCTAGTATTTTTTAAAGAATCTTTGAATCAATATTCATAAGGGATATTGGTCTGCAGGCTTATTTTTGTTTGGTTGGTTTTTTCTACTGTGCCTGGTTTTGGTATACTGACTTCACTAGCTTCACAAAATGAACTGGTAAGGGTTACCATAATGCCCCCTGTCTCTGGTAATTTTCTTTGCCCTGAAATCTACTCTATCTAATATTAATAAAGCCACTCATTCTTTCCTTTGATTAATGTTTGCATCATATATCTTTTTCTATCCTTTTATTTTCAAGCTGCTTATATTGTTATAGTTGAAGTGAGTTTCTTGTAGACAGCATAAATAAGGCTGGGTCATGTTTTTAATCCACTCCACCAGTTTTTGTGTTTTACTTGGTGTCTTGAGATCATTTACATTGAATGTACTTATTGATATGTTAGGGCAGTGGTCTCCAACCTTTTTGGCACCAGGGACCGGTTTCGTGGAAGACAATTTTTCCAGGAATGGGGGGCGGATTGTTCAGGTGGTAATGCAAGCAATGGGGGGGATGATTCAGGCAGTAATGGGAATGATGGGGAGCAGCAGATGAGGCTTCACTTGCTTGTCCACCGCTCACCACCTGCTGTGTGGCCCAGTTCCCCAGGGCTTGGGGACGCCTGTGATAGGGGTTTGGGGTTTTTTTGTTTTTTTTTTTAACTTTTGGCTGCGTTGGGTCTTCATTGCTGCATGCAGGTTTTCTCTAGTTGCAGCAAGCGGGGGCTACTCTTCACTGCAGTGTGCCGGCTTCTCATTGCAGTGGCTTCTCTTGTTGTGGAGCACGGGCTCTAGGTGCACTGGCTTCAGTAGTTGTGGCACGTGGGCTCAGTAATTGTGGCTCACAGGCTCTAGAGCGCAGGCTCAGTAGCTGCGGAGCACAGGCTTAGTTGCTGCGTGGCCTGTGGGATCTTCCAGTACCAGGGTTCAAACCGATGTCCCCTGCATTGGCAGGTGGATTCTTAACAACTGCGCCACCAGGGAAGCCCCTATAACTGTTTTAAATAGTACCTCTACACATATTCAGAGCCACAACTCACAATATTTTAATTTTTACTTCAACCATTATGTAGGAAACTCAAGAGAAGGAAACTCTACTGTATTTATCCATACTTTTGCTTACCATGTTATTTTTTTCCTTTCTGATGTTTCCAAGTTCCTTCTTTTATCATTTCCTTTCTGTTAAGAGAACTTCCTTCAGTCATTCTTTTAGGGTAGGTCAGTTGGCCACAAATTTTCCTAGTTTTCCTTCATCTGAGAATGTCTTGATTTTTCCCTTCATTCTCAAAGGCTATTTTCACTGGATTCTGGGTAGACGGTCCTTTTCTTTCAGCACTTGAAAAATGTGCCACTTCCTTCTGGTCTCCCTGGTTTCTGATGAGAAATCTGGTATAATTGAAATTGTTTTTCTCCTGTAGGTAAGGTATCATCTCTTACTTGCTGCTCTCAAGAATTTTTGTCTTTAGTGTTCAGAAGTTTGATACAATGTGTCTGGTGTGGATTTCTTTGGGTTTATGTTTGGAGTTCACTCAGATTTTTCTTTTCTTTTTAAATGTTAATTACTATTTATTAGACAACAGCTGTATACCAGCCATTGTGCTGGGCATTTTATGTACACTATTGCTAATCCCACCCACAAACTTGGGAGTTTTTATGTACACTATTGTTAATCCCACCTACAAACTTGGGAGTTAGGTGTCTGTTAGGTTAAACCATGTGAGACTGTCATGGCTTCATTAAACTTCTTTAATCTGTAGGTTTGTGGCTTTTGCCAAATTCAGAATGTTTAAACCATTATTTCTTTGGGCACTTTTTCAGCCTGTCCTCTCTCCTCTCCTTCTGAGACTCCCATGACACAAACGTTAGATCTTCTGTTATAGCCCCACAGGTCCCTAAGGCTCTGTTTTGTTTTGGGGTTTTTTTTTCAGTCTGTTTTCTCTCTGCTTTTCAGACCAGGTTAATTTCTATTGTTCTGTTTCCCAGTTCACTGATTCTTTCCTCCATTCCCTCCATTCTGCTGTTGGACCCATCCACTGAGTTTTTAATTTCAGTTACTGTATTTTTCAGTCCTAAAATTTCCATCTAGTTCTTCTTTATATCTTGTTTCTTTACTGAGATTGTTTGTGCTTTCATTTGTTTCAAACACATTCCTCATTGCTCACTAAAGCATTTTTATGATGTCTGCTTTAAAATCTTTGTCAGATAATTTTAACATATCTGTCATTGTCTGTTTTGGCATCTACTGATTGTCTTTCTTCATTTAGTGTGAGATCTTCCTGGTTCTTGGAATGATGAGTGATTTTTCAGTTGAAGCCTGGACATTTTGGAAATTATGAGACTCTGGATCTTATTGAAATCTGCTATTTTATCCGGATTACTCTGAAACCATTCCAGCAGAGGAAGGCGTGGGCCACTGCCTTGATATTGCTAAATGGAGGTAGAAGTTCAGGTTCTCACCCAGCTTCTGGTGTCACCCAAGGGAGGGTCCACCTTGTTACTACTGAGGGGAGGTAGAAGTCTCAGCTTCCCACTAGGTCTCCACAGATACCTCCTTGGCTGGGAGGAGTAGGAATGCCTCATTACTGCCCCCTACATGGCCTTCACTGACACCACAGGGAAGGGTGGCTTTGTTACCACTGGGTGATAAAGTCCTACTAATCTGTCACTTGGCCTCCTCTGACACCACCCAGCAGGGACAGGGAGGGGCACCTTGTTACTGCCAGATGGGGTTTTAAGTACAGGCTCCTCACATGGTCTCCACTGATACTACTGGTGGGGAAGGGGAGTGATTGTTACTGCTGGACGGCTCCCTACTCAGCCTTTTCTGACACTACCCTGGCAATGGTGGTGGGGGACAGGGTTAGGGTGCCTTGTTACAACCTGGCAAGGGTGGAAGTCCAGGCTTCCCTCTCGACCTTTTGCTGGCTTGGGTGGAGGTGAGGGTTCCATAGTTTTTCTCTGTGGTGTTTGGCTGGGGTAAAGCACTTATTCTCTAAGTTTTATCTGGCTAGATTGTCTATTTCCCAGTCCTTTGGCTAGAGAGCAGCTTTTCTTGTTTTGTTTGTTTGTTTTTCATCTCTGCTCATGCTCATTGGTGCTTTCGGTTGCTGGCTTCTTCAGCTAGAAGTCTGAGATGCATGAGGCAAAAGAAAATCCAGGGAATTTAGCACCATGACATGCCTTGGGTCCTAAGGCCTCTAGCTGTTCTGCTTGTTTTATATATTATGTTCAGGGATTTTAGTTGTACTTAACTAAAGGAATAGGGAAGAGTATGTCTATTCCATCTTCCCAGAAGTCAAAGTCTCCAAATATACTTACATTCTGTTTTTGATCATTTCAATATCCTAAAACCTTAGGGATGTAAATTTGTTTTTTCTGTTCTCATTCATAGTGTATCATTTTCCTTATTATTATCTTTTAAATTTTTAAGTGGAAAACCTGAGAACCTGAATTAGGATCGCTTTCTTCAGAGAGGATTTGCATCTATCTCTGCTGGGAGCCACCAGGCTTACTAACTGGGGACTGTTTTAGTTCTCTTCAAGGGTCCTGGTTTCATACAGAATTCTCAGGTTCAGTTTTCCTGTCCTGCAGCAGGAATGCTCAAGGGTTAGTCATCTAATTCTGGGGCTATTATTGGCAAGGACATCTGGGCCATTTGTTTACCATTACTGTCTAGCCTTTCAGCTCACTTTATCTTCTTTCTTTTTGTGGGAGAGGGATTGGTACAACTTCAAGATTTTCCTTATTTTCTCTCAAGCCCAGAAATGCTTTTCAAAAACTATGTTTGCTATAGTATATCCAGGAGCTGGTTGTATTGTGGTTAGAGGGCCAAAATCACTGGTAGAAATGGAAATTCCTTACATATGACATTTGCTAGTACTACCTTGAAAACAACCGGAAAAATAGGGATGATTAACAGATTTTTGTTAAAAGGCCAGACATGAAGATTTTATTGTTAATGTTTTAAGTTCCTTAATGAAAGCTGTCATTTTAGGTAGGAGAGACAGATTTTAGAATAATATGCAATTTTTAGTACCTACAGCACAACTGAGCCTTGCTTACTATATTACCATAACTGTGTTCTGGGTCACAGACAAACTTGGTCTTTTTGGGAGGAGTTAACAACTATCGAAAACTGGAATACTGGAGGGTATACTTGAAAACAGTGAGGTGTAACAGCTATGAAATATGGTCAAACCTGTAGTCTACGGCTCAGCCTCACTACAGAATTGCAGCTGTAGCTGAAAAGTCCTTTGGTCCTTCTTCCCAAGAGTAAAAACCAAATCTTTGTTTTATGCTCCTGTGGCTTGTTCTCTCTCATTCTAATAAACTGTTTTGAAGGTCCAGCTCACTGCATTCCACAGAGACATAAGAGATTTTTTGATAACCAGTGTTGTTTTATTCATGACTCTTCTTTCTTCCACTTATTCAGTAAGTAAATTTAAGAAGGTGACCATTTCTTGGTAAGCCAAGAATCAAATTTCAGCTTCCGGGAAACACTTTTCCCTCATAATCGTGACCCTTCTACTTTAAAATCTTGTTCCAAGGATAGCTCTGTACAAACTTAATTCTTCAGTAAGAACAATAATGATTGCTAATACTTATTATATGCCAGGCTCTGTTCTAAGCTTATATATATATATACTCCTCAAAACAATCCTAAGACATAGATATTTGGGCTGTCCTCAGCCTGCAGGCAAGGAAGATGAGGCACAGCCATATAACCCAAAGTTTCCCAGCTAGAAAGTGCTGGAACTGACAGTCAATCCTCGGCTGTCTGGTTCCAGAGTCTTTGCAATTATCCTTTAGTATAGACTGGCTATAGACCAAGACCAGACCCAGTATGTGTGATGATATGAGTCTCTCTAACAAAATGAAATGTAGTACTTTAGTAGGGACTATAGGTTAAACCACAAATACATTTATTCCTCAAGGAACAGTATGCCATCTTTTAAATTTTGAAGTTGTTATAATCAAATGTCTCTGCAGTTTTCTTGCTCTTAGTAAGCTAAGAAAAAATCCCAGAGCAGAGTGATTTACCAGCACCATCCTTAAACTGCAAATCTACCCTTTATCACAGAGGAAAAATACACTTCAGATCAACTCAATAAAATAACTTTAAGGGTTCACAGAAGGAATACTCACATCTACTTGTCATGCATTCCAATGCCGCAAGGCCCCCTTTTCAATTGTCTAACTCCTATCCCAGGTCTTTTTATAGCCTGAAAACAAGGAATCATCCAAGTGAGATACCCCTTCAGAACACTGTTGAAAATATATTAAACAGAGAGATATCCCAGATCCCTGCTCTAAATGTTAAAAATGTATTAGCACATAGAGAAAATATCTGTAGATGTATTCTATTAGGTTCTAATGAGTTTTTGCTTCCCCCTTTTTGATAATGTCTTCAATTTCTTCTGAGACCTTTCCTTTGTAGTCATTTGGTTCTATTGCGTTTAACTTCTTTTGATAGTCCAGTGGCAAACCATTCTCTTTTGCACCCAGGCAAATCACCTAGAAATGGTTAAAATAAACAAAAAGCCCTTTAGTTAGGAACATAATTTAATTTAGTATACCACAGCTTTATTTGTAGTATCAAAGTATGAAATATTAGCTTTCAGATAACTCTAGAATAAACAATTCTAGAACAAAATGGAGGGATAGTCATTCCTCTCACAATGAGCATGGAGTTTTCAAAGCCACAAGATCCACCCTTATGGAAGAGCAATTGTACTCAGTAATATGATTTAAAATTTTTTTATATTAAGAGAAAAACTTATTGTACAGAATTTGCATGATTTTTTAAGAAACAAACACCATTCTCCAAAAAAATTTCCAGTTTACAGGTAGCAGTTGTAGTTGAATCCTGGAGTCTACTCTACCTCTGAATTAGACATGAGGGAATAAATAGCAAGTGTGTCCAGTGGTACTTCCCAGATCCATACCAAGCTTAATTCCTCTAGGTTCCTTTCTAGAAAATTCCAGATTAGGCCCAGGAACTGGGTCACCCTCTCCAGGTATCATGTCCTGATTAGGCCTGCCAACAGGTACCTAAGTTTGGGTTTCTGAAAAGGGATGTTGGACTCTCTATCCTGAATTCTTTTCTGGTGCTTGAGGGAGTGGTATCCCTGATTTTGAAAAGCAGTGTGACTTATTTTTCCCTCCATCTGGAAATGGAAAACATTTCAGCAGTAGTAAATATATTTTTTACCTACAAAAATGAATCCTGGTGTTCATGAAATACTGTTTTATGGAGGAAGAAAAAAATGATTACAAAAGCATGGGTATAGAATAATAAAATAATAAGTTTTAGGGACATATTCTATCATTATAAATATATCTGAACATTTAGTTATTTGGTAAATAAATATCATTTTTGTATTAAAAAAACATTTTGATTAAAATGAATTGTACATGTAGAATTTAAAACACACAAAGCCTTTTAAAAACAAGATATTCTTTAGCTCAGTGAAAATTAACAAGGAATCACCAAAAGTCTTTGTAAGTAGTTAGTTAAAAGGATACCTTTTTATACTGGGGTGATGGGGGAACACGCTCATAATTTGTCATTTGATAACTTCGACAGGTTACTTCTTTTCCTTCTTGAGTAGAAACATTAACTTCTATTGGGACATACATTCCACTTTTAACCCCTTCTTGCCTGAAACCAGAACAGTCAAATTTTAATCATACTTGACTTAGCCAAGTTAGTTTACCAGATTAAAATTTTTAACTACTTATGGATGTACTTGCTCCCTGTATATTTGGGGATAGAATAGAAGTACCACCACATCAAAAGGAAGTTTAGCATTTCAATTAGAAAGCTGGAGACTTACTATTACTGGGTATGCTTCTAATAGATCTCTATATTTAGCCTATCTAAAAACATGCTTCAGTGTAGTTATTTCAAGCTTTGTAACCCTGAAACATTGCTCTCTAGGCTACAAAAATGACTATGTGTTCTGACAGCAAGAGAATATCCACCCAGAGAAAAGTAGAGAGGATGCCTCATTCCTGTCTGCAAGTGAAGTAAAGTATTAAGCATGTCAGATGCTTGTCTGCTCTTCTAAATCCTACTCTTTTCTGCCACTTTCTTCGCATTAAATGCTCTGCCACACAACTCTTGAGTTCTATTTATAAAGAGCATCAAAGCATATCTAATATGTTTTGAAGTTTTTACAAATGATTATTACTGGTTTTACTGATTGAACTGCCACCTTAAAGAATTATTTTTTAAAAACTAATAAAAACTGAGCTGCTTTTGAAATCAATAAAAGTATGTAACAATTACAAAAATCTTCATGCCTTCTCACAATATGAAACTACAAAGACATTTTTATTAAAAAACAAATAGAATGAAAATAAGGACTTCCATCAATTATAGAAGAGATTACAAATGTCTCCCCAAATCTCAATCAGAGAGTGTGACCCTTCTAGGCTTTTCTTTTTAGGAATGAACATTATACCTTTTAGGTTAACTCTAAAGTATAAAGAATATGTCCATAGTATATCGTTTTGGAAAACCAACACATATATACACATCCTTGCATATGATCCACTTTCTAAATTAGTAACTATTTAACTTATAATTAGAAGTCACCTACTTATCTAGAGAACTTAAATTGCTTTTGTTCATTTTCCATACTACTCCCCATACTTCATCGCCAGGACTTTCAAAAATGGTGGCTGTACCTCCACGCCAAGTTTCACTAGTTTTGCCTTGGGGATTGCCAAAGTCAAGCTTAAAATCCTACAAAGGAAACCAAAGTGATATGATCAGTATCCACGTGAACCAAAATTTCCTTCCTCAAAATAAAGATTTACCTTGAACTCCATGCAACTAAAACAAACTTTGAGCTCCTTCTGTAAAAAATACAAAGATAAATAACCAAGGACCCAGATCTCAAGGACTATAATTTTTCATATTTTTCTTTAAAAATGAACTGTAGGGGCTTCCCTGGTGGCGCAGTGGTTGAGAGTCCGCCTGCCGATGCAGGGGACACGGGTTCGTGCCCCAGTCTGGGAGGATCCCACATGCCGTGGAGCGGCTGGGCCCGTGAGCCATGGCCGCTGAGCCTGAGCGTCCGGAGCCTGTGCTCCGCAACGGGAGAGGTCACAACAGTGAGAGGCCCGCGTAGCGCAAAAAAAAAAAAAAAAAAAAAAAAAAGAACTGTATACTGAGTATGTACACGTATCTTACCATAAACAAGAGACTTTAAAGGGAAAATAAATCCCATAATCCTGATGCCTTAACACAGCTATCTTTATTTTTGAAAACTACTTCCCAGCCCACTTACATACACATAGATTTTAACTTAAGAGACAATCATAGTGTACATAACTGTTGAAGCTGGGTGATGGCTACATAAGGGTTATAACATTCTTTCCACTTTTATGTATGTAAGTATATCCTATTAGCATATTTTTTTTGTCCTAAGGGAGCTGGCATTTTGAGGGTGATCTGTACACTTATAAATTTAATATTCCTGAATTGTATTAACATATTTATAATAATCCTAAGAGCAGCTAACACTTACTGGAAAATTACTGGGTTCTATACACTGTGCTATGAGCTTTATATGGACTTTTTTTTAATCCTGTCAACAACTTTTTATACCCATTTAACAGAAAGAAAAACAGTGGCTTAAAAAGATTAAGCAACTTGCCTAAGGTCTCACAACTAGTAAGTAATGGAGTCAAGGTTTCTAGTTTAGTTTCCTCCCTCACAGAGATGAGTAATCGAAGGACACAGCCAGGAAGATTAAAACTCCTTACTTGGCTGTTTGGTCTAAGAAGATATCTTTCCATCGTCCCAGAGCTTAGCTTCCTTAATGATAAAAAAAAAAGTTTAGACTAGATAATAAATCTAAGGTTTATATTTTATCTCTATCACCTTTATTTTCTTAAAAACCTGTCAGAATTTCACAAAAAAGGTCGGTTTCAGTGACCAGTACCTTCAATTGGTATACTGGATGTTCTAGGACCAGGTATCCCTGACAGGACATCAGGAGATCTGATGAAAGTTACAACCACACTAGGAACTGGTTGTCTATTGTTAAATCCAATAGACAATTTTCATTCCTTGTCTTGCTCTACTTCTCAGCTGCTTCTGACATCGGTAACCATCCGGTCTTGATCTGTCTCCTTTCTTTTAGGCTGTTCCTTGATCTCCTCAATTCCCTTTGCCAACTCCTTCTTCACTACCTGGTCTTTAAATGTTGGAGTTTCTGAGGGCTCAGTTTAGGCCCTTTTCTCTGTTCAGCGATTTGCTCAAGACAATCTCATCCCCTCCAATGGCTTCAAATACCATCCAATATTCCAAACGTCTTCTAATCCAGCTCAGATCTCTCTTCTGAGCTTCAAAAGTGCTTAGAATATAGTGAGTATTTAATGAATGTTCACTGATATTTTTCTGCTCACTTGAATTTACAACAAGCATCTCAAACTCAGTACAGCTGACCCTTGAATAACACGGGTTTGAACTACACAGGTCCACGTATACGTGAATTTTTTTCAATAAATATAGCATCTATATTTTCCTTTTACATATCATCAAATTAACTAAGTATGGGGAAAAGTTCGAGTAGAGATTAAAATAGAGAATATGTGGCATCAAAAGAACTAGGGTCTGAGTCCTGATTCTATCCAAACTTTTTCAGCTTCCTGCCCTTGGGTGAGTCATGTATCAATTCCTTTGTTTTTGAGGTAGAGATGGCAGTTCTGATTTTCCGCTGGGTGAAGGGTCGGCACCACTAACCCTGGCATTGTTTAAGGGCCAAATACATGTCCAAATTGAGCTTGATTTTCCCTCCCAAACTAATCCTCCTCTTCTTTTCACAAACATCACCGTCATCTGCTCTGTTGCGTCAAAAACCTTAGTCATCCCCATTATCCCCATTATCTCCTCTTCCTTTCACAATCAATCACCAAGGCCTAACAGTACTCACTCCTAAATATCTCCCAAACCCATCTACCCTCCACTGCTACCACTGCGGGGTACCATTATCTTTAGCATGGACTCCTGCAAAGGCTTCCTAACTGGGCTCCCTACATCCACTGCTGCCCCCACCCTTCCAATCCATTTTCCATAGCAACCAGAACCAGCTTTCAAAGATGTAAATCTGATGTTTCATTTGCTTAAATTTGGCAGAGGTCTTCTCATTGGTCTCAAGATAAAGACCCAAGCCTTCTCTGGCCTCTGTGGTCCTGTAAAATGTGGCCCTTCACGACTTCTCTAGTCTTCATGCTACACCCTCCTCACACACTAGATTCCAGCCACACTAGCTGGAAGGTCCAGCCTTTTTCTTTCCTGAGGTCTTTTGTCCCTGCTGTTCATTCTATCTGTTTGCTATCCCCCTCCCCAGTCATTCAGGTCTCAAGTTTAAAAGTCACATTTTCAGGAATGGCTTTACTGAGCATCCCGGTTAGGTCAGGTCCCCAAGTCATACATTTCCATAGCACCTTGAATGTCTCCTTTAAAAAAAAAAAAAGATTTCACTTTTTTTTAGAGCAGTTTTAAGTTCAGAACAAAACAGAGAGTAAGGTATAATATGTCTCCTTTTAAGACTGACCATACCTGTGACGGAATAATCATTTGCTTGATAGCTCTTTGCTGCATTCCAGTTATAAACCATCTGAACTTCTTTCCCACGTTTGGGGAATTCCCTGCCTTATGAGTTTGGGGGTAGACAGTGTTCAGAGCCTGACTCCCATTTTTGAAGTTTCAAATGCCAGAAGTTGGTTCTCCCAGCTTTTCTTGAAGTCAGGGCATGGGCACGTGGCCAAGACTTAGCCAATCAGGACACCCACCTAGGGCTTTGAATTAGAAACTAGTGACCCAGGGCAGCAAGAAGTCCACCTTGGTGGTGGCAACCATATTTGGGTTTCAGGAACCTGGAGATGTAGTGACAGCAGCAGGCAGGGTCCAGAGCAGGTGGTGCACAATGCAACGTCCATGTTTACCAAGCTTAGCAGCGATGCAACAGTGGCCTCCTGGGCTGGTTCTGTTGGTGTGATATTGGCTGTTTTAGAGCTTCCCTTTTATGCCTGCTTGTTTTGTCAGCTTTGTGGTCCTACCTTCCTGGTCATTCTGTGAGCTCTTCAAACGGCCTTTCAACACAGTCTTTTTCTGCTTGAATCAGCCACTTCTGTTGCTTGCAACTAAGAACCCTGACAACGATAGCAGAGACCATGTTTGTTTGGTTCAACAATGTCAAAAGGCTTTGTACATAACTTGTTTGAGTGTCTCTCCTATAGACTGGGAGGTCCTGAAAGCAGCCAGCTTTACTCAATCATCTTTGTATCTCCAGGTAAGTGCTGGAAGAATATGCACTAAATGAATAAATGGACTGTACTAAGAGCAATGATTCTTACCAAGGCAAGCGAAGGTTCATCCAGCCACTTGATTTAACTGAGCACAGCCCTTACTGTGAATAAGACACGGCTCCAGCTTTCAGGACCTCTCAGATCGGGAGCAAATGGCAGGTAAATGGATTTTTACAAAACCAGGTGACAAGTCCTGGAGCAAAGTGGGGTACAAAACAGAAAGCCACTGATTCCCTGACTTGGGTCAGAGAAGGCTTCTCAGAGGGACCAACCGAACGGATTCTGTGATGATGCCCCTAAATCAGTGGCCAAGGGAGAGGCGCTGGGATCTGGGCAGAACGCGCAGCTGGTGAGAACGTCAGGAGGGAGACCTCAGGGCAGCCTGGGAGGCACAGGTGCCAGAGTAGCACAGCTCAGCAGGGGTCAAGCACAGGGCTGAGGGCGAGAGCGACCGGCCCGGGGTCGTGCAAGGAACCCTGATGTACTTTGAGCAGAAAGAGCTGCATTCCCGGCCCAGTGCTGCCAACAAGCGGCGCAGAGAAAGCGAGTTCTCGAAATCCTGGCTCCCTCGTCTAAAGAGGGGGGCAGAGGCCATCGCAGGGGCCGGGAGGAGAGCACTGACCTTCAGGCGGGCCACGCTGCAGAACACGGCCGAGGGGTTTCGGAGGTGGATCCGCTCCGTCAGCAGGTTGCTGCCATAGGCGAAGTAGAGAAAACTCTCCCCTTCCTGGCTCCGGGGGTCCTCGCCGCCCGAGTTCGCCATGTCCCACCGGACGCCTGCACGGACCTGGGATCTGTAGCAGGAGAGTGAGGAGAGGACGAGGAGCATAGCGCGGTGGCCGACGACCCCAGTCCAGGAAGCGCGGCGCCACGCAGCCTTAGAGGTTAGGGGAAAGGCGGGAAGCTGGGGCCGGGCGAGTCACTTCTGAGCACTCTTCTGACTGGCTGCCAGTACCCAACGCTGTGAGTTGCTGCCTCTGATTGGCCAGCCCACCGCCTCTTCTCCGCTCGCTGCTTGGACTTTGCAATACTCTGCCCTGAGGCGACCCGGGGCTGATTCCACATTGGACCCGCTCCTCTGTTGTCCCGCCCCCGTGTTCAAGGCTCCCTCTGATTGGCTCCCTTCTACGCGGGGGCGGGTCAGGGCCCCCATTTGTGGGTCGTAGCTCGCCGGTCCCGGCCAGATTTTCTTGCCTTTGTGTGGCTCCTGCGGGGTTCACTGGCTGTGTGTGCTCTTTAGGGAATTTTTGGTCCATTTAAGATGAAACAGCAGCTCTGGACATGCCCGCCACGGTCCATCACCCAGCAGGTCGCCCCTGTCCCGCTCTCTGCTTTTGGAGTCGGGACGTCTATTCACCCCCACACGCTGGTACCCGCACCCCTAGCCCTGATCACCTCCCTGATACCTTTTCTAAGAACCCTTGGCTTCCTGGAAAAGCTCCTCTGAGTGTCAGGGGCTCCCTTCCCTGGTGGAAGTAGCGTGCAGCGTTCAAATCACGACGCTTGCTGTTTACTTGGAACCCTAACCTCTGGCACTTCTCGTCTCTGGTTCCTCCTTTTTCTTTTTTTTTTTTTTCTTTTTAAACATCTTTATTGGAGTATAATTGCTTTACAACGTTGTGTTAGTTGCTGCTGTATAACAAAGTGAATCAGCTATACGTGTACATATATCCCCATATCTCCTCCCTCTTGCATCTCCCTCCCTCCCACCCTCCCTATCCCACCCCTCTAGGTGGTCACAAAGCACCCAGCTGATCTCCCTGTGCCATGCGGCTGCTTCCCACTTGCTATGTTTTACATTTGGTAGTGTATATATGTCAGTGCCACTCTCTCACTTCGTCCCAGCTTCCCCGTCCCCCTCCCCGTGTCCTCAAGTCCATTCTCTACGTCTGTGTCTTTATTCCGGTCCTGCCCCTAGGTCCTTCAGACCATTTTTTTCTTTTTTTCTTTTTAGATTCCATATATATGTGTTGGCATACGGTATTTGTTTTTCTCTTTCTGACTTACTTCACTCTGTATGACAGTCTCTAGGTCCATCCACCTCACTACAAGTAACTCAATTTCGTTTCTTGTTATGTCTGAGTAATAGTCCATTGTATGTATGTGCCACATCTTCTTTATCCATTCATCTGTCGATGGACACTTAGGTTGCTTCCATGTCCTGGCTATTGTAAGTAGAGCTGCAATGATCTGGTTCCTCTTTTAAAATAGAGATTATAAGATGTTATGATCACAATTACATAAGTTATGATCACCTATCTCCTAGGGTTGGTGTAAGTATTAAAAGTAACTTTGTTAATGTTATTAGGTGCAAAAGCTCCAGTGTAAAGATATAGAAGTATTGTATAAGAACAATGACATAAAAACTCTATATTGTTAACTTTGAAATGAAAATATTAATATGAACTCAGGGCCTAGAAGCAATGACTATCCTTGGCACTCAGATTTTGATCTCTAAATACCACTTTTCCACTAAAAGGTACCAGGGCTCCTTGGAGAAATAGCTGATGTCAGTCGGGTCAAGAGCTGAGAAATAATAGGAGCACTTAGAACATCATGTGACAGAAAGTCAGGAGGTATTAAAAAACGAGGTCCTTTGAAAAGAACACAGAAGCTATCTTGAAGGAATGCCCACTGGCCAAAGTTAGAACAATTTGAGCGTCAAAATTAATAACCGCAATTTATTTAAAATGTCAAACATAAAATTCATTTCCACTAAAGTGTAAAGCAAATCTTAAAAAACAACAGTTTTAAAAAACTTCCTTTGCCATACTACTGGCAGTGACTATTACACCAACTTTTTACTCTGAAAAGTGGTAATTTAAGAAAATTACCATTTACCCTGCTTTTCTAGTTGCAGCTGTATTTCAGGGTAATCAAATGGCCCCAGTTGATGAGGAAACAGTTCTCTTTACAAAAACATGCCACCTAAATAATGTAAAATGAAGGATAGAATTAGAAATTCACCATTTTGCAGTCCCTAGTGGAATAATTGATTCATGCC
Organism: Mesoplodon mirus; assembly: GCF_964341445.2. Lineage (NCBI taxonomy): Eukaryota > Metazoa > Chordata > Mammalia > Artiodactyla > Ziphiidae > Mesoplodon > Mesoplodon mirus. The sequence goes on from NC_138985.1 coordinate 69,518,692, forward strand.
AGGATCATCAATGAGACCAATTGGTGAAAGTGAGATAGGGAACAGGATATTCACATAGAGCCAGGAATTATGTGCCAGTCATCAGGGAAATCCATAATGACAATGGTGAAATCTGGCCTGTTCCCACCTTAACCTAGATGATCTTATCATCAGTAAAATGGATCAACCTGACATTATGTGTCTCCTGATGTGATACAGTATGAAGCGCCAGCATCATTTGAGAAGTGTTGTTTCCAAAAATCTTTAACCTCAGGATAATCAAGCAGGAACTACAAGGATAGAAGTAGACAATCAGAAAAATCCAGAACAAATGGTGAAACGTCCTGCAGAACAAATGGCTCAATTTCTTAAATTAACTCAGTGCCATAAAAAAAGAAAGAAAGAAAGAAAGAAGAGAAATAAAGCAGTACTGAGGGAGGGCTGTTTTAGATTAAAAGAAACCTAAGAAACGTCATAACCAAATACAATGGCTTGTCCTCGGTTCTGATTTAATAAACCAGATATAAAAGATATTTTGTGAGCAATTGGAGAATCTGAATACAGACTAAAACATTAGATGATATTAGACAGTTGTTTTTTTATTAGGTATGATAACGGCATTGTGCTTATGTAGAAGAATATCTCTTTTTAGATACACATATTGGTGTATTTGGGGTAAAATGTTTGCTATCTATACTTTAAAATAATTCAGAAAAATTAAAATATGGAAAGTGTTAAATGTTAAATTGAGTGCATATATGGATGCTTGTTTTATTATTCTTTTCTATATATTTGAATATTTTCATGTTAAAAATTCAAAACAGATAAATGGTGATATAGGTAAAGCACTTGACATAGTGAGCATTCAATAATAAATTTGTTGTTATATAATCTGCAAATAGGAAGGTTCATACCTTCTCCTGCCCCCCAAACATTAAGGCAGAACTTGACATACGTATTTGGTCATTTCAGTAAGAAAGTTGCCTTCCTTGACAAGATAGCCCTCTATTGCACCATGAATTCCCAAGGTCTCTGCTTCAGAGCACTACCATTTAAAACATGCTTCTGTGTTTTAAAGTGCTTTCAACATTTAAAATGTATTTATTATTTAATTAATTATTTTTAAGGTATTTTCCTTCTTTTCTCTTCCTACACTTCTCACTAATTGCTTAATTTTATGGTGACTGATTTTTCTCAACACTATTCTGTGAAAATTTTCTGAAGTTAAACATTGATGTTTCCTCAGACACGGAAAATCTTTTCTTACCCCAGTGAAGCATTTTATTTAGCTTCCCCATGTTGGTTGCCATGTACTGACCCCTGTGAGCCAACAAGAGTCAGTAGGTAACCAGGGGTTTTGTCTTTTCAAATTTAACCAAAATAGATAACCAACAAGGAGCCACTGTATAGTACAAAGAACTATACTCAATATTTTGTAATAACCTATAAGGGAAAAGAATCTGAAAAAGAATAGATATATATGTATGTATAACTGAATCACTTTGCTGAACACCTGAAACTAACACAACATTGTAAATCAACTATACTTCAATAAATATTTTTTTAATTTTAAAATTAAGAAAAGTTTTTTAACTTTTTTAAGAAAGCAAAGCACACTTAGAAAAAAAAGAACAAATTTAACCAAAGCCTGGTTAATATTAGTTAACATTCACTGAGTGCTTTTAAATGCCAGTCTAAACTCTTACATATATTAGTTCATTTAATCCTGAAAGTGGCCCTATGCAGAAATTACTAATATATCCTCATTTTACAGTTGAGGAAACAGGTGTGCAGTAGGTCAACTAACTTGCCCCAGGCTGTAGTTAGCGATGACTGAAGCAGAGATTAAGCAATCTGATTCTAGAGTCATCACTGTGTGTTGCTTCCCAAATTTCTCATATTGTAAAGCCCTCGTGGTCTAGATATAACTGGTTATTAATAGCTTGCTTTCAAGTACAATCTCTGTCATATCTATAAGGACACTATGAAATAACAGTACTAGCATTCAATTACTTGATAATAAAGGTAATGAGGTCAGATTTCTTCTAAATGCCATCTTTTAATCCAGTGGACTTAAAGTTTTTGGTTGTATCATTAAAATTTTTGAGCACATATTCTCTCTATATAATAATATATATAAAACTATATATATGATATAATATCCACAAAATAGAAATTTAAAAAATAACTATTTAACTGTCATATCAATACAAAACGTACAAGTGGGCCAAAGTTAAGTATAAATAATAGTGGATAAAAATCCATATTTCAAATAGTCCTCCTATAAATTTCCATTTTCTAGCTAACCTTGTCAAATCTTATTAGATCATCATTATTTTTATATCATTAGGTAGGTGATGAAGAGTTTGTCCCAGAAGTCAGAAATGTCAGCTCTGTCCCTTTCTTTTTTCTTTTCTTGTGCTTGCAATTTTAGTAAGAGCTTCAGTCCAGTTCTTGGCAGAAATCTTCTTTGTGAGAATTAGTTAGTTCTCTGGAAATCCACTTAACCAAGCAAATTACAGTAAATCACGAGCACAGAAAGTGAATGAAGGAGGGCTAGTGTCACTGTCAATCGCTCCTTAGGAAGGTACTCCCACCCCTCCCCCAGGGTACCTCATATCTCTTAAGAGACAGATGGTGACTATCTGAAGGACTGTGGGTTCTAGTGTTAAAGGAAAATTCTTATATTAGTATAGATTTACTAAATATAGTAAAGGTAAAGCATAGTAAAAAATTCTAGGGAATTCCCTGGCAGCCCAGTGGTTAGGACTCTGTGCTTTCACTGCTGAGGGCCTGGGTTCAATCCCTGGTAGGGGAACAAAGATCCCGCAAGCTGCAAGGCACGGCCACAGAATAAATAAATAAATGAATAAAAATTCTAATATTTCAGATTAAAAATAAAAATAGAATTTTAATCGTTTTCACACCTCAGTGGACCAACTCACTCATCCACTTTGAATACCATTGTTGCCATCAATATCAGCGCTATCGTTTTTAAAAGAACACTTTGAGGCAAAACATTTGCACATCATGGCAAGTTTGAAGAGGTGTATGGTGAGAAGGCAGTGTGTCTGCTGAGGAAGGGCAGCTGGCTGCTTAGGCAAGGCCATTTGGGGCAGTAGAACTTCAGTGGGACAGAAAGGGACTGGGTGACATGAATCTATCTCTTAGCTCCGTGGGCTGAGAAATTTAATCTTGGCTCTGGGAGAAGATTCGCACAACCAGACTCATGAGAGATGGATGTACACATCAGAAAGCCAATTTTTTGGTATAAGATGAGAATTGTAGCAGATAAACCAGATACCTGTGTTCATTGATCAATGCATTTTCTTCCATGAGGAAAATAAAAGCCAAATGAGAAGGCTTCGGGTGTGAGTTTAGCATGTCTGAGGGACATCAAGGCGGTCAGCTGGTTAGAGTGGAAGGAAAAAGAGAAGGAGTGGTAAGAGATGAGGTGGAGAAGTAGGCAAGGGCCAGCTCGTGTAACACCTTGAAGACCATGATATGGAGTCTGGATTTTATTCTAAGAAATCAAACGCTATTGGGGTGTTTTAGGCAGGCATATGATGTGACTTACTTTTTAATAGGATAATTCTGGATGCTGAGTGGAGAATCAATCCCAAAGGGATAAAAATGATAGTTAAGAGACTAAGAAGCTATTCCAGAAGTTTTGACAAGATGGTGGCTTTGGACTAGGGTGGTGAGAGTGAAGGTAGAAAGGACTGATACGGGTGCTTTTTTATGGCAGAGAAGACCGGACTGCTGAGGGATTGAAGGTGTGATTCCATGCCCACCAAACAACTTTCCAATTGTAATTTGTCTTTTGAGTAGATTTTCCTTCCAGAGAAGGAAGCACTGATCTGGGATCTGGTCTTCCTGCTCATTGTAGTTTTCTTCCCTGAGAATTTGAACTTGAGTCTGAAAGGGTTAGATTACTCTGTGGGTGCCAAGACTGTAGCTTGTAATACTCTGAGCTGGTCTCAGCCACGTTTACAACAGAAGGAATAAGAAGAGGAGGAAGGTGATCTGAGTGACAGAGAAGAGAGCAGACCACAGCCTAAGGGGCAAAGGGAGATAGAAAAATCTGAGTCCTGAGTTCTTTCCAGTGCCTGGATCCAGCCTTACCAAGATCCAGTTGAGTTTCTCACTTCAGTTTTCACAAGGCAATCTCATCCACCGTGTACTCCAAACCACTCTGGTAATGAAATTAAAATTCTTATTAAATGCATATAGTTTATGGGAAAAGCAGCATATTTAATTCCACAACAATATTTTAGAGTGTATCTTGAAGACTTCTAGTTCCTTTGGGAGCTAAAGTATTTTGCTCTGCCTGTATTATTTTAAATAAATATATATTACTGACCTAAAGTATAGAGAAATCATTATTTTTTTTAAACAGGAGAAAATCAAACAAAAGTTTAATAACATGAATACATGGAAGAGACCCAGGAAAACTAAGAAACTTCAAGAAATTACTATTAATTATATGTGGTCCCAGGTTACACTGGCAGTATGAAATAAGTATGAACCTCCAACAACTACAAGGATGTGGAATAAGCAGTTACTGGAAAGAATTCTATTCATTGCCTAAAACCTAAAATGAGTTACCTCTGACTGATCTCTGCTCTCCTTTTAAACCTATACCCAATCAGTCAGTAGATCTGTTACTATTCCCTTCGTTTCTGCCTTCCTCTGCATTCCCATGCTCCTCATCCTCGCCCTGGTGTCATCATCACACATCTGGACCCCTGCAACAGTTTCCTGGACTCTTCTTTTCTGTGGAGATGGGTTAAGGGTGCGAATCACATGAAGACAGCACAGACATGGGTTTGGGGAGTGGTGAGTAGTTCAATTTCAATAGAGCAATGGATTTATACCAGGAAATGGGAGACAAGTCTGGAAGGAGATTAGCATAGTTGATGGGAGGTCCTTGAATTTTCACTCAGAAGTTCATACTATTTGGTGGTCAAAGGGGAGACTTTTTTTTACTTTTGAGCCCTCTCCTGCACCTTTGGAAACTCCTTCTTGTGGCTGTATGTAGGATGACCTGGGAGGGGGTAGGATGGGGAGATGGCTGAGTGCTGGATGTAAGTTCACTGCAGTAGGCAAGGTCATGAAAGCCTGAACTGGGGCAGTAATTATGGAGGGGAAATGAAGGGATGCAAGCGGGTAAAGACATAGTCTTTTAATTTTTTTTTTTTTTTGGATTTTTTATTGTATCACTCCTTTGAGTAGAAACCTTCAGAGGCTGCCTGCTATTTATCACTTTATCAAGTTCAAGCCCTTGTGCAAGCCTTTATTATCTGATTCCATTCTGTCTGGCTGGTCTGATTTCTCAGGTGATAGTAAACCCACTGGAGGTGGGGACCACACTTCGTATTTCTGTATACCTACAATGCTTACTACAGCAGAGATGAATAGTAAATACTTGCTGACTAATTGAACCAGAGTCAAAATCTCCCCTACCCTTTGCACAGGCTCCCAAATCTTTTTTTCTCTTTGATTTTTTCCAGCTTTCCTTGATTTACTGAAAGGCACTTCAGCTCTGAGTTATTTAAAAATTTATACTAATGCTCTAACATATGGGATCCTGTGTAAATTTTATTAGCCATAGTAGTATTTATGTCTTCTCCCAGCTTATGGTCTGGCATATGACAGGGAAACATGTCAGAATACGTTAAACCCAATATGTTGTTTGTTTGTTTTTTACTTTTTGGCTGCACCTAGCAGCATGTGGGATCTTAGTTCCCTGACCAGGGATCGAACTCTCACCCCTTGCAGTGGAAGCTCAGAGTCCTAACTGCTGGACTGCTAGGGAAGTCCCCAAAATGCTTTTTTTTGGGAAAAAAAGAATAGTAAAACTCCAGGAGGCAGTAATTTGATAGATTTGATTGATAGACTTGGTAGTTAATCTGTATTCTTGATTTGAGATTAACCCTGAAAATTAGTTCCAATAAAGTTTACTATTTAGTGCTTGGGTAAATGGTCTCTTTTGATATCTATCTCTATGTCTATTTATATCTATAACAATACACTTTGGAAAGGCATCCACCAAACTGTTAACGGTGTGGGAAGGGAAATGGCATTGGGAGGGGAGCAAGTTGAACAAAAAGCTTTCATCTTTTCATTCTGTATTCTTTTACTTTTTTTTGCATGTTTGAGCATGTATTCTTATATTTCTTTTATTATTTAAAAATACATATATTATTAATATTATTAAATTCACATCTTATGTAATTTTAGGTCAATATCTAGAGATCTCATGTCACAAGGATAAAAAGAGGGTAATGACTAAATAAATTGCCTAAAGAGAAAATTGATGCAGCAAATACATTTCCAAGTTGGCCTACCTCTCAACACATCAATCAGATAATTAGGCCAGATCAACTCAACCTTGCTCTATGGAAGGATATGATCTCATTCTGCAGGCCCCAAAGCTGTAGAATCTTACGATGCCTATCTGGATGTTCCCTCTTTGCTCTTTGAGATGTCAGTGGATACAAGAACAAGAATATTTCCCTAATCTGGCATTGAAGAAGGTCTCACATATGTTCTAGGATAATGATCTGTTAGATCCTACTGCCAACCTTAAATCAGTTACAGAAGGTCCTGGAAATATACAGCAATTCAGCTATCTCCATGTTATTTACCACAGGTATATTAGATCCAGAGGAACCATTCTCAAGATTTACTACTGTTAATGTTAAAGTCTGACAAACTGCATCATAATATATTCATTTTCTCAGCTTATATGTCCATGTTATTTCTAACACTTTAAATTCAGCTGAAATTAAAATGTAAAAAAAATTTGCTGCATGTTTTTACTGTTAATAACAGGAGTAATCTAAGTAATAACATTTTATTTTTTATTTATTTTATTTTTTTTTCGGTACGTGGGCCTCTCACTGTTGTGGCTTCTCCCGTTGCGGAGCACAGGCAGGCTCCGGACGCGCAGGCTCAGCGGCCATGGCTCACAGGCCCAGCCGCTCCCCGGCATGTGGGATCTTCCCGGACCGGGGCACGAACCCGTGTCCCCTGCGTCGGCAGGTGGACTCTCAACCACTGCGCCACCAGGGAAGCCCAGTAATAACATTTTAGAATGTAGATTTACTTAAATGAAAATCCCAATATTTCCCTTAGTGATAGACCTCATTCTTTTCTTCCTAGAAAGAAATTTAAACTCAGAAAACTCCTAATACCATGCACAGTAATTAGATGAGAGCCCAGTTTTTCTTAATGTCCCCATAAGGAGACTGACTTTGGATTGAGGCCTAGGTTAAGCATTTGGAAACATTTTTGGAAAGTGAGAACTATGCTTGGGTTCTCTGCTCCATTAATGTTCTTGGATTTCACGTTTTCAGTCTATTCAACAATATTTAATTGATAATTAACTCTTCTCAGAGACATATATGCAAGTGAAGCTGGTTTACCTGACTATAATACAACTCTGGATATTTCAAAATCTTTCCAGAAGAGCTGATCTAGTGCTGGTGTCAACCTTTTTTCTTCTTTATCATTTCTGCTTTCACATGGGTACCACACATTCCAATAATAGAGCTACCAAAAGGCATCTCTACTTATTGTCTTTGTTAAACGCTTATTGGCTGAGAAGACAACAGACACTCTATACAGCTGAGTAACACAAACTCAAATGGCTCACTGGAAATGAACAGTATTCATGGGAGAAATAGGTATGTTTTGTGTATAGAGAAGAAACTTGCTTCAGTAAGTCATTCTCTAAGCTTCCTGTGGGTAGTGCATTTTATATGCATGTTTTCCCAATGCATAAAAACTGTCTCAAGCTAGCTAAATCATATGAACTGTTTGATTTGCCCTATGGTGCCACAAAATTGCAGTAGCAAAATTTTATTTCCATGACCCAACAATTCCACTCCAGGGTACATACCCAAATGAATTGAAAACAGATATTCAAATACATGAACGTTCATAGCAGTACTATTCACAATAGTCAAAAGGTGGAAACAACCCAAAGTCCATCAAGGGATAAATGGATAAACACATGGTGATACATCCATACAGTAGGAAATCATTCAGGCACTACCAAATGTAAAACAGATAGCTAGTGGGAAGCAGCAGCATAGCACAGGGAGATCATGTCAGTGCTTTGCGACCACCTAGAGGGGTGGGGTAGGGAGGGTGGGAGGGAGGCTCAAGAGGGAAGGGACATGGGGATATATATATGCATATGGCTGATTCGCTGTTTTGTGCAACAGGAACTAACACAGTATTGTGAAGCAATTATACTACAATAAAGATGTATTTTAAAAAAGGAATGATGTAGATGCTACATCCACATGCTACAATGTGGGTAAATCTTAAAAAATATTATGGTAATTGAAAGAAGCCAGATACAAAAGGTCACGTATTGTATGATTCCATTTATATGAAATAGGTAAGTCCATAGAAACAGAAAGGTGATTGGTGGTTACCAGGGCTGCGGGGAGAGGGGAATGGGGAGTAACTTAATGGGTATGAGGTTTTATTTTGGAACTGTCTTGTAACTACAAAGAGGTGGTTGCACAACATTGTGAATGCACTGGATATTACATGCCACTGAAATGTTCATTTCGAATGGTTAATTATTATTATTATTATTTTTTTTTTGCAGTGCACGGGCCTCTCACTCTTGTGGCCTCTCCCGTTGCGGAGCACAGGCTCCGGACGCGCAGCCTCAGCGGCCATGGCTCACGGGCCCAGCCACTTCGCGGCATGTGGGATACTCCCGGACTGGGGCAGGAACCCGCGTCCTCTGCATCGGCAGGCGGACTCTCAACCACTGCGCCACCAGGGAAGCCCCTTGAATGGTTAATTTTATGTGATGTGAATTTCACCTCAATATAAAATATAGAAAAATTAAAACTTTATTTCCAAGGGTTTCTAATTAGTGGTTGTGAGAGGTAACAGCAGAATATTGGTAGGTAACTTGGACATCAAATTCCTTTGATTTGAAGTAGGGGTGAAGAGGTTAAAGGATTTGACATGTCTCCCTAACAGGTCACTCCCATTCCCATATGCACTGCACTCAAGGAATGCAAGGCCCTTACTATTTTGAAAGGTATGGTGCCAGAACCCTTGCCCCTAGTAGGTAGTCAGTGGATGCTGTGGGAAGGGAAAGTCAGTCATTACTAATATGCTGCCCCTTCCTTGGAGTATCCTTCTTAGCGTGTCCACTGCTCTATTAACAATGTGGAGTGCTCGAGAATAACAAGTATACTTGAACAGCAATATTTCCCAAAGTATGCTCTGTGGGACATCAACCCCATCAGATGGTCTTGCATTCAAAAACAGCTTCTGGTGAGAGTAGCATCGACATATATACACTACGGAATGTAAAATAGCTGGCTGGTGGGAAGCAGCAGCAGAGCACAGGGAGATAGGCTCAGTGCTTTGCCATGACCTAGAGGGGTGGGAGAGGAAGGATGGGAGGGAGGCTCAAGAGGGAGGGGATATGGGGACATGTGTATGCGTATGGCTGATTCACTTTGTTGTGCAACAGAAACTAACACAGTATTGTGAAGCAATTATACTCCAATACAGATTTAAAAAAAAAAAAAACAGCTTCTGTGGTCAAATGAGCTGGAAACCACTGTATTCTATATTTCCTCCTGGAGATCCATGATGTCTGCTACCACACAAAGTAATCTGAGGGATGCCTGTAGTAAAGAAACCTTGTGAGCTCTGTTTACTCCTGACTTTCCCAAACCTTCTCTATCACAGAACCCCTTTGAAGTGGAGAGCATGGTACTGAGAGTGTGGGAAATGCTGCTCTGTGTTAATAATAGTCTGGCCTTGATTTGTTTAGGATGATTGTTCAGTTCTTGAAAAATCATATTAAATAAAATCCTAAATTATCCAGAAAATTGAAGACAAGCCATGGTATGTCAGCTAGAAAGGGAAGATTCTAAATCTTTGTACTGCTCTGGTTTCCCACTGCCGGGCTCAGCAGGTGATAACCCTTTCTCATGGGACTGACTCAGCGAAGCGTTGCATGGCTTTGCTGGTTAAACACCTGAGAATCAGTCTGAAACCGCAGTTATGTATAAAAATACTCATCAACCATCAACCTCTATTAAATGCAGTAATGGTTGCAAGCTGCTGAAAATAAGAATTTGATGGCAAGGCTGAGTGCAAACGTGATAGAATCCAAAATTCTCAATTAAACTGGAAAAAGATTTGACTCCTTGGCTCTTTCTATTTCCCATCCTTCTTACTTTGTTCCTTGTTCATTCCTTTAAGATTGTCAAAGCAGTTCACAGGCTTAATAGAACAGGTTAGACCACTTCATGGAAATTATCTAATCAGCATTGGTAACAGTGGCAGGTGTTGTTAGGCCAGTAGCTTCTTGAGACAAAATGCTTGAGCTTAGTCATTAAAACATTTTACGAAGTGTCAGTATTGATTCATGTTTTCTGCTGCAAATAAGATTTCTTTCTAAATTCCAATTTGGAGGAATCTGTGGGCTTAGCAAGTTCTACTCCCTGGTGTAATGTGATTTTCCATGCTGTCAAGTAATTAAAATTTTTCTCTATATATAATCACTAATGAATTGATGATGACCAATTTGGTTTTTATATTTGGCAGTTCCAAGTCCTTCTGCCAGTCTGGTGTACAATATCTGATGGGCTCCTAAGCTACTCCAAAGTGAGCAAATAACAGTAAACACTGGTCTGGCAAAGAACAAGGCGTGTTTTCTGGGTTCTCAGCCAAGTGTCAGAGAGGAAGGTTTAGCGGTAATAGACCATTTTTAGGAAGACTATCTTCCATCTGTCTTAGAAATTACAATAAACTAAAATATTTCTGAGGAAGAAACTTAAAATACATCTTTTTTTCCTTGAATTCATTTCAACCACTCTGTCAAAAATAATCTCTTCTGTATAATTGTTTTGCATCTAACTTTGCCAACCGATCATTGCCTAGGGAACAAAAGCAAAAATAAACTCAAAAGATTGAAACCCAGCAAAATATTGATTAATATGTATATTAGCAAATTAGGATTAGATTGGAGTGAAAAGAATCCTGCTAAATATAAGACCTGTGAATTTGGGGCTGCACGCAAAGACTTTTCCTACATTCCTTTCCTGGAAAAACTCTTATTTGTTCTTCAAGATCAAACAAATGTTACTTCCTTTATCAAACCATCCCTAACTTCCAGGTAGATACAGTCCTCTATATTTATAATACTGGAATTATTCCTTTACTATTGCACTAAAACCATTGTAATTACTTGTTAACATGCTTCCCTCCCCCTACTAGACTAGGATGCCCATAGAGGGCAGGAATTATCATTCATTCAACACAAATTTATTGAGTGATACTCAATAAATATGATCTATGTGCCAGCAGGCCATTTTGCTACTCCTCAAGAACATAGTATTCATTTTTTATTCCCAACACTTAGTACATGCCGGTCCCATTACTGAGTAGGCACTCAATAATGAGTTGCTAAATAATTGAATAGCTGAGTGAAAGGATGAATGAATGAATTGAATCAATTGTGTAATGTAGAAAAGGTACCAGTTTTGCAGTACAGTTTAAGTTTCCCAATTTGCAAACAGAATCAGTACAAAGCGAAGTTAAGCTCCCAAGAAGAGCAGGAACTGCCACTCTGTAAGGAGACGCAGTGATTCAATTCCTGGTGGGCCTTTAGGGTTTAAAGAGACCAAGGCTATAAGGTAGTATAACTGGGAGAGGGCAGCCTTAACGTGGCCTCTTCTATGTGCTGGAGCTCCACCTTGTTCTGTGATAAAGATTGATAGCTGGCTCAATCAGGAGAATTCCCAGGGCTCCCTTGCTAATAACCAGAGAGGAGGGGTGGAGGGAAAATGGACCAAGGATGAAAGAATAATACAAATGAGATATTAAAAGACTGTAGGGCTTTACCTTTACTGCAATATGCTTGTAGCAGAATCCATAAGGCCTGTCGATTTTTCTCTTATAATATTTCCCTCTGATATTCTATCCATATTCATAAATAATATGCTAGGCTCTATATAGCTCTGGCTAATCATGCTTGACAGCAGGGAGTACTTTCCCAAGATGAGCCTGAGCCATCCTCAGTCCTGAACTCACTCATCAGCAGTTTGCCCACACAGGCAGTCTCTGGGGCTGGCTCAGGCTGCAATGCCTCTGAATTTCACACTTGAGATGAAGGCTCAGTGCATGGGGGCTGATCTAGTTCCAATATCAAGTGTGATTTCTGTGGTTGCATTTGGCATAAGGGAAGAGAGGCACGAAAGGGAACCATGAATCTTACTTGTGTTCCTAGTAGATTCCCTTGCCTATTTTCTGCCTGTCTCTTCTGCCAGTCTTATCAGGCTACCTCATGGTCAGCAAATAACATGTCCTGTATTTTAATCTTAAGAGAAAATAGAGACCATCAGGCACCTACCTTTTCTCCTTTCCATATCATGCCTGTCCTCACCTATCATTCTCCACTTTCTTTCTGTCTCAGAGAAAGAGGGAGTGTTCGTTTTCTATTGCTGTGTAACAAATCATCCTTAGATTTAGTAGCTTAAAAGTACGCTTATTATCTCAGAGGTCCCATGAGTCAGGAATTTTGAAGTAGCTTAATTGGGAAAGCCTGGCTCAGGGTCCTTCATGAGGTTGCAGTTAAGATGTCAGCTCAGGCTACACTCATGTGAAAGCTTAACTGGGGCTAGAAGACCACCTTCCAAGATGGATCACTCACCTGGCTGTTGGCAGAAGGCCTGAATCCCTTACCACATGGGCCTCTCCACTGAAATGCTTGCATGTTCTCATGAGATATCAGCTGGCTTCCCCCAGATTGAGTAATCCAAAGAACAAGTATGGAGGTCACAACACCTTTTATAACTTACTCTCAAAGTTGCATACTGTCACTCCCACCACATTCTATTAGTTAGAGGTGATTCACCAAGTACTACCTACACTCAAGGGGAGGGTAATTAGGGTCCATTTTTTGAAGGAAAGGGGATCAAAGAATTTATGGACATCTTTTAGTACCACCACATAGGGATCCCTCCTCCCTTTCAGGGCTAATTCCTCCACCTATGAACTTGATTCCATCCTTTCCCACCTGCATTTGGCTAATCAATTATGTTATTTCTTAATCTCTTTATAGTAGATCTCATTTATTGAGCATTTAATACATCCTGGCCACTGTGCCAAACACTTCATTAAGTGGATAATCTCACTTAATACATACAACAACTTCATGAAGTAGGGGAATGATTACCCTGCTGTTATAAATGAGTAGACCAAGGCTCAGAAGGTCTAATTGAAATGTCCAGTGTCAGATAATAGTAAGTAGGAAAGTGACTACTTAAACCCAGCCCCGACTGACTCCATAGCTGTACCCCCTCCACTAATCTACTCTATCCTGCCCAACATGGACCTCTGATCTCTACCTCTCCATCAGCTGCTTCTTAGCTGTCAAAGAGGCTCAGTTCTTCTTCATACAAAAATTACCTTCCTTTGTGTCCTGCCTCATTCAAGCTTCATCACATCTTCCCATTTGTAAAGTAGTGGTCAGCAAAGAGTTCCTACTTCCACACTCCCATTTGCTCCAACTCACAGCGATCCAGTTCTGCACTTACCAACTTAGTGAAATGGATTAACCAATGACTCCCTAGTTTCCAAATCCAATGCCTCCTCTTCAGCCCACATTCTGCTGTGTTTCATCAATGCTAAGATGCTCAATTTTCAACATTTCTGAAATAGAGATGTCTTAAAAGCAATGGCACTTCGTATGTGATCAAATAAATTGCTTTGCTCCTCTTTAATTTCATGGCATGGCTCAGTCCATCTTCTTTGCCTGCGCCTCTTCTTCAGACATCCCTCAGATGGTGGCATAGTTAATTTGTTGGTGTAGGAGAGCAAAATTTGCCACCCCAAAGTATCTCTTTGGCATGTGGATTATTTCGAGATGAAAACAATCAAGGCCCAAAAGACTCATGAAGAACCTTTGGCCGGTCCCCTAACTGCCTAAAGAGGACCTGTTCCAGGAAAGGAACTATCACCATAGATAACTATAGTGTGAACTAGGTGTATAGACAGGGAGGAAGTTAGCAAAGTCTGTTTGTTAGAATTTCTCTCTGTGGCCCAGCACACATTTGTTTACCAAACACTTGCTTTTCCGTCTTCACATAAATTGCCTTCTTCTCCTTTGAGGTCCGAAACAACAACCCCCAACATCCTCTTTGGTCTTTAGCTAAAAGTGGTATTTAAGGTGAGGGTTTCAGTCATTTTTGAGAGTTATTCAGTTTTCCTGGGCTCTCCCATGTATACATGTTATTAAACTTTTGTTTGATTTTCTCCTGTTAATCTGTCTCATGTCAATTTAATTCTTAGACCAACCAGAAGAACCTAGAAGAAGAAAATTTCTTCCTCTCAGACAGTGGTGACTCACCATTTTAACATTATGCACTACTGGGTAATCTATTACAAAATCTTCCGTACCACATCTGTGTTAATCACCTCTAATTTCTGCTTCAGCCTCCATCTTTCCTTTAATTAATTGCTTATCACCTGTATGTCCTTTACAAGTACCACAAACTCGGCATGTTCCAAACATTAACCCCTTTCCAGACTAACTTCCCTGCTTTTATTCCCTATCTTGGATGTTGACATCACCCTTGTTAAAGAACATCTCAGAGACATTAATTTAAAGCACAGCTGACATTTACTCATCTATTAGGGAGATTAGTTGTATACAGATTGCCATCCAATAGACAAAACAGGGTTTATGGAGGGAACACTCTCAGTCAGGGGAGAAATGACAAAACGTTTTGTTTTGTTTTGTCCTTGGGTGTGCTGATTGGCTAAAAACTATCAAGAGGGCAATTTGCATCCAAGCAGACTGCATTATTATCAGGGAAGGTAATTTTAGTTATTCGTCATTTTTCCAAGAAATCTTGTGACTCAGCTGTGGAGTAGGAAGGTGGTATGTTCATCTTTCATATTTCCTGCTAATGTTCTTCCTTTGGTATCTACACCATAGTTGAGCTAGGACTTGTTATAAATACTTAACTCCCTTTTTGTGGTCAAATTCAGATCCAAGACCATGGTTGACCACGAAGAATTTTGTGTCTCTTGATGTGGTATCATCCACTAGATGTGGTTTGAGATAACAGTTTATAGTAATATTTAAACACATATTGGAAGTGCTCAAGAAATAGAATAATTACAAATATAATTTTAAAATTTGGAACCATTTGTATCCAGTTTCCTAGTCGGCCTAAACCTAATCAGGAGAATTAGTCTCATGTCTCTTTATCCCTCAAATTCCTTGGATTCCTTTGAGGTCTTTGTACTTTTTAGGAACAGCAGCTAACGGTTGGGGGCCTAGGTTCAGTGAAGACATATGGATATATGTTAGCAGGTCTTATTAGAGGAGTCTAAAGACAGATGGTAAAACCACTTGTTGGAAAAGTTGGCAGCCATTACAATTGTTTGAGACAGGTAAATAAGGGAGTTCAGAGAGTTTATGGGAAAGAAGACAGCTGAGAGAAAGGCAAAAACAACTATGGCAGTTATTTTACAATCTAATACCTTGACCCATACAAAGGAAAGAAGTAATAAAAGGAGGCAAATGTTAAACTGTTATATCCTAATCACAGATCTTAATCTAAAAGTCTTATATAGGAAATTGAGTAGCTACCCACTTTCAGAGCTCTGTGATTCTAAAGCTTTTTACTGAGCCGTAGGTTTATACATCTCCATTGGGACTGGATGTCCAGGTTGTAGAATCCTTAGTGACTTCACACTGGGAATCATAAACCCATGGGTATATACCCTAGAGTTTAAGAGCATTATTTGTGGTTAAATATACTTGATATGACCTTTCCAAGGCTGACTTCTTGGCATCCTCAGTACATTTCTCTTTCTGACTTACTTCACTTAGTATCATGATCTCTAGTTGCATCCATGTTGCTGCAAATGGCATTATCTTTTTTTAATGGCTGAGTAGTATTCCATTATATATATATATATATATATCACATCTTCTTTATCCATTCATCTGTCGACGGACATTTAGGTTGTTTCCATCTCTTGGCTATTGTAACTAGTACTGCTATGAACATTGGGGTTCATGTATCTTTTCGAATTACTGTTTTGTCTGGATATGTGCACAGGGGTGGGATTGCTGGGTCATATGGTAGTTCTATTTTTAGTTTTTTGAGGAACCTCCATACTGTTCTCCATAGTGGCTGTACCAATTTACATTCCCACCGACAGTGTAGGAGGGTTCCCTTTTCTCCACACCCTCTCCAGCCTTTATTATTTGTGGACTTTTTGATGATCGCCATTCTGATATACACCGGTGTGAGGTGGTACCTTATAGTTTTGATTTCCATTTCTCTAATAATTAGCGATGTTGAGCATCTTCAGCAAGTGGTTTTGAATCCTTAAATCTTTAACAAGGTGGCATGCTCTTGTTAAGAGGCAGAGAGTTCAGAAGTTACAGCTTATGCAGCACAGAATGTACTTTATTTTAAAGATAAGAACTATGAAAAAATAATGTATCAGCATTGGCCAGGGGACAGAGAATGCTGAGTTTGAAGAGCTGTTCAGCAGTCGTGGGGTTCATTTTTATTAGGAGGGGGAGCTAGATTGGTTTCCTTAGGTTGGAAACTAAGGAAATAGGATTACTATTTCCTAGGATGACTAGGAAAAAAAAACCTAGGATTACTTAGGTTGGAGTGGTTCTTGACAATTATGTGGGAATTAGACAACGAAAAAATGCCATAGGTGAAATGTGACTATTGTGCATTGTTTTGAAGCAATTAGGTTTGAACAGCAAATCTTACGAGGGCAGTAAGTGAGAAGGGGAGCTAGAATAATTCCCGCTGAGGCACCAACTAGCTTAATTGTTTCTGCCACAGCACCACGGCAATAAACAAGGTAGCTAAACCTACCTAAGGTAGACCGTAGGCTTGCAATGAGATTTTACCTTTTGCGTAAGCACTTTTAAAGCACAACTTGCCTTTTCTGTACGAACAATTATGAAGGATTCAGTATAGTCAGGCTGACCAAAGTCAGGTGTTGCTCTTATGACTGAGTAGGAAAGAAAAAGGCCTATTTAACACTTGGCTCCCAAGGGAACATCTGTTTTAGTTTGCTTTTGTAGTGACTGAGCTAAAAGCAATATGGAAAAACCCAACATGCTAATGATCTCTAGGAGACAAACAGTGCTGCCCAGTGCCCTTCTGAGGAGGGTCAAGATTGCAAGAAGTATCTTAACAAATTTGCTATTTTCAAGTTAGGGCTTGAATATGGGAAAAGCAAAATAAAAGAGTTATCACAGGTGAGATATGAACATACATAAAGATCAGAGCATAAGTAATGGGTGTCTAAAGATAAGAAAATGGTTACAATCTTTGTAAGATGGACAATTTAAAATAAAATTTAAAAAGTAACAATAATTACCAGGAATCCTAACTTAGAAGTAAAGAATTTTTGTTTAAAAATGATTCAAATCATGACAAAAACCAAAAAAAAGAGGATATCCAAAGATCATTCTTTTTCTGAACTGTCATTCACAAACTCTTTTACTAATTCACATGCCATATATATATATATACACATACATACACACATGCACATATAATTAAATGATAAATTTATAGCTTTATAAGACATATATCACATTAAACTTACCATCTTAATAAAACTACAGCAATTTCCTTGAAAACCCAACAAAACATATCCATTACCTTACATATTTGTATGTCTTTGCAACTACTATTTGAGTACTCATTTAATTACAACTTTTAACCAAAGAAACTAACTTCTGTTCCCTCTCAGGCACAGAGAAAACTGGAAAGGAAGCAAAGGAGCACTGTCTACCATACTCAGGTACCTAGCAGCAGACCACAGCTCTACAAGGATGCCTGCTTGTGTACCACCAGCTCACATGCCACATTCATTCATTCTGCATGTCTGTAACATAGCAAATAGTACCCTGTATGCTAATATGACCCAAAGGCATTGGTATATCCTTATTAATTCACTAACTGATGGTCACTCTCTAAAGAATAAAAACAGGCAACAAGGGCAGATATATTAAAATTATGCTTGCTTGTTTTATATTCTTTTACTTTTTAGTTTTGATCTGCCAAGAAATTGGGCATCCAAAGGTTATTTATTAACTCAATTAGTCCAAGGTCTCTCTCAAAGCCAATTTAGGATCTTGGTATTATGATTTAAGTTGATGCTATAAAATAATACAGTCACTGCTGATATCAAAAAGATTGTCAGACAGATGATATTATGAAATTTATATAGACAGTGGAAATAGAGTAACTAGTTTTTAACATTTTTTGAAATTCTTAAGAGCAAATACTTTTAAAAGATATAATTATAACTCAGTGTAGTTGGACATACAAATTTCTTACGCTTTTATGTTATTAAATAATTACTAAGGTAAGCTTATCTGAAGAACAAGACTAGTAAAAGATTTAGGGAGTCCAGATTAATATGGATTTCTATGAATAAACAAATCCAGGTGTTGCAAAAGTTAGAATATTAGCTAACATTATTTTTTACCCTGTTAAAAACAGAGAAAACTTATTATTGTTTTCAAATCAAAATTGTCAAACCGATAGATTGAGAGTATATGGAATTAAATCTTTCTTTTCTTGAATTCTCTTCTATTTATATGAAAGAGGATTAGCTTCCTAAGTCAATCAAAATGGAAGCTCCTTTATTTTTAAAGGGCTTTATAATTTGTAAATTTATAAATTCTCTCTGGAGGTAGGCAAATATACACCAATCTATTTGTTTAGAAATTATTTATGCCCTAGATTTGTCAGAGTTCTCCAGAGAAACAGAGCCAATAGGATGTGGACCTATACGGAGATTTATTATATGGAATTGGCTCACACAATTATGGAAGCTGCAAGTACCAATCTGCAGTGTGGGGCAGCGGGCTGGAAACCCAGGAGAGCTGATTGTACAGACGAAGTCAGCAGACAGTCTGCTAGCAAACTTCCTCTTGCTCAGGGAGGCCAGTCTTTTGGCCTATTCAGGTCTTCAACTGATTGGATGTGGCCTACCCACATTATCATGGGCAATCCAGATTTAAATATTAATCTCATTCCAAAGCACCCTCCAAGACAACAGAAAATTAACCATTACATACCCATACAATGAGAAAATCTTATCAAACTCTCAGGAAAGCTAGGTAATTATGGAGGGATATAGAGCTGAATTTCTCCTTTATGATATGCTATTTTTCCATACTTTTCCATACATCTGTAAGTTGAGCTAGGGGTTCAGCTTTCAGATTTATTGACACCTTGCTGTTGGGTCACAAAACTTTCCCTCATATCTTGATAGTGCTCATTTGTATTTGTATGTTCTTCCGTAGAACTTCCCTATTTCTTTTACTAGAGAATGGAGGAATAGTCTTGTACTTAGAACCCTTTCAATTTCTTAGGATGTCATGAAGCTAAGGACAAGCCAGAAGCAATCATTCTTATTCCATCTGCGTTCCCAAAACACATGTTTAGATACATTTATACAATTGCTATACAATTAGAGTTCTTTATTTTTCAAGTCATAAAAAAAGTTTCAATTTTTTCTTTTTCTTTGCCAACGTTTCCCTCCCATTTGATAGCAGATGTGTCTGAGTTAGATATAACCTATGGTGTTCACAAATAACAAATTGCTGTGGCTAGTTAGTGTTCACAAATAACAAATTCCTGTGGCTAGTTAATCTCCAGTAATTAACAACAACAACCAAAGAAGCTGTCTGATGGGACTTCTGAGATGCTGGTGTGAGTAGCCAAATAAATTTGAAAAGAAGAACACAATTGGGAGAGTCACACTTTCTGATTTCAGAACTTATTACAAAGCATTAAGACAATGTGGTCCTGGCATAAAGAAAAACATACAGATCAATGAACTGAGAGTCTAGAAGCAAACCTTTGTGTTTATAGTCAATTGATTTTCAACAAAGGTAATAATTCAGAGGGGGAAAGAACAGGCTTTTCAACAAATGGTGCTGGGACAACTACGTATCGACATGCAAAAGAGTGTAGTTGGACTCTTCTCATATCATATACAAAAATTACCTCAAAATGGTCATAGACCGAAACATAAGGGTTAACACTATAAAATTCTTAGAAACATGGGGGTGAGTCTTCATTACCTTGGGTTAGACAAAACCTACTAAAATGTGACATTGAAAGCACAAGTGAAAAAGAAAAAAAGTAGATAAACTGAACTTTATCAAAATTAAGAACTTTTGTGCTTCAAAGGGCATCATGAAGAAAGTGAAAAGAAAACACACAGAGTGGGAGAAAGAAAAAAATCACGCAGTAGGTGAAACACTGAGCCTTGGATTTTGCCTTTGGACAAGTTGATTGCCTGAAAACTACCAAGGAGAACAGTTTGCCCCAGAGGAGCAGAAGGGAATTTCAGTTATTTTTTGCTCTAGTTCAGGTCCCTATCATCGGCAGCCTCTTAACTGGGTGCCCCCATCCATCTGCCACATCGGTGCCAAAATTATCATAACAAAACACAGGTGTTTGCCATCCCTCTGTTTAGCAGGCTGGATGGACTCTATATTGCCAGTAGAATTAAATCCAAATGACTTATAAAAATGGCATTCAAGGCTCTTCACAATCTAGCCCCTATGAACTCAGGCAGCTACATCTCCACCAGAACTCCAGCCCCACCTGCCCTTCCCTGGATGCTATCACCTGAGCTCCTCCTCTTTCTATTACAGTTCCCTCTACCTGGATGCTCTCTCCTCTGCAAGGAAAACCTCCACTCAGCCTTCAAATGTTACCTCTTCCGTGAAGCCTCCCCTGATTTGCTCATCAAAGCAAGTCACTTCCTTACTTGTGTTCCCAAAGCACTTCGTACTTACTTCTGTTCCATTACTTAGCACTTACCACATCGTATGGCAATTATTTGGCTGCTTTGCTCTCACCCTGAGGCCAGGGGTAGTGACAGTTTTGTCTTTGTATCCTCTAGTGCCTATCTTCTGATTTGGCTCCGAGAAGCTTCTCAATAAGTATTTGGTGAATGAATGTGTCATCCATCACAGGGACACTGATCAGTGAGTGTTTTTCAATGTCTATACTAACACTGCAGGTGATAAAAAAAAAAAAGACAGTTTATAGTCTGGCGGAGGTTAAAAGAAGCAAATATGAATATCATAAACTATACAGCAAGCTAAAAGCCATAAGAGAATTATGAACCAAATATTACGGGGGTCAGGTAAGGGAGAAGGAATCCTAGAGAAAATTCTAAAGATTTCTACAGTTAGCGATGGGGGCCAGGTGATGGTAGGGAAGGGGCAGCCGAGGAGCTGTTTACAAATTTGATGCAAGCCAATGTTGACAAGTTCAATAACTTTCAGTGGCATACTCTATTGCTGAAATTAAAAGTCAGGGGTATTAGGGATTTTATAAAAGGGTTTCCCTCTCTGGGAACTCCCTCCACTTATACAGACAATATAACTGGAGTGCTTCCTTTGGCGGTCAAGGTGACCTTCCACTTGTTGGGGAAGGTTTGTTCTCACTGAGACTCCTGAGTCTGTCCACACTGCAGCAGAGGCTTCCTCATTGTCCCCAAAACTTTCAGCTTTGGTAGTGGCAAAGCCTGGAACTTCTGGACCACTGTCCCCACCTTGATCTGATATTTCTATGACTACACTGGCCTGAGTAGAGGAAGGGAGCAAAGAAAGCTTCACTCCTACAGCTCCACCACCACTAGACTTTCAGGCTGAAACACCTCAAGCTTTTGTTGACTGAAATAAGGACGCACAGCATAAAAGTTGTGAGTCAAGTTTTATTTGGGGACCTTACGGAGGACTATAGCCTCAGAGACAGCCTCTCAGGTAGCCCTGAGGAACTGCTCTGAAGAAGTAAGGGAGGAACCAGGACGTATATGAATTTTTTTTGGCTGGAAAAAACATGTAGTTGAACTTCAAAAGATTACTGCAAATCACAAAGAACAGACATCTCAAGTTAATGATGTTAGTGCTTTTCTATATATGGGAATATGCAATAATCTAGGGTCATTTGAAATTCGTCCTTAGAGATGCATCTTAACTATCTAGGGGCCAGCACAGAATGCAGAATGCTTCCTGTTTTTCTCCATCTTGAATTCCTCTCAGGAATACAATAATAGTAGGAGACTTTAACACCCCACTCACATCAATGGACAGATCCTCTATACAGAAAATCAACAAGGCAACAGAGATCCTAAATGATACAATAGAACAGTTAGACTTAATTGATATTTTCAGGATGTTGCATCCAAAAAAACCAGAATACACATTCTTTTCAAGTGCACATGAAACATTCTCTAGGACTGACCACAAAACAAACCTCAAGAAATTTAAGAGTATGGAAATTATTTCAAGCATCTGCTCTGACCACAACAACATGAAACGAGAAATCAACCACAGAAAAAGAAATGAGAAAAAAACGATTACATGGAGACTAAACAACATGCTACTAAAAAAAACAATGGGTCAATGAGGAAATCAAAAAGATAATTAAAAAATACCTTGAGACAAATGACAATGAAAACACAACCGTACAAAATCTATGGGATGCAGCAAAAGCAGTTAGAGGGAAGTTCACAGTGAATTCCCCTCAGGTGCACTGTCAGTGGGCAACTCCAGTGGCTAATGGCTTTATCCTTGTAGAACTGGAATAGCAGGCAACATTTTTTTCGTTACAGTCTGGTAGTGAGAGACTGAATATACAAATGGACAATGGCCAGACCGTATATAAAACAGAACTCTGGCCCACAATCTGCAGCAACCAGCCCAGGAAGCCAACCTACTATCTGCAAGTCAGACTTCTATCTCTAACAACTAGTCCAGGAAGTGAAACAATAACTCCTGTAACAATCGGTCCCAAATGGTCAGGACTTTATTAATATCTGATAGCCTCCCTAATTTTTGTTGCAGCTTCCAACTTGGGATCGACTGGAGAAAGCAAATATGTTCCCCTGACCAATCACATAGGATGCCATGCTTCTGGTTAGCCTGCCTGCAGCTTCCCATGTCAACAGCCTCCAATCAGCGCACACCTGCAGCCTTCCTCTTTGGCCAGTACAAAGCTTTCCCACTCCTCTGCCTGCCTTTGGGTGTCTGCCAAAACCTAAGTGATGTTGGCTGACTCTTGCTATAGCAAGCCCTGAATAAACAGCTTTTGCTTGATCTCAATCGGTTGGTATTTCTTTGCACAGTAGAAAAGGATTTTTAAAACCAGATGCTAAATATTATTCCCAGAATCAAAGTGGGGAAAATGGTAAATGATTTATAAGAGTTGTCTCATGGGATAACCAGCTTTCGCCTCACTTTTTTCTCAAATTTCACCACCTCGTCAATTCCCTAGGCTGTGTAGGGAAGCACACACAGGCTGATCTTGCCCTGGTATCTGTTCTTCCACCCTGAACAGCACAATGGAGCGTGATAATCCACAGGAATCCCTTTCCCCAAGTATGAGTCTAGTTTAGAATCATATCACCAAGGAGCTCCAACAGAGGAGCATGGGGTAGGCATTGGCCCCCCACCCAGGGCAAGGTGAGGTCACAGCTCCTCATTTTCCCTATAATCTTCCTGCCCCTGAGGGTGACTCTTGGACGGAAGCCCACAGTTCGCATGATAAACAATGCTCAGAGACAGTACACTGGGGAGCCACATCAAGGAAGAAGAATATTTTCCTACAGCAGCATGATTGGAAAAGAATGTCCTCTTCCTTCTATATGACCTCGCAGGGAAGTTTTACTTGCACCGCCCCTCCTCCACTGCCCGGCCTGCCCTGGGTCCTCTTGCCCACAGTGGTGTCCTGCTGTTTCCCCCTCCCAAAAGCCGAGCCCCCTCACTCTGGGCATCCTCAATAAAAGACGCAGAGAATTAGAAGGAGATTTCTCAGCTGTTTTTCATTTCTAGTTTATATTCTGAGGCTCAGCTGCATCTTCCTACCAGGCTGGATTAAGAAGAAAGGCAGTTGATAAGATTTGCTCTCCCTGTATCCAGAGCAAACCCCAGGGACTGGGGTGTGAGGAAGACGAAGGGGAGTTTTTCTTGTCAACCTTGTGCATGAACATACAATTTAAATGAACTAAATATTCCTGCTTTAAATTTTTTTTTAAGGGCTTCCCTGGTGGCGTAGTGGTTGGGAGTCCGCCTGCCGATGCAGGGGACACAGGCTCGTGCCCCGGTCCGGGAAGATCCCACATGCCGCGGAGCGGCTGGGCCCATGAGCCATGGTCGCTGAGCCTGCGCGTCCGGAGCCTGTGCTCCGCAACGGGAGAGGCCACAACAGTGAGAGGCCCGTGTACAGCAAAAAAAAAAAAGTAAAAAAAATTTTTAATGTGGTAAAATACACATAAAATTTCCACCTTAACCATTTTAAGCGTACAGTTCAGTGGTGTTAAATACATTCACATCATTGTGCAAACAATGTCTAGAACTCTTTTCATCTTTTTTAGACATTCTTTTTTAATATTCTTTTCCATTATGGTTTATCACAGGATATTGAATAGAGTTCCCTGTACTATTGTTGTTTATCCATCTTATATATAATAGTTCATATCTGCTAATCCCAAATTCCCAGTCTATCCCTCCCCCAAACTCCTCCTCCTTGACAACCATAAGTCTGTTCTCTATGTCTATGAGTCTGTTTCTGTTTCATAGATAGGTTCACTTGTGCCATATTTTAGATTCCACATATAAGTGATATCATATGGTATTTGTCTTTCTCTTTCTGACTTACTTCACTTAGTATGATAGTCTCTAGTTGCATCCATGTTGCTGCAAATGGCATTATTTCATTCTTTTTTATGGCTGAGTAGTATTCCACTGTATATATGTACCACCTCTTTAGCCACTCATCTGTCAATGGACATTTAGGTTGTTCCCATATTTTGGCTATTGTGAATAGCACTGCTACGAACATAGGGGAACAACCCAGTGGGATTGCTGGATCATATGGTAACTCTATTTTTAGTTTTCTGAGGAACCTCCACACTGTTTTCCATAGTGGTTGCACCAATTTACATTCCCATCAACAGTGTAGGAGGGTTCCCTTTTCTCCACACCCTCTCTAGTGTTTGTTATTTGTAGACTTTTTAATGATGGCCATTCTGATCGGTGTGAGGTGGTACCTCATTGTAGTTTTGATGTGCATTTCTCTAATAATTAGTGATGTTGAGCATCTTTTCATGTGCCTACTGGCCATCTGTATGTCTTCTTTGGAGAAATGTCTGTTTAGGTCTTCTGCCCATTTTTCGATTCGGTTGTTTGTTTTCTTGTTGTTGAGTTGTATGAGCTGTTTGTATATTTTGGAGATGAAGCCCTCGTCTGTCACATCATTTGCAAATATTTTCTCCCATTCTGTAGGTTGCTTTTTCATTTTTTTTTTTTTTTGCGTTACGTGGGCCTCTCACTGTTGTGGCCTCTCCCGTTGCGGAGCACAGGCTCCGGACGCGCAGGCTCAGCAGCCATGGCTCACGGGCCCAGCCGCTCCGCGGCATGTGGGATCTTCCCGGACCGGGGCACGAACCGGTGTCCCCTGCATCGGCAGGCGGCCTCTCAACCACTGCGCCACCAGGGAAGCCCGTTTTTTCATTTTTTTATGATTTCCTTTGCCGTGCAAAAGGTTGTAAGTTTGATTAGGTCCCATTTATTTTTGTTTTTATTGCTATTGCCTTGGGAGACTGACCTAAGAAAACATTGGTACGATTTATGTCAGAGAATGTTTTGTTTATGTTCTCTTCTAGGAGTAGAACTCTTTTCATCCTGAAAAACTGAAACCCGGTACACAGGGTTAAACAACTCCCCATTCCCCCCACCCCTGCCCCTGGCAACCACCCTTCTACTTTCTGTCCCTGTGATTTTGACTACCCTAAGTACCACATATAAGTGCAGTGTCATACAGTATTTGTCTTTTTGAGACTGGCTTCTTTCACTCAGCATAATGTCCTAGAGGTCCATCCATGTTGTAGCATGTGTCAGAATCTCCTTCCTTTTTAAGGCTGAAAAATAGTCCATTGTATGTATTTACCACATTTGGTTTACCCATTCATCTGTCAATGGACACTAGGGTCGTTTCAGCCTTTTGGCTGTCGTGAATAATGCTGTTATGAATACGGATGTTATTTTCTTTATTCCTTTGTTCTTGACTCTGGCCAGAGATACTGATAGTACCTCAAGCAGTGTTATTAGGGTGAAAATAATCAATGTTCAGTTTTTAAATATATTATATTGTTTTACTTCTGAAATACACTTTAAAGGAAAGTCTGAGGAGAACAGATCACAAGTTTATGCCAAACAATAGATTTTGAAAGAAAACAGAACAGAGCTTCTCGGCTCTGGCTGCACTGAGGAAATTTGAAAAAGCACCTATGCCCAGATCCTAGGCCCCCGAGAGTCTGCCAGAATTGATCTGGGCTTGTTAGAGTCACTGAGAGCTTTTAAATGGCACAATGCCCAGGCTCTACTTGAGACCCATTATATTAGAACTTATGGGGGTGGGGTCCAGGCACTGATGTACTTTAAAGCTTCCCCAGGTGAGTTTATGGCTAGCTGGGACTAAGAACCACTGGCATAGCCCACACCTTCACCCCTAGAGGGACTAAAGATGGGCCACTTGGACTGGAATGGAGTAGGGAGAGGGCTGGGGCATGAGCTTATAGAAAAGGGGACACCTGGGTGGGATTCAGGTGGAGGGAGGCCATCCCCTGAACCTATTCACGTCTGTATAAGTGTCCTTTCATTAAACTCTCAATTACCTTGTTTGAGTGAGTCATCTTTTCCTGCTAGATCCTGACTGCTATAGTTGCCCTCACCTTGACAAGGTTGCAATAATCACTGAAGGTCAGTTTGCCATGCGCAGATGCTCTAAGGCTACATCTGGAAAAGACCTGGGTCAGGAAAGCTGTCAAGAGCCAAGCATGTTGAGAGACAGCTACTCCAGCCCACCCCCTCCCCTGAGCCTCTCTCACACTCTCATCTCTGCTGCTTCTGACTCTGCTCTCTCCTTGCTGCCCGCAAATCTGCAGCCCCAATGCCAGCAGAGGGCACCTGGTCAGCTTCCATCTCAGGTCCTGGCCGACCTGGTGCAGTGGCTACCACCCCCCAACCCCACCCAGAGCAGCGCCTCAAGGTCCCCTGGGCAGAGGACTACAGGCAGGGCAGTGCCATCTAGAAGGGAGCACAAGACCAAACTGTGATTGACATTTCCGGGACACAGAGCCATCACTACCCGTTAGCCTGATGGATTTCAGACATTATTTTCTTTTTACTTTTTTGCAGATTAATAAATTACACAAAGTGCATAAAACTGGATGCAGATGAATACATTTTTACATATGTGTACACCTGTGTAACCACCACTCAGAAGATATCAAAATTTCCAGCACCCCAGGAGGCTCTCTTATACTCCTCCCAGTCAACCTGCCCCCACAAGGGCAAACGCTATTTTGCCTTCTTTCACTAGAGATTAATTTTGCTTATTCTTGAACTCCACGTCAATGAAATCACACCCTATGTACTCTTTTGGGTCTGGCCTCTCTTGCTCAACATTACATCTGTGAGATTCAGCCACGTTAGTGCATGAAGCAGGAGTGTGTGTTTTTCATTGCTGTGTGGAATTTCATTTACAAATACGTCACAATTTATTTATCCATCCTACTCTTAATAGACGTTTGGGTTGTTAATAGATTGGGGACTCTCATGTATAAAGCTGCTATGAACATTTTCCAAGGCATCGTTTGGAGAACCTAAGCACTCATTTCTCTTGGGAATATACCCAGGAGTGGAACTGCTGGGTCATAGGGTAGACATAGAAGATGCTGCCAATTTTCCAAAATGACTGTACCGACTTATGCTCCCACCAGCAGTATCTGAAAGTTCTAGTTGCGCCATACTCTCATTAATACTTGATATTATCACCTCTCCTAATTTCAGCCATTCTGGGAAGGGTATGGTTATACATCATTGCGGTTTTAATTCACATATTTAGTATACTATTAAAGAAACTAGTGAATTTATAAAACAGAGATATCAAGGAGTTTTTTATGTTGTTGCCACTGTCAGGGAGGAAGAAATTGTCCTCTATCCTTCTAGTTTCTTCTGGATGGTCTAAGAATTAAATTGACATGTGACAGATTAACAGGAGAAAATCAAATAGAAGTTTAATAACATCTATATATTGGGGCCCAGGGAAGCTCACCCCAAAATATGCAGCAATGGCATACTGATTATTTTGAATTAAAGTTACTTAAGAAACAGCCATTACAAGAGGGACACTCTGACCCTCCTTTCTGTCTCCCCGAAAGCAGGAAATAATTCTCCCATGTGAAAGGTGCACCCCTGCATCTGGAGTTAGAAGGACACCCTTATCCCCAGAGATGGGGGAATTACAGGCCTAGAACCCTCTGGAAACAAACCTTCTTACTGCTTTAATTTACGACCCCAAGCCCACATTCTGTTTTGATTCTTCACTAATTGGGCACCTAAAACCCAAGTTTCTTTGTCCTGTCAATTCCTCACAAATTTATTGTCTCTTTGTCTAAAAAGTATAAAAGCTGCCTGCTTTGGCCACTTCTTAGGTCCCATTTCCATGAGACCTCTGTGTGCACGAATTAAAATTTGTTGTTTTTTCTCCTGTTAATCTGTCTTGCATCAATTTTGTTATTAGTCCAGCCACAAGAACTCAAAGAGGGGTAGAGGGGGAAACTCCCCCTCCCCAACATACACATGGGAGAGACTCAGGAAAACTAACTCTCCAAGATGACCAAAACCCTTGCCTTAAGTACCACCTGTGGTTAAAGACAAAAGAAGATGTCGGCGGGGAGTGGTTTAGAACTTCAGAAAGGAGGAAGGCACTCCATATGAAGATGCAAAAGAAAATGTTTGGTAAATAAACGTGTGCTGGGCCACTCAGGGACAATGGACTCTGATCTTTATGCTTCTACAATTCAAGTAAAAAAAAAATGACGGAGGCAGGGTCAAGATGGCGGTGTGGGAAGACACCGAGTTAGCGTCTCCCCACAACTGGGGCTCCTGCCGGCCACTGGGCGGGGTCTCTGATGCCCAAGGAACCTCAGAATGAACTGGTAGGACGTAGCGGGACTGAGCGGGGGAGGAGAAGTGGAGGCCAGACAGGATCGTCACCCCTGAGGCTGGGGAGATCAGGAGAGGCAGGCAGGAGGGACTCTCCAGGAAGAGCGGGAGAGGAGCGGAGGGCGACTGCCCTGCCCACTTGGGCACGGGGAGCCTGCTGATCTCCCAGGCTGGTTCCCTGCCCTCCAAAGCCCCCTCCAGGCCATGTGGGTCCTTGGGGGCATAGGGGGCAGGCCGGGGAGATCAGGAGAGGCAGGCGGGAGGGGCCCTCCCAGACCGGAGGAGCAGGAAAAGAGAGAAGGGCGTTTGCCCCGCCCACTCGAGCCCAGGAAGCCTGCTGGGCTCCCAGGTGAGGTCCCTTGCCCTCTGAGAGTAGGGGTCGGGGGCATGCCTGGGCCCCTTCTGTTCCTTGAGCCTAAGCCCCACTGTCCACAGCCCCCAGGGCCTTTTCCAGCCCTGTGGGTCCTGAGCATTGGCCCCACTCACCACCCAAACCTCACCCTTTCTTAGTTCCCGCCCTCCACAGCCAAGGCCTCCCCACCCCCCACACCTTTTTTTTTTCCTTTTCCCTCCTCCTCTTTTTTACTATTGTGGTACTGATGTACCTTCGAGTTGTTGATTCATCTATATTTTTAATTTTATATTCTTCCTAACATGTCTGCTGTTTCCCTAGTCTAATTTTATTTCTTA
Organism: Mesoplodon mirus; assembly: GCF_964341445.2. Classification (NCBI taxonomy): domain Eukaryota; kingdom Metazoa; phylum Chordata; class Mammalia; order Artiodactyla; family Ziphiidae; genus Mesoplodon; species Mesoplodon mirus. The sequence continues at coordinate 69,548,459 of NC_138985.1, forward strand.
CTTTGTTATTGTTTGTTTTTTTTGTTTTTTTTTTTGCCACCCCAGGCAGCTTGCAGGATCATGGTTCATGAGCCCAGGGTTGGGCCGAAGCTCCTGCGGTGGGAGCTCCGAGTCTGAACCACTGGACTAACAGAGAATCTCAGACCCCAGGGAGTATTCATCGGAGCGAGGTTTCATGGAGTTCCTCCTCTCAGCTCCAAGACCAAGCTCTACCCAATAGCCTACAAACTCCAGTGTTGGAAGTCTCAGGCCAAACAACCAGTAAGACAGGAACACAATCCCACTCATAAAAAAAAAAAGGGGGGGGGACAGCAAAAAAATATGTCACAGATGAAGGAGCACGGTAAAAACCTACAAGACCAAATAAATGAAGAGGAAATAGGCAATCTACCTGAAAAAGAATTCAGAGTACTGATAGTAAAGATGATCCAGAATCTCGGAAATAGAATGGAGGCATGGACTGAGAAAATACAAGAAATGTTTAACAAAGATCTAGAAGAACTAAAGAATAAACAGAGATGAACATCACAGTAACTGAAATGAAAAATACACTAGAAGGAATCAATAACAGAATAACGGAGGCAGAAGAACGAATAAGTGAGCTGGGAGACAAAATGGTGGAAATAACTGCCAAGGAGCAGAATAAAGAGAAAGAATGAAAAGAAGACAATCTCAGAGACCTCTGGGACAACACTAAATGCACCAACATTCGAATTATAGGGGTCCGAGAAAAAGAAAGGGTCTGAGAAAATATCTGAAGAGATTACAGTTGAAAACTTCCCTAATATGGGAAAGGAAATAGTCACCCAAGTCCAGGAAGCACAGAGAGTCCCATACAGGATAAAAACTAGGAAAAACACACCAAGACACATATTAATCAAACTAACAAAAATTAAATTCAAAGAAAAAATACTAAAAGCATCAAGGGAAAAACAAAAAATAACATACAAAGGAATCCCCATAAGCTTATCAGCTTATTTTTCAGCAGAAATTCTGCAGGTCAGAAGGGAGTGGCAGGATATACTTAACGTGATTAAAGAGAAAAACCTACAACGAAGATTACTCTACCCAGCAAGGATCTCATTCAGATTCAATGGTGAAGTCAAAAGCTTTTCAGACAAGCAAAAGCTAAGAGAATTCAGCACCACCAAACCAGCTATACAACAAATGCTAAAGGAACTTCTCTAAGCAGGAAACACAAGAGAAGAGAAAGACCCACAAAAACAAACCCCAAACAAATAAGAAAATGGTAATAGGAACATACATATTGATAATAACCTTGAATGTAAATGGATTAAATGTCCCAACCAAAAGACACAGACTGGCTGAATGGATACAAAAACAAGACCCATATATATGCTGTCTACAAGAGACCCACTTCAGACCTAGGGACACATAGAGACTGAAAGTGAGGGAATGGAAAGGGATATTCCATGCAAATGGAAATCAGAAGAAAGCTGGAGTAACAATACTCATATCAGAAAAAATAGACTTTAACATAAAGACTGTTACAAGAGATAAGAAGGAACACTACATAATGATCAAGGGATCAATCCAAGAAGATATAACAATTATAATGTTTATGCACCCAACATAGGAGCACCTCAATACATAAGCAAATGCTAACAACCATGAAAGGAGAAACTGACAGTAACACAATAATAGTAGGACTTTAACACCCCACTTACACCAATGGACAGATTGTCCAAACATAAAATAAATAAGGAAACACAAGCTTTAAATGACACAATAGACCACATCGATCTAATTGATATTCATAGAATATTCCACCCAAAAGTGGCAGAATACATCTTCTTCTCAAATGCACATGGAACATTCTCCAGGATAGATCACATCTTGGGTCACAAATCAAGCCTCAGAAAATTTAAGAAAATTGAAATCATATCAAGCATGTTTTCTGACTACAATGCTATGAGACTGGAAATCAATTACAGGAAAAAAACTATAAAAAACACAAATACATGGAGACTAAACAGTGCGCTACTAAATAACCAAGAGATCACTGAACAAATCAAAAAAGATATTAAAAAAATACATAAAAACAAATGACAACGAAAACACGACGATCCAAAACCTATGGGACGCAGCAAAAGCAGTTCTAAGAGGGAAGTTTATAGCAGTACAATCCTACCTCAAGAAACAAAAAAAATCTCAAATAAACAATCTAACCCTACACTTAAAACAACTAGAGAAAGAAGAACAAAGAAAACCCAAAGTCAGTAGAAGGAAAGAAATCATAAAGATCAGAGCAGAAATAAATGAAATAGAAATGAAGAAAACAATAGCAAAGATCAATAAAACTAAAAGCTGGTTCTTTGAGAAGATAAACAAAATTGATAAACCTTTAGCCAGACTCATCAAAAAAAACAAAAGGGAGAGGATGCAAATCAATAAAATTAGAAATGAGAAAGGAGAAATCACAACTGACGCCGCAGAAATACAAAGGATTATAAGAGACTACTACAAACAACTATATGCTAATAAAATTAGCAACTACAAAGAAATGGACAAATTCTGGGAAAGGTACAATTTTCCAAGACGGAACCAGGAAGAATTAGAAAATATAAACAGACCTATCACAAGTAACGAAATTGAAATTTTAAATAAAAATCTTCCAACAAACAAAAGTCCAGGACCAGATGGCTGCACAGGCAAATTCTATCAAACATTTAGAGAAGAGGAACACCAATCCTTCTTAAACTCTTCCAAAAAATTGCAGAGGGAGAAATACTCCCAAATTCATTCTATGAAGCCACCATCACCCTGATACCAAAACCAGGAAAAGATGTCACAAAAAAAGAAAATTATAGACCAATATCACTGATGAACATAGCTGCAAAAATCCTGAAGAAAATACTAGCAAACAGAATCCAACAGCACATTAAAAGGATCATACACCATGATCAAGTGGGATTTATCCCAGGAATGCAAGGATTCTTCAATATATGCAACTCAATCAATGGGATACACCATATTAACAAATTGAAGAATAAAAACCACATAATCATCTCAATAGATGCAGAAGAAGCTTTTGACAAAATTCAACACCCATTTATGATAAAAAACCCTCTAGAAAATGGGCATAGAGGGAACCTACCTCAACATAATAAAGGCCATATATGACAAACCCACAGTAAGCATCATACTCAATGGTGAAAAACTGAAAGCATTTCCACTAAGATCAAGAACAAGACAAGGATGTCCACTCTTGCCACTCTTAATCAACATAGTTTTGGAAGTCCGACCCATGGCAATCAGAGAAGAAAAAGAAATAAAAGGAATACAAATTGGAAAAGAAGAAGTAAAACTGTCACTGTTTGTCGATGACATGATACTATACATAGAACATCCTAAAGATGCCACCAGAAAACTACTAGAACTAATCAATGAATTTGGTAAGGTTTCAGCATACAAAATTAATGCACAAAAATCTCTGGCATTCCTATACACCAACAACGAAAATCAGAAAGAGAAATTAAGGAAACACATCCATTTACCATTGCAACAAAAAGAATAAAATACCTAGGAATAAACCTGCCTAAGGAGGTGAAAGATTTGTACTCAGAAAACACTGATGAAAGAAATCAAAGATGACATAAACAGATGGAGAAATATACCATGTTCTTGGATTGGAAGAATCAATACTGTGAAAATGACTATACTACCCAAAACAATCTACAGATTCAATGCAATCTCTATCAAACTGCCAATGGCATTCTTCACAGAATTAGAATAAAAAATTTTACAATTTGTATGGAAACACAAAAGACCCCAAATAGCCAAAGCAATCTTGACAAAGAAAAACGGAGTTGGAGGAATCAGGCTCCCTGACTTCAAACTATACCACAAAGCTACAGTAATCAAAACAGTATGGTACTGGCACAAAAACAGAAATATAGATCAATGGTACAGGATAGAATGACCAGAGATAAACCCACACACATATGGGCACCTAATTTATGACAAAGGAGGCAAGAACATACAATGGAGAAAAGACAGTCTTTTCAATAAATGGTGCTGGGAAAACTGGACAGCTACATGTAAAAGAATGAAATTAGAACACTCCCTAACATCATGCACAAAAATAAACTCCGCATGGATTAAAGACGTAAATGTAATACCAGACACTATAAAACTCTTAGAGGAAAACATAAGAAAAACACTCTTTGACATAAACCACAGCAAGATCTTTTTTTGACCCACTTCCTAGAGTAATGGAAATAAAAACAAAAATAAACAAATGGGACTTAAAAGCTTTTGCACAGCAAAGGAAACCATAAACAAGACAAAAAGACAACCTTCAGAATGGGAGAAAATATTTGCAAATGAAACAACAGACAAAGGATTAGTCTCCAAAATATACAAACAGCTCATGGAGCTCAATATCAAAAAAACAATCCAGTTAAAAAATGGGTGGAAGACCTAAATAGACATTTCACCAAGGAAGACATACAGATGGCCAAGAGGCACATGAAAAGCTGCTCAACATCACTAATTATTAGAGAAATGCAACTCAAAACTACAATGAGGTATCACTTCACGCCGGTCAGAATGGCCATTATCAAAAAATCTAGAAACAATAAATGCTGGAAAGGGTGTGGTGAAAAGGGAACCCTCCTGCACTGTTGGTGAGAATGTAAATTGATACAACCACTATGGAAAACAGTATGGAGGTTCCTTAAAAAACTAAAAATAGAACTACCATATGACCCAGCAATCTCACTACTGGGCATATACCCTGAGAAAAGCATAATTCAAAAAGAGTCATGTACCACAATGTTCATTGCAGCTCTATTTACAATAGCCAGGACATGGAAGCAACCTAAGTGTCCATCAACAGATGAATGGATAAAGCAAATGTGGCACATATATACAATGGAATATTACTCAGCCATAAAAAGAAATGAAGTTGAGTTATTTGTAGTGAGGTAGATGGACCTAGAGTCTGTCATACAGAGTGAAGTAAGTCAGAAAGAGAAAAACAAATACCGTATGCCAACACATATATATGGAATCTAAAAAAAAAAAAGTGGTTCTGATGATCCTAGGAGCAGGACAGGAATAAAGACGCAGATGCAGAGAATGGACTTGAGGACACAGGGAGGGGGAAGGGTAAGCTGGGACGAAGTGAGAGAGTGGCATGGAGATATATACACTACCAAATGTAAAATAGATAGCTAGTGGGAAGCAACCGCATAGCACAGGGAGATCGGCTCAGTGCTTTGAGACGACCTAGAGGGGTGGGATACGGAGGATGGGAGGGAGGCTCAAGAGGGAGGGGATATGGGGACATAAATATGCATATGGCTGATTCGCTTTTTTGTGCAACAGGAACTAACACAGTATTGTGAAGCAATTATGCTCCAATAAAGATCTATTTTTAAAAAATGAGGGGCTTCCCTGGTGGCACGGTGGTTGAGAGTCCGCCTGCCGATGCAGGGTACACAGGTTCGTGCCCTGGTCCGGGAAGATCCCACATGCCGCGGAGCGGCTGGGCCCGTGAGCCATGGCCGCTGAGCCTGTGCGTCCGGAGCCTGTGCTCCGTACCCAGAGAGGCCACAACAGTGAGAGGCCTGCGTACCGCAAAAAAAAAAAAAAAAAAAAAAGAGGACTAGGGGAATTAAGCACCCAAAGTCACCAAGATTTTATGAGCAGAGCCAGGCTCAGAATGTAGGATCCCCTTACTGTTGCCCGGGGCCTCTGACATAGCTTCTGATGATCTGATTCTCACACAACCTCTGATGATCTTTAGTTCTGTCTGGAGGTCTCAAGGCTGAAAGGATAAAGGTCTGTCTGACCCGTGTCCGGGGTGACCCTTCATCAGTTGTGGGATTCCTCAGGCAAAGCCGTGTAAATCAAAATGTTTATTTAAAAGTAAGCTATTTCAAATCAGTTTTAATGCTAATTATTATTTTTATTTTTATTTATTTATTTATTTTGCTGTACGCGGGCCTCTCACTGTTGTGGCCTCTCCCGTTGCGGAGCACAGGCTCTGGACGTGCAGGCTCAGCGGCCATGGCTCACGGGCCCAGCCGCTCCACGGCATGTGGGATCTTCCTGGACCGGGGCACGAACCCGTGTCCCCTGCATTGGCAGGCAGACTCTCAACCACTGCGCCACCAGGGAAGCCCTAATGCTAATTATTTTAACAATAATTCATACTAACAGTGCATGTGGTGTGGATCATTGGAGCACCACATAATTAGAAGGACCCTCTGAAGGGTTCCAGGCAACGACTGTGAACCCTCTCTTTGGGTAGGTATCATTTTCAGAAGCAGATGAAAACTCTCAAACTTCTCCCCAGGGAAAAAAAGCACGCATTTTCTGACAAAGTCCATCTTGCCTAATATTTCACGGGGCATATAGACTCCTTGAAGCCCAGCCCTGAACTTGAGATTGTGTTCTATAGCATGTATCTCCTCCCACAGACATCCTGGACAGGACTTTTCATCTACCTTTGACAGAGATCCAGATACCAAAAACTTTATAATTTTGGACATACATCTTTTTATTTTAAACTTATTTTTATCTAATTAATAGAGATGTAAAACAATGATCACGATTCTCTCAGTTTTTATGTTAGAAAAGGGAATAATAAGGAGAACTGAGTCAAGTAGTCAGTATACATGGGTCCAATGGCAGGGGGGCTTTTGCTGTCATTAGTACCACGATGACTAAGATCTCCTATCCTAGGCAAAGAGTGAGACGAACAAACCCAACGGATAGCACTTTTTAAAAAAAATTATTTATTTTTGTCTGCGTTGGGTCTTCGTTGCTGCATGCGGGCTTTCTCTAGTTGTGGCGAGCAGGGGCCACTCCTCGTTGCGGTGCATGGGCTTCTCATTGTGGTGCCTTCTCTTATTGTGGAACACGGGCTCTAGGCGCACGGGCTCTAGGCTCGTGGGCTTCAGTAGTTGTGGCACGCGGGCTCAGTGTCATGGCACATGGGCTTTGTTGCTCCGAGGCATGTCGGATCTTCCCGGACTAGGGCTCGAACCCGTTGTCCCCTGCATTGGCAGGTGGATTCTTACCCACTGCGCCACCAGGGAAGCCCCGCGGATAGCACTTTTTGATCACTTACTTTGTGCCCTGTTCTTGATGTTAGCTGCCAATCAAATGGCTCCTGATAATGACCTAGTATAACATTTGTTGTCATCTACTAAGCATTTAAGGTGTGTGAACATCAAAGGTAATTTCATTACAATAAAGTATAGGGAAAAAACATTTTAATTTAATTAGTACAGGGAAATATGCATAATCTGTTTTTCCAAGCCTGGTCAGGATGTGGTGAGAGTTACAGGGTCACGGTAGCAGTTACAACTCTTGTCCCTACCTGCTAGTGCAAGGTTTCCCACTTCTTGCAAATTTCTCTCCAAATACTTCTTCTTCATCCCTGGGAATGTTTGTCTCTCAGGGCTGGTTTTGCGGGACACGGTGTCCTACACCACTTTTTCCACCAGGTGGCAGCACTACATTAGCAGGGACAGCCTTCAATTCACCGAGCCCTCCTCCCAGATTATGACAAATAATTCCTTTCTCCCCTTTGCATTACTTTTAAAGAGTTCCCAAAGAGACCAAGTTTTACAACATTCTAAAGCAATTATACTCCAATAAAGATGTTAAAAAAAATAAAAAGAGACCAAGTTTGGGCTTCCCTGGTGGCGCAGTGGTTGAGGGTCCGCTTGCCAATGCAGGGAGCGCGGGTTCATGCCCCGGTCTGGGAGGATCCCACGTGCCGCGGGGCGGCTGGGCCCGTGAGCCGTGGCCGCTGGGCCTGCGCGTCCGGAGCCTGTGCTCCGCAGCGGGAGAGGCCACGGCAGTGAGAGGCCCGCATACCGCAAAAAAAAAAAAAAAAAAAAAAAAGAGACCAAGTTTTTTTGTTTTCTTTTTGTTTTTAGAGGATATAACTTTCTCAGCCCCTGTCTCTCCATACGAATCAGACATTAGTCCCCTGAAAGCCAAATCTGAGTAACAGCCATAGGGCTGTATTCAGAACAGCCTTGCCCCTCTAATAGTGAAGTCTTGGCCGCTGGGTCCTTCCAGTCCCTGGGCTGGTTGAGAGCTTGGGAATAAGACAGATCTCAAATGAGTCCTACCTCTTCCCATCCCTAACTATGAGATTTTGAGCAAATTAATCTCAAAACCTCCGTGTCCTCATCTGTAAAATGGGGACAATGATGGTACCCACTTCATCATGCTGATGTGCAGATTAAGTGAGACTCTATCATAGTCCCTGGCACATGGAATTCACTGATCAGTGTTAGCACTTATTATAAACATATATACCCACAAAAAAGATATAAATTATTAACCGGGATTATTTCTGGTGGCAGGATCAGAACGGATTTTTAATTTCTTCTTTGTTTTCCAAATTCTTTTCACTAGGCATGTATTGTTTTTATAATCAGGGAAAAAAGGCAATTAAAATATGATAGACTGTTAACTCAAGTTCCTGATGATGCCACTGAAACGCTGAAATACTTTCTCCCCTGCTCAATGAGCTCTGGAGGGCTGGATCTATGTCTTATCTACTTTGGTATCTTTAACATTAAATATATCATTTGATGCCCAGTAGGTAGTCAATACTCATTTCCTGAACAAAATCTCCATGGTAATTGCTTCAGATTTTAATTTCTCAGTGTAACTGGACATCTTTTCCTTCTTCATGAATTTTTTTTTCTTACTTAGGTCCAATTTCGAATCCTTTTACGAATTTAATTGAATCCTGTCCAAATTCTCCCCATCAAAATTCCTCTTAGGGCTTCCCTGGTGGCGCAGTGGTTGAGAGTATGCCTGCCGATGCAGGGGACACGGGTTCGTGTCCCGGTCCGGGAAGATCCCACATGCCGCGGAGTGGCTGGGCCCGTGAGCCATGGTCGCTGAGCCTGCGCGTCCGGAGCCTGTGCTCCACAATGGGAGAAGCCACAACAGTGAGAGGCCCGTGTACCACAAAAAAAAAAAAAAAAAAAAAAATTTCCTCTTAGACTGTTGAGTTGTTTTCAGGTGAGTTTTCAGAAAGCCTTCTACCTGAGCTCCACCTGAGCTCCACACCAGCTCCTCTTACCAGGAACGGATATGGATGCGGTCACTGAGTTGGGATCAATCTTTTTAGTAGCTAAACAAAGACACAAGAGCTGTTTCCTTCTTGCGAGAGCACAAGAATCACAACTAACTGCTGAACAATCATCGACAGGAAGACACTGGAACCCACCAAAAAAGATACCCCACATCCAAAGACAAAGAAGAAGCTGCAATGAGACGGTAGGAGGGGCACAATCACAATAAAATCAAATCCCATAACCACTGTGTGGGTGACTCACAAACTAGAGAACACTTATACCACAGAAGTCCACCCACCGCAGTGAAGGTTCTGAGCCCCACATCATCCCAACCTGGGGGTCCAGCAATGGGAGAAGGAATTCCTAGAGAATCAGATTTTGAAGCCTAGTGGGATTTCATTGCAGGACTTTGACAGGACTGGGGGAAACAGACATTTCACTCTTGGAGGGCACACACAAAGTAGTGTGCACATCGGGACCCAGAGGAAGGAGCAGTGACCCCATAGGAGACTGAACCAAACATACCTGCTAGTGTTGGAGGGTCTCCTGCACATGCAGGGAGTGGCTGTGGCTCACCGTGGGGACAAGGACACTGGCAGCAGAACTTCTGGGAAGAACTCACTCCTTGGCATGAGCCCACCCAGAGTCCGCCATTAGCCCCACCAAAGAGCCAGGTAGGCTCCAGTGCTGGGTCATCTCAGGCTAAACAACCAACAGGGAGGGAACCCAGCCCCAACCATCAGCAGACAAGCGGATTAAAGTGTTACTGAGCTCTGCCCACAAGAGCAACACCCACTTCTACCCACCACCAGTCCTTCCCATCAGGAAGCTTGCACAAGCCTCTTAGATAGCCTCATCCACCAGAGGGCAGACAACAGAAGCAAGAAGAACTACAATTCTGTAGCCTGTGGAATGAAAACCACATTCACAGAAAGATAGACAAAATGAAAAGGCAGAGAACTGGGTACCAGATGAAGGAACAAGACAAAACCCCAGAAAAACAACTAAATGAAGTGGAGATAGGCAACCTTCCAGAAAAAGAATTCAGAATAATGATAGTGAAGATGATTCAGGACCTCAGAAAAAGAATGGAGGCAAAGATCAAGAAGATGTAAGAAATGCTTAACAAAGACCTAGAAGAGGGCTTCCCTGGTGGCGCAGTGGTTGAGAGTCCGCCTGCCGATGCAGGGGACACGGGTTCATGCCCCGATCCGGGAAGATCCCACATGCCGCGGAGCGGCTGGGCCCGTGAGCCATGGCCGCTGAGCCTGCGCGTCTGGAGCCTGTGCTCTGCAACGGGAGAGGCCACAGCAGTGGAAGGCCCGCGTACAGCAAAAAAAAAAAAAAAAAAAAAGACCTAGAAGAACTAAAGAACAAATAGATAGAAGAATTAAAGAACAAACAAACAGAGATGAACGATACAATAACTGAAATGAAAAATACACTAGAAGGAATCAATAGCAGAATAACTGAGGCAGAAGAATGGATAAGTGCCCTGGAAGGCAGAATGGTGGAATTCACTGTCATGGAACAGAATAAAGAAAAAAGAATGAAAAGAAATGAAGACAGCCTAAGAGACTTCTGGGACAACATTAAATGCACCAATGTTCACATTATAGGGGTCCCAGAAGGAGAAGAGAGAGAGAAAGGACCTGAGAAAATATTTGAAGAGATTATAGTCAAAAACTTCCCTAACATGGGAAAGGAAATAGCTACGTAAGTCCAGGAAGCAAAGAGAGTCCCAGGCAGGATAAACCCAAGGAGAAACATGCCGAGACACATGGTAATCAAACTGACAAAAATTAAAGACAAAGAAAAATTATTAAAAGCAACAAAGGAAAAATGACAAATAACATACAAGGGAACTCCCATAAGGTTAACAGCTGATTTCTCAGTAGAAACTGTACAAGCCAGAAGGGAGTGGCATGATATATTTAAAGTGATGAAAGGGAAGAACCTACAACCAAGATTACTCTACCCAGCAAGGATCTCATTCGGATTCCACAGAGAAATCAAAAGCTTTACAGACAAACAAAAGCTAAGAGAATTCAGCACCACCAAACCAGCTCTACAACAAATGCTAAAGGAACTTTTTAAAGTGGGAAACACAAGAGGAGAAAAGGACCTACAAAAACAAACCCAAAACAATTAAGAAAATGGTAATAGGAACATACATATCGATAATTACCTTAAATGTGAATGGATTAAATGCTCTAACCAAAAGACACAGGCTCACTGAATGAATACAAAAAAAAGACCCATATATATGCTGTCTACAAGAGACCCACTTCAGACCTAGGGACACATACAGACTGAAAGTGAGGGGATGGAAAAAGATATTCCATGCAAATGGAAATCAGAAGAAAACTGTAGCAGCAATACTCATATCAGATAAAATAGACTTTAAAATAAAGAATGCTACAAGAGACAAGAAGGACACTACATAATGATCAAGGGATCAACCCAAGACGAAGATATAACAATTATAAATATATATGCACCCAACATAGGAGCACCTCAATACATAAGGCAAATGCTAACAGCTACAAAAGAGGAAATGGACAGTAACACAATAATAGCGGGGGACTCTAACAGCTCACTTACACAGTGGACAGATCATCCAGACAGAAAATTAATAAGGAAACACAGCTTTAAATGACAAAATAGACCAGATAGATTTCATTGATACTTATAGGACATTCCATCCAAAAACAGCAGATTACACTTTCTTCTCAAGTGCACACGGAACATTCTCCAGGATCGATCTCATCCTGGGTCACAAATCAAGCCTCAGTAAATTTAAGAAAATTGAAATCATATGAAGCAACTTTTCTGACCACAATGCTGTGAGATTAGAAATCAATTACAGGGAAAAAAAACGTAAAAAACACAAACACATGGAGGCTAAACAATGAGTTACTAAATAACCAAGAGATCACTGAAGAAATCAAAGAGGAAATCAAAAAATACCTAGAGACAAATGACAATGAAAACACAACGATCCAAAACCTATGGGATGCAGCAAAAGCAGTTCTAAGAGGGAAGTTTATAGCAATACAATCCTACCTCAAGAAACAAGAAACATCTCAAATAAACAATCTAACCTTACATCTAAAGGAACTAGAGAGAGAAGAACAAACAAAACCCAAAGTTGGTAGAAGGAAAGAAATCATCAAGATCAGAGCAGAAATAAATGAAACAGAATCAAAGAAAACAATAGCAAAGATCAATAAAACTAAAAGCTGGTTCTTTGAGAAGATAAACAAAATTGATAAACTTTAAGCCAGACTCATTAAGAAAAAGAGGGAGAGGTTGGAAATCAATAAAATTAGAAATGAAAACGGAGAAGTTACAATGGACACCGCAGAAATACAAAGCATCATAAGAGACTACTACAAGCAACTCTATGCCAATAAAATGGACAACCTGGAAGAAATGCACAAATTCTTAGAAAGGTATAACCTTCCAAGAATGAACCAGAAAGAAATAGAAAATATGAACAGACCAATCACAAGTAATGAAATTGAAACTGTGATTAAAAATCTTCCAACAAACAAAAGTCTAGGACCAGATGGCTTCACAGGTGAATTCTATCGAACATTAGGAGAAGAGCTAACACCCATCCTTCTCAAACTCTACCAAAAAATTGCAGAGGAAGAAACACTCCGAAACTCATTCTACAAGGCCACCATCACCCTGATACCAAAACCACACAGAGATACTACAAATAAAGAAAATTACAAACTAATATCACTGATGAATATAGATGCAAAAAATCCTCAACAAAATACTAGCAAACAGAATCCAACAAGACATTGAAAGGATCATACACCATGATCAAATGGGATTTATCCCAGGGATGCAAGGATTCTTCAATATATACAACTCAATCAATGTGATACACCATATTAACAAATTGAAGAATAAAAACCACATGATCATCTCAATAGATGCAGAAAAAGCTTTTGACAAAATTCAACACCCATTTATGATAAAAACCCTCCAGAAAGTGGGCATAGAGGGAACCTAACTCAACATAATAAAGGCCATATATGACAAACCCACAGCAAACATCATTCTCAATGGTGAAAAACTGAAAGGATTTCCTCTCAGATCAGGAACAAGACAAGGATGTCCACTCTCACCACTCTTAGTCAACATAGTTTTGGAAATCATAGCCACGGCAGTCAGAGAAGAAAAAGAAAAAAAAGGAATACAAATTGGAAAAGAAGAAGTAAAACTGTCACTTTGCAGATGACATGATACTATACATAGAAAATCCTAAAGATGCCACCAGAAAACTACTAGAACTAATCAATGAATTTGGTAAGGTTTCAGGATACAAAATTAATGCATGGAAATCTCTTGCATTCCTCTACACTAACAATGAAAATCAGAAAGAGAAATTAAGGAAACAATCCCATTCACCATTGCAACAAAAATAATAAAATACCTAGGAATAAACCTACGTAAGGAGGTAAAAGACCTGTACTCAGAAAACTATAAGACACTGATGAAAGAAATCAAAGATGACACAAACAGATGGAGAGATATACCATGCTCTTGGATTGGAAGAATCAATATTGTGAGAATGACTATACTGCCCAGAGCAATCTACAGATTCAGTGCAACCCCTATCAAATTACCAATGGCATTTTTTACAGAACTAGAATTAAAAATCTTAAAATTTGTATGGAGACACAAAAGAACCCGAATAGCCAAAGCAATCTTGAGGGGAAAAATACGGAGCTGGAGGAATCAGACTTCCTGACTTCAGACTATAGTACAAACCTACAGTAATCAGGACAATATGGTACCAGCACAAAAATAGAAATATAGATCAATGGAACAGGATAGAAAGCCCAGAGATAAACCCACGCACCTATGGTCAACTAATCTATGACAAAGGAGGCAAGGACATACAATGGAGAAAACACAGTATCTTCAATAAGTGGTGCTGGGAAAACTGGACAGCTACTTGTAAAAGAATGAAATTAGAACACTCCCTAACCCTATACACAAAAATAAACTCAAAGTGGATTAGAGACCTAAATGTAAGACCGGACACTATAAAACTCTTAGAGGAAAACATAGGAAGAACACTCTTTGACATAAATCACAGCAAGATCTTTTTTTTTTTTTTTTTTTTTTTTTGCGGTATGCGGGCCTCTCACTGTTGTGGCCTCTCCCGTTGCGGAGCACAGGCTCCGGATGCGCAGGCCCAGCGGCCATGGCTCACGGGCCCAGCCGCTCCGCGGCATATGGGATCCTCCCAGACCGGGGCACGAACCCGTATCCCCTGCATCGGCAGGCGGACTCTCAACCACTGCGCCACCAGGGAGGCCCGCAAGATCTTTTTTGAGCCACCTCCTCGAGTAATGGAAATAAAAACAAAAATAAACAAATGGGACCTAATGAAACTTAAAAGCTTTTGCACAGCAAAGGAAACTACAAACAAGACGAAAAGACAGCCCTCAGAATGGGAGAAAATATTTGCAAACAAATCAACGGACAAAGGATTAATCTCCAAAATATATAAACAGCTCATACAGCTCAATATTTAAAAAAACAAACAATCCAATCAAAAAATGGGCAGAAGACCTAAAGAGACATCTCTCCAAAGAAGACATACAGATGGCCAAGAAGCACATGAAAAGCTGCTCAACATCACTAATTATTAGAGAAATGCAAATCAAAAGTGCAATGAGGTATCACCTCACACCAGTTAGAATGGGCATCATCAGAAAATCTACAAACAACAAATGCTGGAGAGGGTGTGGAGAGAAGGGAACCCTCTTGCACTGTTGGTGGGAATGTAAACTGATACAGCCACTGTGGAGAACAGTATGGAGGTTCCTTAAAAAACTAAAAATAGAATTACCATATGACCCAGTAACCCCACTACTGGGCATATACCCAGAGAAAACCATAATTCGAAAAGACACATGCACCCTAATGTTCATTGCAGCACTATTTACAATAGCCAGGTCATGGAAGCAACCTAAGTGTCCATCGAGAGATGAGTGGATAAAGCAGATGTGGCACAAATATACAATGGACCATTACTCAGCCCTAGAAAGGAATGAAATTGGGTCATTTGTAGAGACGTGGATGGATCTAGAGACTGTCATACAGAGTGAAGTAAGTCAGAAAGAGAAAAACAAATATCGTATATTAATGCATAGATATGGAATCTAGAAAAATGGTACAGATGAACTGGTTTTCAAGGCAGAAATAGAGACGGAGATGTAGAGAACAAACGTATGGACACCAAGGGGGGAAAGAGGCAGGGTGGGTGGTGGTGGTGGGATGAATTGGGAGATTGGGATTGACATGTATACACTAATATGTATAAAATAGTTAACTAATAAGAACCTGCTGTATTAAAAATAAATAAATAAAATGAAATTTTAGAAAAAGACATCAGGGCCAGGGTAACCTAGATCATGCAAAAAGATTTTAAAAGGAAATAGACTTTTTGAGAAACGTATCATATTTTAACTTGAAATCCATGGTGAACAGGGTGGTTGTCTTTTACCTAGGGTAAAGAGTGAAGGGTTATTGATGATAAAGCTTGGCTGTTGCTCTCCTTTGGTTCCTTTGATCTTCACTTTGCATGAGTGGAACTGTCAGGATCTCTCTAGAGAGGACAGGTTCTGGCACAATACTGCACCGGCATTTCTTCTAGTGAAGCAAAAGCCAAATAGATGACATCAGGCTTTGGCAGCTGATTTTAGTTCTTTCCTCACATTGTTGATAAACCTTAGGTTCTCTCTTTCCAGGGAATTTGAATCTGATGGGGAGTCCAAAGATGATTATCACTGAACCACCTGCAGCAGGGCCTCTGAGAGACATGGAAACTCTACAGCAGCCCCATCTCTTCAGAGTCTCGATATTCAATCCCTCTTTTGACCCCTCGATCTACACTAGATTCTTCTTCGATTAAGATGTCCAAACACTTAGACTCCTAACTGGGTCTTAAAATATTCTAAGCCGGGCTTGGGTCCAGGGCCCACGTGGAGGTGGTGAGGGGTGTTGAGATGTGACAGGATGTGGCGATGGTGGCCCTGTCACTGACGGCTGCATCAAGACCATGTGAAAGGTGGAGGGAGAAAGGAAAGTTGGGTGCTTGCACACATTGGTCAGGCTGGCTTCTGTCCCCAGTAACCTAAGATTTCAGTTGACATGATGCCAAAGCAGGGCTGTGTTCCCTTTGGCCCCTGCACCTGAGCCCCCGATCTTGGCAGGAATGTGAAGAAGCTCTTGCCCCCTCTGCCATGCTCTTGCATCTCACCTGGGCATGTGGCCCCCTGACAAAACAGCTGTCTTCTGCTGCCTGGCGGCTCCTCTCTGCAGACGGCTCAAACCTGGTCCTTGTGAGGCTGAAGTGCAGACACTGTCTTTCCACCCTCTGTCTCTGCCCCCAGGCAGTAGGACATAAATGTCCTCTCTCGGCATTTAGTCAACAAAGGAATAAATAAGTGAAAGTCAAATCATGCAAGTTTCCTTGACAGAAGCCAAGTATCTCTGGGTTGCCAAATTTGCCCTGACACGCCTGAGCTGAGAAGCAAAGGCCGATCAAACTCACATCTAAAACCCTGGATCATAAGGAAAATTCCAGCTAACAGGGAACGTTGCCCTGACCCCTCCCCTATGATGCTTCAGCAAAGAGCTGGTCTGGGAAAAACTCTACTCGTTCAAAGATGAGTCAGCAAAAAGGCAGCTGCAAAGGATCTCTCCAAGCAGAGGAAAGGGATAGGAAAAGCAAGTGGCAAATGCAGAATCCTCACCAGAAGCACTGCCTTAGAGCAGACAAGAGCTGTAACCAAACAACTGCCAGGCATTTTAAAAAACTTAATGAAATGGTTGCCTCTAAGAAGACAGAGTACAGGGAAAAGATGGTGAGACATCTGGAGGAGAAAGATGAGCCCAGGAAAAAAAAAAGTGGAAAAAGAAAAGAAAATAGAAATTAGCCCAAGGAAGGAAAAACACTGCAGAAAATGTTGTAAGGACATAGAGGGCAGGAATAACAAAAAGTCAGCAAAACGAAATGGAAATAAAGGAGTTTAAAAGAATCAGATAGGCAAAGACACCTGATGTTTATTAACTGATTAAGCACCTATGATGTACCAGGCATTATTCTAGTCACTAGTGTAGCGGAGCAAAACTTGCCCCCCGCCCAAAATATCTCTTTGCCATGCATATTATTTTGAGCTGAAAACAATCAAGGCCCAAAAGACTCAGGAAGAGACTTTGATCTTCTCCTTAACTGTCTGAAAGAATTTAGATAGAGGCCCTGTTCCTGGAATAGAGCTATCACCAGGGATATCTGCAAAGAATATGGGCCAGGTATGGTGCGGGGAACTCAGCAGGGCCTAGAGATCAGAGTCCTCTCTGTGTCCCATGGTGTCTGTGGCTCAGCAAACATCTGGTTACCAAACAGTTGCTTTTCCATCTCCATATGAATTGCCTTCCTCCCCTCTGTAGTCCCAAACCACTTCCCCCAACATCATCTTTTGTCTTTAGCTGAAGATAGTACTTAAGGTGAGGGTTTCACTCATTTTGGAGAGCTACTCAGTTTTCCTGGGGCTCACCCATGTATACATGTTATTAAACTTTTGTTTGATTTTCTCCTGTTAATCAGTCTCATGTCAATTTAACTCCTACACCAGCCAGAAGAACCTAAAAGGGTAGAGGAACATTTCTCCCTCCCCAACTCTGGGAATACAGCAGCTCCATAACTGACACTGGCCAGGCCCTTACGGCCCTTGGAACAAAATTAGGTCTTGTCTTCAGCTTTCTACACCATCTACAGTCGGAAATGCAAAGACCACTGTCGAAGGATCAAGGGAATGGAAAGTGCCCACTGAACTGAGAAGGTATCTTGAGACAAAAAAATAAGGCAGGCAGCTCCATATAATCAATGGATCAGTTGATTATAGGGTAACTTACTCACAGGGTTGGATCTGGATCAGGTGGACAACAATCCAGAGCATTTACAGCTGCGCTCCACACCACCAAGGGGCCATGGGGACAATTTTGTAGTTAACCTAAGTTATGGGGATAGGTGCTTGGAAACAGGACATGCATTCCTAAGGCAAGATTTATGAATGGGTAATTAGTCTCATGGGTGCTGGGAATAGGTCAGCAAAGGTTTTCATCATTGTTTGGGGACAAACTGAGCATAGAGGCCACCTGGTCTTGATGATTATTAAACAGTATCTACTAACTACAAAGCCCTTGATAACACAGAAGTGATTTACTGGACAGTACAGTCCTGGGTAGGGTTGGCAGAAGGAAAGGAAACTGTAAGGTCTCAAGATGGGGTCAGTTATGCTAATAGCCATACAACCACCCAACAGAGAATCCATAGTCAAGGTATTCCATGGGCCTCTCCTGCTCCCTCCCATTGACAGGCATCTGGTATGACCCAGCATTTGAATAGCCTCCTCAAAAATGAACTTTCCCTGGGCTTCCCTGGTGGTGCAGTGGTTGAGAGTCCGCCTGCTAATGCAGGGGACGTGGGTTCTTGCTCTGGTCCAGGAGGATCCCACATGCCACAGAGCGGCTGGGCCTGTGAGCCATGGCGGCTGAGCCTGCGCGTCCGGAGCCTGTGCTCCACAACGGGAGAGGCCACAACAGTGAGCGGCCTGCATACCGCCAAAAAAAAAAGAACTTTCCCAAGATTTCTAACTTTACCTTGTCATCTCCTCCAAACCTTGGTCACTGTTATGGGCTGAATTGTGTCCCCCCTGCCGCAGTTTATAGGATGAAGCTCTAATCTCCCCAATGTAACTGTCTTTGGAGATATGGCCTTTAGGGAGCTAATTAAGGTTAAATGAGGTCATAAGGGTGGGGCCCTGATCCAATACGACTGGTGTCCTCATAAGAAGAGGAAGAGACACAGGAATGGGTGCACACACAGAGAGGCCAGGTGAAGACACATTGAGAAGGAAGCCAGCTACAGGCCGGGAAGAGGCTCCTAGCTGAAACTGAATTTGTGGCACCTTGATCGTGGACCCCTAGCCTGCAGAACTGTGAGAAAGTAAATGTCTGTGGTTTAAGCCACCCAGCCTGTGGTATTTTATTACTACAGCTCAAGCAATCTATGTAATACAGTCACTGAATTAGATAGATTATAATCTATCTAATACAGATGCCCAGAGAGGGACCATCTCCTCTTTTTGCTTCCTGGGTAATGATCAGAACAAAAGTGGTGGTGAGCCATATAAGCTTATTTTAAAATTTTGAGATTCTACCTTGACCATTCCTAGGCATGATGCTTCCTTTTTTGCCCTAGATGCAACACCAGGCCAGGCTGGTGTGTACCCTCCTGGTGGCAGATCAACCAAAAAAGGACTGAGGGGATCCAAACTGAATTCTGGTTCAGCCACGTAGATTCTCTGTTTGGCTTGAGGTGGTCCTAGAGCATAAAGATAATAGCTACTTGGTCTACTTGGTTGAGAGCCCTGCTTGGGGCTCCTCCTGGAGCAGCCCATGTAAGCACTCTTATGGGTCTCTGTGAATTTGGTAGAAATGCCCTTGTCCCTCTCGTATGTGACCCTTCTGGACGGAAGGTCTGGGCAGGTTGTGGGGATGATTGAAGGAAAGATGAAGGTATAGGCACTGGAACAGGGTATGCCAATTTTGCAGTGGTAGAGCAAGAACAATAACCCTGGCATCCATGGAGGGCACGCCTTGGACCCTGGAGCTGTTGAATTGCAGGGTCAGGGGTGCAATTAATGGCTCCTTGTCACAAGACCTGGCACAGTCACACTGTCTGCCTAGAGCAGGCAGCAGCTATTACTACAACCTGCCCTTCTGTGGGGTTTGTCATCCTGGTCTGAATACAATGAAAATAGGAAAATTCATGTGGGCACGGCCGCTTCTGAAGTAGCCTTCTGTCCCTGATGCTGCCAGGCGCAGCCCCAGTCACGCCTCCCAGAGCCCCCTCATACTGCTCAAACACCCGGACTGGTACAACCTTGTCTCTATCTGATGGACACAAAATTCGCAGGCTCCTTCTGATGCCCAACTCGTTATGCCATATGTGGCAATCAAGGCTGCAACAACTTGGTGACCTGTTTATGTTCCTATCCAAACCACCACAGTGGTGACCCAAATCAAACTGAACAACTAATCCCAAACTGGAGTGACCTATGCCCCCTTGGATTGTTTCTTTGTATGTGAGGGAGAATGGGTCACAGAATGTCTCTCCAATGGGGTCTGAGTCTCAGCCCTGGAAAAGGCCTTCTCCAAGGTGCTTTCTTCCTTGGGTACTCTTTCAGTCCTAGACCCACTCTTCCTGTACATTTTTTTTTCTGTTGCGGTAAAATGAACATAAATTGTACACTTAAAATGGTTAAAATGGTAAACTTTGTGTCATTATGATGACATTCATGACATTGGATTAACCATCACCATTACCTATTTCCAGACTTTTCCATCACCCCAAACTGAAACTCTGTACCCATTAAGCAATAACTCCCCATTCCCCCTCCATCAGCCCCTGGTAACCTCTACTCTTCTTTCTGTTTCCATGAATTCACCTCATATAAGTGGAACCATATGATATTTGTCCTTTTGTGCCTGGCTTATTTCACTTAGCAAAACGTTTTCAGGGTTCATCCATGTTGGTGCATGTGTCAGAATTTCCTCCCTTTCTTTGGCAGAATAATATTCTGTTGTATGTATATACCACATTTTGTTTATCCATTTATCTCTTTCTGTGCTCTTCAGAGTTCTTTACCCTTTAGTGGTTAACCCTCTGTTATCAGTTAATAATTATTCATATTAAACTTTCCTTGTTCACATAGTGTAGTTCCTGTCTCCTGACTGGGACCCTGACCGACACACCTGCCTTTGGGAACTGCCTTTCTCTTCTCACTCAGTGTGACTTTGATGGGGCCAACCATGGAACCTTGTTTCCCTCATCGTGAATCATACTGCCCCATCAATCTAGTAATGGTGATGAGTTTCAGGGCAGGAACACGACCCAACCAATGCCAATCAGAATCCTTCCCCAGGATGGATGGGTGAATATGGGAATCCCTATGGGATTGCTTCTCTGGAGTTCTTGCAGCCACATTCCCAGACACGTACAGGAGGCTTATCTTGTGGTAGGATAAACTGAGACCAATATTCAAAGAGAACTAGAAATGGAAATGAGAAATGAAGAGGTTTCTGATATACCTAGAGGCAGTATAGCTGGAGAAGAAGGTCAGAATTTAAGGAAGTGGGGGAGTCAATAAGAATAGTGAGAGAGAACACCTACTGAATGCTGGCAGAAGACCCCAGACCTCCCAAAGGGCAAGAAACTCCCCACATACCTGGGTAGGGCAAAGCGGAGAGATTCCCGCACAGAGGATCGGTGCCAAGCGGCACTCACCAGCCCGAGAGGCTTGTCTGCTCACCCGCCAGGGCGGGCGGCACTGGAAGCTGAGGCTCGGGCTTCGGTCAGAGCGCAGGGAGAGGACTGGGGCTGGCGGCGAGAACTCAGCCTGAAGGGGGCTAATGTGCCACAGCTAGCCGGGAGGGAGTCCGGGAAAACTCTGGAGCTGCCGAAGAGGCAAGAGACTTTTTCTTCCCTCTTGGTTTCCTGGTGCGCGAGGAGAGGGGATTAAGAGCGCTGCTTAAAGGGGCTCCACAGGCGGGCGCGAGTCACGACTGAAAGCGTGGAGCCCAGTGACGGGCGTGGGACGCTGGGGCTGCTGCTGCCGCCGCCAAGAAGCCTGTGTGCGAGCGCAGGTCACTGTCCACACCGCCCTTCCGGGAGCCTGTGCAGCCCGCCACTGCCGGGGTCCCGGGATCCAGGGGCGGCTTCCCTGGGAGAACGCACGGCGCGCCTCGGGCTGGTGCAACGTCACGCCGAACTCTGCCGCTGCAGGCTCGCCCCGCACTCCGTGCCCCTCCCTCCCGCCCGGCCTGAGTGAGCCAGAGTCCCCGAAGAGGCTGCTCCTTTAACCCTGTCCTGTCTGAGCGAAGAACAGACGCCCTCCGGCGACCTACACGCAGAGGCGGGGCCAAATCCAAAGCTGAGACCCAGGAGCTGTGAGAACAAAGAAGAGAAAGGGAAACCTCTCCCAGCAGCCTCAGAAGCAGCGGATTAAAGCTCCACAATCAACTTGATGTACCCTGCATCTGTGGAATACATGAACAGACAACAAATCATCCCAAATTGAGGAGCCAGGAGTCAGTGCTGTGCCTCTGAGGTGGGAGAGCCAACTTCAGGACACTGGTCCACAAGAGACCTCCCAGCTCCACATAATATCAAACGGCGAAAATCTTCCAGAGATCTCCATCTCAACACCAGCACCCAGCTTCACTCAACGACCAGCAAGCTACAGTGCTGGACACCCTATGCCAAACAACTAGCAAGACAGGAACACAACGCCACCCATTAGCAGAGAGGTGGCCTAAAATCATAAAAAGTCTGCAGACACCCCAAAACACACCACCAGACGCGGACCTGCCCACCAGAAAGACAAGATCCAGCCTCATCCACCAGAACACAGGCACTAGTCCCCTCCACCAGGAAGCCTACACAACCCACTAAACCAACCTTAGCCACTGGGGACAGACACCAAAAACAACGGGAACTACGAACCTGCAGCCTGCAAAAAGGAGACCCCAAACACAGTAACATAAGCAAAATGAGAAGACAGAAAAACACACAGCAGGAGAAGGAGCAAGATAAAAACCCACCAGACCTAACAAATGAAGAGGTAATAGGCAGTCTACCTGAAAAAGAATTCAGAATAATGATGGTAAAGATGATCCAAGATTCTATTTCCCAGATCCAAAATCTTGGAAATAGAATAGACAAAATGCAAGAAACAGTTAACAAGGACCTAGAAGAACTAAAGATGAATCAAGCATCGATTAAAAACACAATACATGAAATAAAAAATACTCTAGATGGGATCAATAGCAGAATAACTGAGGCAGAAGAACGGATAAGTGAGGTGGAAGATAAAATAGTGGAAATAACTGCTGCAGAGCAAAATAAAGAAAAAAGAATGAAAAGAACAGAGGACAGTCTCAGAGACCTCTGGGACAACATTAAATGCACCAACATTCGAATTATAGGGGTTCCAGAAGAAGAAGTGAAAAAGAAAGGGACTGAGAAAATATTTGAAGAGATTATAGTTGAAAACTTCCCTAATATGGGAAAGGAAATAGTTAATCAAGTCCAGGAGGCACAGAGAGTCCCATACAGAATAAATCCAAGGAGAAATACGCCAAGACACATATTAATCAAACTGTCAAAAATTAAACACAAAGAAATCATATTAAAAGCAGCAAGGCAAAAACAACAAATAACACACAAGGGAATCCCCATCAGGTTAACAGCTGATCTCTCAGCAGAAACTCTACAAGCCAGAAGGGAGTGGCAGGACATACTTAAAGTGATGAAGGAGAAAAACCTGCAACCAAGATTACTCTACCCAGCAAGGATCTCATTCAGATTTGATGGAGAAATTAAAACGTTTACAGACAAGCAAAAGCTGAGAGAGTTCAGCACCACCAAACCAGCTTTACAACAAACGCTAAAGGAACTTCTCTAGGCAAGAAACACAACAGAAGGAAAAGACCTACAATAACGAACCCAAAACAATTAAGAAAATGGGAATAGGAACATACATATCGATAATTACCTTAAATGTAAATGGACTAAATGCTCCCACCAAAAGACACAGATTGGCTGAATGGATACAAAAACAAGACCCATATATATGCTGTCTACAAGAGACCCACTTCAGACCTAGAGACACATACAGACTGAAAGTAAGGGGATGGAAAAAGATATTCCATGCAAATGGAAACCAAAAGAAAGCTGGAGTAGCAATTCTCATATCAGACAAAATAGACTTTAAAATAAAGAATGCTACAAGAGACAAGAAGGACACTACATAATGATCAAGGGATCAACCCAAGACGAAGATGTAACAATTATAAATATATATGCACCCAACATAGGAGCACCTCAATACATAAGGCAAATGCTAACAGCTACAAAAGAGGAAATGGACAGTAACACAATAATAGCGGGGGACTCTAACAGCTCACTTACACAATGGACAGATCATCCAGACAGAAAATTAATAAGGAAACACAGCTTTAAATGACAAAATAGACCAGATAGATTTCATTGATACTTATAGGACATTCCATCCAAAAACAACAGAATACACATTTTTCTCAAGTGCTCATGGAACATTCTCCAGGATAGATCATATCTTGGGTCACAAATCAAGCCTTGGTAAATTTAAGAAAATTGAAATTGTATCAAGTATCTTTTCTGACCACAATGCTATGAGACTAGATATCAATTACAGGAAAAGAGCTGTAAAAAATACAAACACATGGAGGCTAAACAATACACTACTTAATAACGAAGTGATAACTGAAGAAATCAAAGCGGAAATTAAAAAATACCTAGAAACAAATGACAATGGAGACACGACGACCCAAAACCTATGGGATGCAGCAAAAGCAGTTCTAAGAGGGAAGTTTATAGCAATACAGTCCCACCTTAAGAAACAGGAAACATCTCGAATAAACAACCTAACCTTGCACCTAAAGCAATTAGAGAAAGAAGAACAAAAACATCCCAAAGTTAGCAGAAGGAAAGAAATCATAAAAATCAGATCAGAAATAAATGAACAAGAAATGAAGGAAACGATAGCAAAGATCAAGAAAACTAAAAGCTGGTTCTTTGAGAAGATAAACAAAATTGATAAACCATTAGCCAGACTCATCAAGAAAAAAAGGGAGAAGACTCAAATCAATAGAATTAGAAATGAAAAAGGAGAAGTAACAACTGACACTGCAGAAATACAAAAGATCATGAGAGATTACTACAAGGAACTCTATGCCAATAAAATGGACAACCTGGAAGAAACGGACAAATTCTTAGAAATGCACAACCTGCCAAGACTGAATCAGGAGGAAATAGAAAATAGGAACAGACCAATCACAAGCACTGAAATTGAAACTGTGATAAAAAATCTTCCAACAGGGCCTCCCTGGTGGCGCAGTGGTTGAGAGTCCGCCTGCCGATGCAGGGGATACGGGTTCGTGCCCCGGTCTGGGAGGATCCCATATGCCGCGGAGCGGCTGGGCCCGTGAGCCATGGCCGCTGGGCCTGCGCATCCGGAGCCTGTGCTCCGCAACGGGGGAGGCCACAACAGTGAGAGGCCCGCATACCGAAAAAAAAAAAAAAAAAAAAAAAAATCTTCCAACAAACAAAAGCCCAGGACCAGATGGCTTCACAGGCGAATTCTATCAAGCATTTAGAGAAGAGCTAACACCTATCCTTCTCAAACTCTTCCAAAATATAGCAGAGGGGGGAACACTCCCAAACTCATTCTACGAGACCACCATCACCTTGATACCAAAAGCAGACAAGGATGTCACAAAGAAAGAAAACTACAGGCCAATATCACTGATGAACATAGATGCAAAAATCCTCAACAAAATACTAGCAAACAGAATCCAACAGCACATTAAAAGGATCATACACCATGATCAAGTGGGGTTTATTCCGGGAATGCAAGGATTCTTCAATATACGCAAATCAATCAACGTGATACACCATATTAACAAATTGAAGGAGAAAAACCATATGATCATCTCAATAGATGCAGAGAAAGCTTTCGACAAAATTCAACACCCATTTATGATAAAATCCCTGCAGAAAGTAGGCATAGAGGGAACTTTCCTCAACATAATAAAGGCCATATATGACAAACCCACAGCCACCATCGTCTTCAATGGTGAAAAACTGAAACCATTTCCACTAAGATCAGGAACAAGACAAGGTTGCCCACTCTCACCACTCTTATTCAACATAGTTTTGGAAGTTTTAGCCACAGCAATCAGAGAAGAAAAGTAAATAAAAGGAATCCAAATCGGAAAAGAAGAAGTAAAGCTGTCACTGTTTGCAGATGACATGATACTATACATAGAGGATCCTAAAGATGCTACCAGAAAACAAATAGAGCTAATCAATGAATTTGGTAAAGTTGCAGGATACAAAATTAATGCACAGAAATCTCTGGCATTCCTATATACTAATGATGAAAAATCTGAAAGTGAAATCAAGGAAACACTCCCATTTACCATTGCAACAAAAAGAATAAAATATCTAGGAATAAACCTACCTAAGGAGACAAAAGACCTGTATGCAGAAAATTATAAGACACTGATGAAAGAAATTAAAGATGATACAAATAGATGGAGAGATGTACCATGTTCTTGGATTGGAAGAATCAACATTGTGAAAATGACTCTACTACCCAAAGCAATCTACAGATTCAATGCAATCCCTATCAAACTACCACTGGCATTTTTCACAGAACTAGAGTAAAAAATTTCACAATTTGTATGGAAACACAAAAGACCCCGAATAGCCAAAGCAATCTTGAGAACGAAAAATGGAGCTGGAGGAATCAGGCTCCCTGACTTCAGACTATACTACAAAGCTACAGTAATCAAGACAGTATGGTACTGGCACAAAAACAGAAAGATAGATCAATGGAACAGGATAGAAAGCCCAGAGATACAACCACGGACATATGGTCACCTTATCTTTGATAAAGGAGGCAGGAATGTACAGTGGAGAAAGGACAGTCTCTTCAATAAGTGGTGCTGGGAAAACTGGATAGGGACATGTAAAAGTATGAGATTAGATCACTCCCTAACACCATACACAAAAATAAGCTCAAAATGGATTAAAGACCTAAATGTAAGGCCAGAAACTATCAAACTCTTAGAGGAAAACATAGGCAGAACACTCTATGACATAAATCACAGCAAGATCCTTTTGGACCCACCTCCTAGAGAAATGGAAATAAAGACAAAAATAAACACATGGGACCTAATGAAACTTCAAAGCTTTTGCACAGCAAAGGAAACCATAAACAAGACCAAAAGACAACCCTCAGAATGGGAGAAAATATTTGCAAATGAAGCAACTGACAAAGGATTAATCTCCAAAATTTATAAGCAGCTCAGGCAGCTCAATAACAAAAAAACAAACAACCCAATCCAAAAATGGGCAGAAGACCTAAATAGACATTTCTCCACAGAAGATATACAGATTGCCAACAAACACATGAAAGGATGCTCAACATCTTTACTCATTAGAGAAATGCAAATCAAAACTACAATGAGATATCATCTCACACCAGTCAGAATGGCCATCATCAAAAAATCTAGAAACAATAAATGCTGGAGAGAGTGTGGAAAAAAGGGAACACTCTTGCACTGCTGGTGGGAATGTGAATTGGTACAGCCACTATGGAGAACGGTATGGAGGTTCCTTAAAAAACTACAAATAGAACTACCATATGACCCAGCAATCCCACTACTGGGCATATACCCTGAGAAAACCATAATTCAAAAAGAGACGTGTACCAAAATGTTCATAGCAGCCCTATTTACAATAGCCCGGAGATGGAAACAACCTAAGTGTCCATCATCGGATGAATGGGTAAAGAAGATGTGGCACATATATACAATGGAATATTACTCAGCCATAAAAAGAAATGAAATTGAGCTATCTGTAATGAGGTGGATGGACCTAGAGTCTGTCATACAGAGTGAAGTAAGTCAGAAAGAGAAAGACAAATACTGTATGCTGACACATATATATGGAATTTAAGAAAAAAAAATGTCATGAAGAACATAGGGGTAAGAAAGGAATAAAGACACAGACCTACTAGAGAATGGACTTGAGGATATGGGGAGGGGGAAGGGTAAGCTGTGACAAAGTGAAAGAGCGGCATGGACATATATACACTACCAAACGTAAGGTAGATAGCTAGTGGGAAGCAGCCGCATAGCACAGGGAGATCAGCTCGGTGCTTTGTGACCGCCTGGAGGGGTGGGATAGGGAGGGTGGGAGGGAGACGCAAGAGGGAGGGGATATGGGAACATATGTATATGTATAACTGATTTAATTTGTTATAAAGCAAAAAAATTAAAAAAAAAAAAAAAAGAATAGTGAGAAAGGGCAGCCAGACAGCAGAGGAAACATCAGGAGCTGGTGGTATCCTGCTATTGTGATCAAGACAGGATCTTTCCTTTTTCTTTTTTTTTTAACATCTTTATTGGAGTAGGTGTTGTGTTAGTTTCTGCTTTATAACAAAGTGAATCAGCTATACATATACATATATCCCCATATCTCCTCTCTCTTCTGTCTCCCTCCCACCCTCCCTATCCCACCCCTCTAGGTGGTCACAAAGCACCGAGCTGATCTCCCTGTGCTATGCAGCTGCTTCCCACTAGCTATCTATTTTACATTTGGTAGTGTATATATGTCCATGCCACTCTCTCACTTCGTCCCAGCTTACCCTTCCCCCTCCCCGTGTCCTCAAGTCCATTCTCTACGTCTGTGTCTTTATTCCAAGACAGGATCTTTTAAGAGAAAGGAGGGGGTGGGAGTTCCCTGGTGGTCCAGTGGCTAGGAGTTGGGCTTTCACTGCCATGGGCCTGGGGTTCAATCCCTGGTTGGGGAACTGAAATCCCGCAAACCACGCGGCACAGCCAAAAAAAAAAAAAAGAGAGAAGGAAGGGGGTTAAAAAATGGGCTGGAGAACGGCCCCTGGACTGGGCGCTAGCTGATGGTGGACCCCAGTGAGAGCAGTGTGGGCAGGGCACCCTGGTTTAGCACCGTGGGCCTCTCCCTGTCTGTCTCTGGGACCCTCGAGGGCCCTGGTCTCAGGCCACGCTTGCTGCTCTTTAAAGGTGCTCTGAAGCTTCCCCAGCTCATCCTTTTGACCAAGTCGGACTGATCCTTCCAAACTCAGCTCGAGCTCAGCTCTTCAGAGAGACCCAGCAGGCCAGCTTCTTGATCCCAAAGAGGAGGAGCGATTCCCGCGGCACTCGGTGTGTTCTTTCCTCGGTCAATTACTTATCACGCTGTTGCCTTCGCAGGCTTGTCTCCTGCTCCAGTCTGTGGACTCCTTTAAATCAGGGACTTTGGTTTATACATCTCTGTGTTCCAAGCACTCAGCACAGGGCCTGGCCTTGAAAGGAGCTCAGTGCACACAAATGGATCAATGTCTGCAGGGGCGCACTTGTGATTCTTCTGTGAGAGGAGAATGCGATCTGGTTGCCATGGTGCTGAGAGAGAGATTTCTCCACCTGCTGTTTTCAAAAGGAACAAGTCCCAGTGAGCTGACTGCATTTGGGCATCTGGCCAGCAGGATCTGCAGAATCCAGCAGGATGGATGCCGTGCTAACCCTGAGATGGCTGAGACACTTTTCCAGCTATGCAGACCTTTCTGCCCTTTTCTCCCAGGCAGGTAAGCTGTCAAGTACCAACAAAGAATTGCCTTCTTTCTGTCCTTGGCAGATTTAAAGGGCTCCTCTTTGGCCAATATTCCCTTAGCTCTCATGGCAGTTTTTTCTCTCCCCTTGCACTGTTCTTTCCACCTCCTTGCCCACTGCTACCCTAAGACAGGGGCTTCCAAACTATAGCCTGTGGGCCAAATCCTCAGAGGACCTCAGTCTTTTCCTAAAGGCTGTCTTCACCTGATTGGATGAGGCCCACCCACATGGTGGAGATTTACTTTACTCGAAGTCGACTGATTTAAATGTTAATCTCATCTAAAAAATTCCTTCATAGCCACATCCAGATGTGTCTGACCAAATATCTGGACACTGTGGCCTAGCCAAAGTGACATAAAATTAAACATCACACTGTATGACCCAGTGCTGGTCAACGGGATGTCAGCAGAAGTTGTTGAGCAGGGAGGGCTCCTGAAGAGGGAGGCAGCTATGCTTGCCCACGTCCTGTTATTTCTTCCTCATCCTTCCTGCCCAAGAGGTGAGCCTGGTGATTGGCACTTCACGAGCCATCTTGAACTCGCCCTGGAAAAGTCAAGAGAAGCTCAAAGAACTCAGCCCCAATATCCTCAAGCCTTGCATCTGCCCTGGACTTATCACCTTTGGGCTTCTTCTTAGATGAGAGAAAAATAGAGCACTGTGTTATCATGCCTGTTTTTCATGTCTCTGTTACTTGCGGCCAGAAGCAATTCCTGACTAATACTCTCTGCTTCTTGGCCATTCAGACCTCTCTCAGGTCTGAGCATTCTTGAGCCTGGCCCCCAGGCTCCCACTGAGACTCCCGGATGCCCTTCCAGTAGGTGTCCTGTCATTTGGGCTAGCCTGAATGGGATCTTGTTTGTATCCAAGAACTCTCCCCGGTATAAAGCATAAGCCAGGTGGGAAGGACTAAGGGGATTAGGGGCATGATGGGGGTGAGGGGGCAGTTGAGATGAAAGAAAATGTTCCAGGTAGAGATATGAGTATGTGCAGAGGCCAAAGGTGAAAGACCATGCCTCCTGCAGGATAGTAAGGCTGGATCATAGAGTGCAAGGGAGGACTGGCTAGAGTGAGGCTGAGAGGTAGGCTATGGTGAGAATGGATTTTCACCCCAAGGGTAAGGGGAGTCGTGGGCAGGTTTTATGTGTGTATGTATAGGTCACATAACCATATTTCCAAACTGGGAAGCTCACTGTAATTGTAGCAAGGAGAAAGGATTACAAGGGGCCAGTCTGAAGACAGCAACCTGTTGCAGGGATGCAGGTAGGGAATGATGGAGGCAGTGGGGAAAGAAGAAACAAATTTTAGAGAGGTTTGGAGATAAAAGAGTCAAGAACTATATTTGGAGGGTAATGGAAAAAAAGATGTCAAGTTCAGAATCAAGAATTCTGTCCTGAGCGCCCTGGCCGCGGCCCTGCCCGGGCCCTAGCGCCGCCGCAGCCGGAGCCCGGAGCCCCGCGCCCGCCTGCCCCCGCCTCTCCGATGGGCAACCTGCTCGGCGGGGTCGGCGTGCGCGAGCCCACCACCGTGGAGGACTGCGACTCCACCTGGCAGACGGACTCGGAGCCCGAGCCCGAGGAACCGGGTCCGGGCGGCGGCGAGGGCCCGGGGCGGGAGCCCGCGCAGCCCCCGGAGACCCCGGAGCGAGCCGGCGGCCGGCCCCGCGCCAGCCCCGCGCCCGATCGGGACACCGAGGCGGCGGGCGCCGAGCAGGGGGCTGATTCCACTGAAGTATCTGCCAAACCAAAGAGAAGTTTTTATGCTGCGAGGGATTTGTACAAATACCGACACCAGTACCCACAGAACTTCAAAGATATCCGATATCAAAATGACTTGAGCAATCTTCGTTTTTGTAAGAATAAAATTCCATTTAAGCCTGATGGTGTTTACATTGAAGAAGTTCTCAGTAAGTGGAAAGGAGATTACGAGAAGCTGGAATACAGCCACACCTACATCCAATGGCTTTTCCCCCTGAGAGAACAAGGCTTGAACTTTTATGCTAAAGAACTAACTACGTATGAAATTGAGGAATTCAAGAAAACAAAAGAGGCAATTAGAAGATTCCTCTTGGCTTATAAAATGATGTTGGAATTTTTTGGAATAAAACTGA
The DNA here is from genome assembly GCF_964341445.2 of Mesoplodon mirus. NCBI lineage: Eukaryota > Metazoa > Chordata > Mammalia > Artiodactyla > Ziphiidae > Mesoplodon > Mesoplodon mirus. The sequence goes on from NC_138985.1 coordinate 69,579,983, forward strand.
TAGATAAAACTGGAAATGTTGCTCGGGCTGTAAACTGGCAGGAAAGGTTTCAGCACCTGAACGAACTTATGAAGCAGATGTTGGGATTTTACCACCAAGTTTTTAGAGTATGCAACCTCTACATTGGATCAGTCTTGCTGATAAAGACATTGTCTTAACTTCACTCAAATTTGTATTGTCTCAAAAGACTGGTACTTCCTAACTATTAAAAAATACAGATTCATAAAACTGAAAAAAAAAAAAAAAAAAAAAAAAGAATTCTGTCCTGATGAATGGATAAAGAAGATGTGGTATATATACACAATGCAGTATTACTCAGCCATAAAAAAGAATGAAATATTGCCATTTGCAATAACATAAGTGGACTTATAGAATATCATACTAAGTTAAGTAAGACAGAGAAGGACAAGATTATATGATATCACTTACACATGGAATCTAAAAAATAATATGAATGAATTTACTGACAAAACAGACACAGACTCACAGAAAACAAACTTATGGTTACCAAAGGGGAAAGGTGAGGGGAGGGATAAATTAGGAGTCTGGGATTAACATATACACACTACTATATATAAAATAGACAAATAAGGATTTACTGTATAGCACAGGGAACTACACTCAGTATCTTATAAACTTACAATGGAAAAGAATCTGGAAAAATATATATATATATACACAACTGAATCACTTTGCTGTACACCTGAAACTAACATAATACTGTAAATCAACTATACTCCAATAAAAAAAAAGAATTCTGTCTTGAGCACCCAGATGGATACCATTTTTTCCCTCCAGCAGGCAGTTTGTCATCCTCACACCACACCCCTGTACCTGTGGAAGTGTTCTCGGACCAAAGAACACACCATCTCTCATCTCTCCCCTGGAGTCACAATGGTCACAGCCTTTCAGATGGTCTCAGGCTGAATCATCAAAGGTATTGAGTTCAGAACAAGGCAAGTGATGCTCCTGCCCTCTTGACTCTGGTTAGAACATATACCAGGTGTATTGTGTCTAGTCTTGGTCCCTAACCACAAAGAGAAGTTTAACAACTGGAGCTTGTCCAGGTAAGGCGACCATCAGGAAACCACAGCAATGAGCATGCTCTGAGGGACCGGGGACCAGACAACTTTTAAGGGGATGAGCCTCCTGTGCGTAAATGTCTAAAGGCGGAGGGAGCAGAGGGTTCTGGGTGGCCCTAGGACACAGCAAGGACTGCTGGGCCGAAGCTGTAGGGATGCAGATTTTTGCAACGTAAAAACCTTCTCTGGGTCAGAGTTGCCCCGTGTGGACAGGAAGCCTGGGGACGGAATGAACAGCCCATGCTGAGAGGGGTCTGGAGGGCAGCCGAGGGGTTCCCCCTCCCAGATGCCAGGGACATGTGGAACAGGGACCACAGCTCAAATGCCCACAGGTGTCAGGTGAGGCACTCGGTGGAGCGGTCCAGCTAAAGGTACAAAAATTCAAAATGAAAACCAATGGCGGCAACAGCGAACACTGTGCACATGGAACAAAGTCTGCTACAGAGGTGGGACTGAGTGGATGCACAGCCTCTGCCCAGGAATGTGGGGCAGCGTGTATTATTTCCTGGGGCTGCCATAACCAAGTACCCCAAACTGGGTGGCTTCAGAGAAACTTATCATCTCTCAGTTCTGGAGGCTAGAAGTCCAAAATCAAAGTGATGGTGGGGTCGTGCTCCCTCTGAAGCTTCTGGGGAAGGATCCTTCCAGCTTCTAGCAGCCCCAGGTGTTTCTTGGCTTCTGGCAGCATGACTCCAATCTCTGCCTCCGTCTCCACGTGGCCATCTTCCCCCTGTGTTTTCCTCTTCTTACAGACACCAGTCACATTGGAGTAGACGTCCACCCTCCTCCAGTAGGAACGCATCTTAACTTAATGAGTTACACCTGCCCTGATCCTATTTCCAAATGAGGTCATATTCTGAGGTGACCTTGCCTTTTTGAGGGACACAATTCAAACCATAACTGGGAGTCTGAGGTCCCGTCCAGCTGGAGACGTGTCAACCTAGAGGTAGCCGCTAGCTTTGGTGAATGTCTGATTTTGCTGTCTTGTCTTCCCAGCTTGCGTAAGCTTTCTCCTCCCCACCTAACTGGCAAGGCCAGAGCCCCACTGATATTTAGGGACTGACCCACCCTCTCTCTGCCGGACAGGTGTAGAGGGTCGGGATGCCTTAAGGAAGGGCTGAGAAGGGGCTCCAGGGCTTCCCTGCAGTCACTCTCTGGGGCCTGGATCTCTGGTGCTCAGAACTCTGGCTCAGAGGCTACTGCCCGCACGAAGGCCCCAGAAGGCTGGGCCTGCATAGGGCTGTCACAGCGCTCACTCTGCTTAGCTGCTGGTTTGTGGGGAGATGCTCCCCTCTGCTGGGCAGAGGGAAATCTGCTGTCCTTCCATTTCTTAGGGGTTTGTCTCCCTAAGTCACAAGTTCACAAACCCATAGTAAACACAGTCAGGGGCCAGAGGTCAGCAGGGCCAGTTCCCCCATTTTTCAGTGGGGGAGATTGAGGCTGGAGAGGGGAAAGGCCTTGTCTAAGGCCACACAGAGACCAGACATGTGCCGCCTCCCTCCCACACCAAGGTCTGGGAAGCATCTCTTAGGATCCTGGAGGCGCGGGCTGGAAGAAAGCCAGGGTGGGGCTCCTGGGAAGTCTGCATACAGCTGAGCTCGGAGGAAAAATGGCCAGATAAGGAGAAGGCAAAGAAGGTGGGCACCTTACTTCAAGTACAGGCATCAGAAAGCTGGACAGATACTGACCCGGCAAAGAGAACCACGACTGCTAGTTAGTCCACTCACTCTGGATGATTCCCCATCAGCCTGTGTGAGTGATCCCAGCATAGCCTAACTCCATACTCCTAAGAAGTCATGTACATACAGAACTTCTGTAAATCAGATGCTCTTTTTACCCTCTCCCTCCTTCTCCTGTGTCCCAGATACCCTGACCATCTTTCTCATACGTGGCCCAGTGGTAGCACAGTAGTTAGGGCAAGTTTACTGCTCTAACAGATAGGCCAGAAGGTACCATAGCTCAAACGCAATGGAAACTTACTTTTTGCTTGTGTCAACAGTTCACGGAGTTTATCACAAAGCGTTGGGGCGAGGGGGCTCTGTCCCCCATAGTCACTTAGGGACCAGGCTCTGCCGCCTTTAACATATGGACATCGAGAGACAATCAGCAGAAAAGGGAAGAGCGTAGAGGATGGCACACAGGAGTTCCTCTAAGCCAGGCTGGGAAGTGGTGTACAGTAAATTTTAGTCATGTTCCATAAGCTAGAACGCAAAGGATCCAGAAAGGACAAGAAAAACCCAGGTTACATGGTGATCTGTTGGGAGGTGTGGCAAGAATACACAAGATGGGGCTTCCCTGGTGGCGCAGTGGTTGGGAGTCTGCCTGCCGATGCAGGGGACACGGGTTCGTGCCCCGGTCCGGGAGGATCCCACATGCTGCAGAGCGGCTGGGCCCGTGAGACATGGCCGCTGGGCCTGCACGTCCGGAGCCTGTGCTCCGCAACAGGAGAGGCCATGACAGTGAGAGGCCCACGTACTGCAAAAAAAAAAAAAAGAATACACCTCACAGACCTCCTACCACAGCTGCTGCTCTTTGGAATCCATGACAGAGCTTGTGCCAAAGTACGCCTCCTACAGGCTGCTCCTTGCCAGTAACTGAGTGTAGTTGATGCACTAAGGCAGCTGGTTTCTTGAAGTACAGCAGACTCCTGTATTGTCAACTTTCGTCCCAGAACTCCCAGTGGCTTTGCTGAACCTTCCTTAGACTATGTGGCAAGTTAGGATGCTTCACCCAACTGTCATTCCCTCTTTCCTTCCCTCGGGGTCAGACTTGCGTCATGGTCTGGTGGTTCTCCCAGTCTCCCTGGCTTCCTCCTGCTTTCCTTTCACATAGGTGTTTCTCTTAATAAAATCCTTGCTCACTCAATCCCATCTTGGTGTCTGTATCTTGGAGGACTCAGTCTAGCACAGGAGACTACTCCTTGGTATTCTGACTACCCCAACTCTCGTTGGGGTCATTTAACCCAGGTGGTGAAGATGGACTAGACTTGTTTGAACAAGAGATGCTCTGGGTAATCCCAGAACCTGCTAATTTCATATAGAGGTACCAGGGGTTAGGATTTCAACATACTTTTTTGGGGGGAGGTGCAATTCAACTCATAACAGTCTCCACCTTTGGTTGGGCCTCCAATACTGGCCTGACTCCTGTCCACATTTCCCCAACAGGGTTACTCTACTGTTCTTCACAAGGGCTTTTCCAAACCTTCTCCACCCTCTTCAACATTTCAGCCCTGCAACTTTCCCTTTCATATTCAACAAATGACTTTACCCACCCCTTCACAGAAAAACAGACACCGGCAGAAGGGGGGTCCCTTAACCTCACGCCGTGTCTGCCTCTCACTTTCTCCATCTGAAGGCTTTTCCTGTCCTCCTCACCATGTTCTTCCTCAAGTCTAATCTATGTTCTCTTTTTTGGATCCCTTTCCTCTGATGCGGGAACCCTGCACGTCTCCCAATTTTCTCCACATCAGGAAATGACACCACAATCTACCCCACTAGCTCATACTAAAATATCTACAAGCCCATCTTTATTATTTGCTTTTCCTGACTCTCCTTCATCCTCCAACACAACTCATTGACAGCATGTCTGATTTGCTTTACCTGCAGAATATTTCCTAAATCCAACCCCTTTCAATATCACCACTATTACTACTCTGATCTAGGCAATCTAATGGGCAACTATGGGTAACTACCTCTTACCTGGTCTCACGACCTCCACTCGTCTTATTTCAGCCCAATCTCCACACACAGCCAGAATGATCCTCTTAAAAGACACATCAGACCATTCACTCCCCTGCTTCAAATGTTTCAATGACTTCCCTTTGCACTGAAAATAAATAATTTTTTTTTTTAACCATGGCCAACAAGGTCTACATGATCTGGTCTCGGTTTACTTCTCTGATCTTATTTCATGCTTCTCTCCTCTTCACTCACATTCCAGGCACGTGGGTTTTCTTACTGTTCTTTACACAGGCCAAGTAGGTAATACTATTACCTCAGATCTTCTCGTGGCTGATTCCTTGTCGTCGTTATAGCCTTCAAATGTCACCTCCTGAAAGAGGCCTGACCATCTATCTACAGACCACCTTTCTCCCAGATCATGCTCTATACAATTTCTCCACTTTGTTATTTTTAGAGTCTTTACCACTGTCTGAAACTATTTACAAATCAGCTCAGTTTTATCTTGCCAGTCTGGTCCCAAAGAACATAAGCTCCTTGTGAACAGGAAGTCTCTCTGCCTTGTTCACTGCTGTCCCTCCAGTGTCTAGAACAATGTCTGGCACCTAGTAGGCACTCTGTAAATGTCACTGAATGACTATGTGACAGGTGCCAGGGTTTTTAAGCGGCATGAAAGATTCAGGGAGGCCACTGTCTCACTGCTGGGACATTCACTGAACAAGTCCTAAGAAGTCCCTTGAAGGCCAATCGTTAGGTCACTTGCATGCCAAGCTGGAACACAGGGATCCTTTCAAAGGCTAGGAGTCCTGGCACTTGGATCCAGCCTCCCTAGGGGTGCTGCATAAGCGTTTCTCACCGAGACCCTGGCACTGTGGCCAGAACGGTGTTTCGGAACACTTGCTGGTCTCCATTTCTTGAGATCCGCAGACCTTGGTTCCCTGTCTCAGAGAAAATCCTGCCACTCTAGCCACTTCCGCTCCTCACTTTCCAAGCCCCTGGTTGGCCATCTTTCCCCACGCCCCCTAATTTAACAGTGTTAGAAGATAAAAGTCGTCCTTTAACTATGCCCTGGGAATCAAGGAGGGAAGGAAAGGGAAGCAGTTTTCTTTCCTCCTAATGCTTCCACACCAGTAAAATCCAAATAGAAATTAATCTGATGATAAACCACTCTGCCTCAGCCATAGACAATTTCACTCAGGTTTCAACGGACCTTGCCTCCTTATTTTTAGAGGACAGAAGCTGAAATAAATCTTTGCTAAGGCAGGCTGGAGGTTGAGGCAAAACTTTGTTAATGACCCAGGAGCCAGAAAAGAAAGTCAGTGAGAGAGAATCAAGGAAGCTAGATCAGCTGGATCACAGGGGGTGTTCACTCACCCTGCATTTAAAATCTTTTTCAGGCCATCTCCCTGCTTTAGCCCCCATTAGAGCTGCCTGCACCTAAGGGAAGAAGACCCAGAAAATCAAGCCTTGGAGACCTCTGCGTCTCAAGTAAAAGGTAAATGTTTATCGAACGACTGTATGACAGGTTCCTGGCTCTTCTGTACATAGTAACGAGATTCAAGGAGGACACTATTCTTTCTGCTGTGACACTGTCACTGTCAAAGCCCCACAAGGTCTCTTGAAGGCCAACAGTTTGGCCACTCACTTCTCAAGAAAAGGGACTGTATGGTCAATTCAGGGGAGAACCCTGTATTAGCTATCTATTTTTTGTGTAACAAATGACCCCAAAATCTATCAGCTTAAAAAACAACAAATATCGGGACTCCCCTGGCAGTCCAGGGGTTAGGACTCCACAGTTGCACTGCCGGGGCCTGGGTTCCATCCCTGGTCGGGGAACTGAGATCCCACAAGACATGGGGCGGGGCCAAAAAAAGCCCCCAAACCCCCAAAAAGCCAACAAAAAAGAAAACCAACAAATATTTATTACCTCACAGGTTTTTTTTGTTTTTGTTTTTGTTTTTCTGCAGTACGCGGGCCTCTCACTGTTGTGGCCTCTCCCGCTGCGGAGCACAGGCTCCGGACGCGCAGGCTCAGCGGCCACGGCTCACGGGCCCAGCCGCCCCGCGGCATGTGGGATCTTCCCGGACCGGGGCACGAACCCATGTCCCCTGCATCGGCAGGTGGACTCTCAACCACTGCGCCACCAGGGAAGCCCTACCTCACAGTTTTTGTAGGTCAGAAATTTGGGAGCAGTTTAGCTGGGTGGTTCTGGATTAGGACCTTCCAGAAGGTTGGAGTCAAGATGTTGGCTGGTGCTGCAGTCTGCTGAAGGCCAGACTGGGGCTAGGAACTTGTTTCCTAGGTGGCTCACTCACTTGGCTTATGGTAGGAGGATTCAGCTCTGCATTGGTCATTGGCACTAATCATAAAAAAGCTGGAGTGCCTATACTCACGTGAGACTAAATAGGTTTAAAGACAAGAGGTATATTTAGAGATGAACATTTCATAATAACAAAAATGTCATTTGGCAAGAAGATGTAACAATTACAAATGTGTATGTGCTGAATAAATTCAAAATATGTGAAGCAAACATGACAGAACTAGAGGGAGAAATAGACAAATTCACAATCATAGAGATTTTAACATCCTCTCAGTTATTGATAGAACCAGGAGACAAAAAAATTAATAATGAAGAAGATCTGAACAGCATCACGAACCACCTTGTCTAAATGACATTTATAAAACACTACACATAACAACTGCATAATGCATGTTCTTTTTAAGGCATGGAACGGTCACCGAGGTACGCCATGTGTTGGGTCATAAAACTGATCGGAGTCAGCAAATTTCAAAAGTTTTTCCCAAAGCACAGAGGAATTAAACTAGAAAGTAATTCTAAAAATAATAAGATATGTTTAAAAGCCCCAACTATTTGGAAATTAAATAATGCTCCCTCAAGAACTAATAGGTCAAAGAAGAAATCATAAGGAAAATTAGAATTTTGGACTAAATGGAAATAAAATCAACAATCAAATTTTGGGGATTCAACTAGAACAGTACTTAGAGGCATATCTATAGTTTTAAATGTTTGATTTAGGAAAGAAGAAAAGTTTACAATAAATTATCTAGGTTTCTACCTTGAGAAGCCAGAAAAAGAAGGGCAATTTAGACCCAAATTAAGTAAAAGGAAAAATTATAAAGATAAAAGTAGAAATCAATGTAATAGAAAATGGACAAAACAATAGAGGGTATTAACAGAGCCCAGGAGGGAACTTTGTGAGGTGAGGGAAACGCTCATTATCTTGTTTGGGATGTGGGTTATAAGTGGGAATTCCTTTGTTAAAATCCATTGAACTATGCTTAAGATTTGTGCATTACAATGTATGCAAATTTCACTCCTTCAAATAAAGAACTTTAATAAAGAAAGAAAAAAATATGACCATGTGTAGACAGTGCTAGGGCCTCTTCCAGAGCCTTGAGAGAGTGCATCCAAATGAGCAGGTTCCCATGCTCACTGAAAGCTTCACCAGCTTCATGAGTTGCATGGCAAAACTGCCACTCCCCTCCACTCCCTGCCCCAGCCTCATATTCTGGTATCCACTCTCAGTAGTTGTGTGACCGTAGCTGTTTAATATCTTAGTGTCTTGAATCCTGAATTTGTAAAGTGGGAATTATTATGTATCCTGTCTCACTGGATTGGTGAGTAAATTACACAAGATAACTCAGAACACTAACTGATACCTAGTAAGCGTTCAAAGAATATAAGCCATTATTACTGTCTTGCAGAAGTAGTTTCCTAAGGAAAACCACTTAGGAAATTCTACTAAGGGCCATGTGGACCTAACGGAGTGTCCTGAGCAGACGTGCAACAAGCACAGCTTTGCCTTTTAGAAGTACTCACTGAGGCAGCAGTGGGGAGGATGAGCTGGAGCGGGGAAAGGACAGATTTGGAGACTAGTGATGAGACTGTCCTCACACGAACATAGATGAGACATTACTGACCTAAAGAATTTTGAAAAAGATGTAACTGTATTCAAAGTGTACAGAATTTGAACGTACATAAAAATGTAACTAAGAGTATGTGTAAAAATTTTAATTGCTTTTCATATAGAAAACTATTAATATAAATTCAAAATTACCTTTAAAATACAGCCAAGGGGCTTCCCTGGTGGCGCAGTGGTTGGGAATCCGCCTGCCAATGCAGGGGAAACGGGTTCGAGCCCTGGTCTGGGAAGATCCCACATGCCGCGGAGCAACTGGGCCCGTGCGCCACAACTACTGAGCCTGCGCGTCTGGAGCTTGTGCTCCGCAACAAGAGAGGCCAGATAGTGAGAGGCCCGCGTACCGGGATAAAGAGTGGCCCCTGCTTGCCGCAACTAGAGAAAGCCCTCGCACAGAAACGAAGACCCAACACAGCCAAATATATAAATTAATTAATTAATTTAAAAATAAAGCCAAATAAAAATTACGCTTAATAAATATCAAATTTTGAAATAAAAGTTTTAAAAATGCAAATAATTGTAAAATTTGTATGGAAATACAAAAGACCCTGAATAACCAAAACGATCTTGAGAAAGAAAAACAGAGCTGGAGGAATCATGCTCCCTGACTTCAGACTTTACTATATAAAGCTACAGTAATCAAAACATAGTACTGGCACAAAAACAGAGAGATCAGTGGAACAGGATAGGGAGCCCAGAAATAAACCCACACACTTACGGTCAACTAATCTATGACAAAGGAGGCAAGAATATACACTGGAGAAAAGATAGTCTCTTCAATAAATGGTTCTGGGAAAATCAGACAGCTATATATAAAAGAATGAAATTAGAACATTCCCTCACACCATATACAAAAATAAAATCAAAATGTATTAAAGACCTAAATGTAAGACCAGAAACCACAAAACTCCTAGAGGAAAACAGAGGCAGAACACTCTTTGACATAAATTGTAGCAATATTTTTTTTGGATCTGTCTCCTAAAGCAAAGGAAATAAAAGCAAAAACAAACAAATGGGACCTAATTAAACTTAAAAGCTTTTGCACAACAAAGGAAACCGTCGACAAAACAAAAAGAAACCTACTGAATAGGAGAAATATTTGCAATGATATGACTGTTAAAGGGTTAATATCCAACATATATAAACAGCTCATACAACTCAAGATCAAAAAAAAAAAAAAGCAAAAACCCAAACAACCCTATTAAAAAAATGGGCAGAAGAACTGAATAGACATTTCTCCGAAGAGGAAAAGCAGATGGCCAACAGGCACTTGAAAAGATGCTCAACATCGCTAATCATCAGGGAAATGCAAACCAAAACCACAATGAGATATCACCTCTCACCTGCCAGAATGGTTATCATCAAAAAGAATACAGATAACAAATGTTGGCGAGGACGTGAAGAAAAGGGAACCCTCATATACTGTTGGTGGGAATGTAAATTGGTGCAGCCACTGTGGAAAATAGTATAGAGGTTTCTCAAAAAACTAAAATATCACTTATATGTGGAATCTAAAAAAGTAAACAAACTAGTGACTATAAGAAAAGAAATAGACTCACAGATATAGAGAACAAACTATTGGTTACCAGTGGGGAGAGAGAAGGGGGAGGGGCAATATAGTGGCAAGGGATTAACAGGTACAAACTATTAGGTATAAAATAAGCTTCAAGGATATATTGTACAACACGGAGAACATAGCCAGTATTTTATAATAACTATAAATGGAGTATAACCTTTAAAAACTGTGAATCACTGTCTTGTACACCTGTAACTTATATAATATTGTATATCAACTATACTTCAATTAAAATTTTTTAAATTACCTATTAAAATAAAGCCAAATAAAAATTCTGACTAGTAAATATCAAATCTTGAAATAAAAGTTTTAAAAATACATATTGTTTAATATTGCAGAAGGTCCTTCTGTACCTGCTCTGCTTATGGTAAATTGTGTGTACTTCTCCAGAACCACAAACCGGAACAGGAAGAGAATATGAAATTTCACAGTTCTGGGAAAGGCGACTTCACTCTGTTGAGCTTGTCTACTCTTGTATACTCCTGGGGTGGAACTGCTGGCCACCCATAAGGTGTGTATGGTTGGCTTCAGTAGCTACTGTCAAAGAGTTCTCCAAAGCGGCTGTACAAATCCACATTCCTCTCAGCTGTGTGGGAGAGTCCCAGAGCATCACTTTGCACTTTCCATCATTTCCATTTTAGGCATTCTGGTGGGTGTGTGCAATGCTATTTCTATAACTAATACATTCTTTATTTTTCTATTCCCTCTGTAGAAAGGGAATCCAGCTTTCGCAGTCAACCCGCCCTTGGGGCAGGAGGGAGGGAAGAAGCCATTTCCGGAGGGTCCATCAGCGGGGGCCTAACTACAAGAGGGAGGTCAGCTGAAGCAAGGCCAGGCAGAGGGAATCCCAGGCACCTGGACGCTCATCTCCACTCTCCGGCACATTATCTTTTCCCAGCCTTTTCTCATCTCTGCTGATTCAAATCTTGTTCGCCCTTCAAAGGCTGGCCAGCACTGATCTTCTCCAAAAAGCCCGTCATTCTTCCCCTTCCTTTCCCCAACGTTTGTCTTGACATTGGAAGGCATGGATGGGTGAAGGTGGGCAAATCATTAACCTCTCTTGATCTGTTTCCTTAACGGAGGTTCATCTGAGCTGAGCAACACTGAGTCTAAGTCCTTATCTGATGTGATGTCTAATGAGCCTTTAAGAACCAGGGGGCGAAAGAACACAAACAGAAGTGTGTACTCCCGTCGGTCAGCCAGGGCGTCAGTGCCCCTGTACAAGCCTGTGCTCTGAATGTCCTCGTGAGCTTCGGTCAGCATGTGTCGGATGGAGCTGCGTCCTTGAAGGCCCACTGACACATAATCGTGCAAATCTGTTCGTTGGGGGGGGGGTCTACCTGGGACCTCGCAGCCCTCCCGTACGCCCACGGTGGAGCAAGCCCTCTCGGGGTTCTGAGGGATGCCGGGTCCTTCCGGGATTTTGTGTCGAATCGGCTGGTGGCGACCCGACGCCGCGTCGGGGGTGGGGAATGTGCGGCTGCGCGCGCACAGCGGCGTTTACGCGGCGATTTCATCATGCACTCGGCCCGGCCGCGCGCGCCGCTTCCGCCGCCGCCCCCTCCGGACCTCCCAGGGCAGCGGTCTCATGCCCTCTCTGCGCCCGGCGCTGCTTAGAGCTGCCCGCGCCGCTCTGCTGCTGTCGCCGCCGCCCCGGCTCCCGGCCCGGCCTCCTCTTCTGCCCTGCCGGCCCATCAGCAAGCCAGCCCGCGCCCCGACCTCGTTCCCCGCTGCCGCATCCCGGAGCAGCATGGATGGTGCGGGGGCTGAGGAGGTGCTGGCACCTCTCAGGCTAGCGGTGCGCCAGCAGGTACCGGCATTCTTCGCCTTCCCCTCAGCCCCAGCTCTCCTCTCCCTGGTCCCCTCCTTCTCACCCTCTCTCTCTCTCTTCCCCGGGCACCGGTCCACCTCACCGATTATCCCTCTCCTTCATTCCCTGGAAGCCCTTGGTTTCTAGGCATCTTCCTCGCCTTCCCCACGTTGGACCCAAGTCCCCGCGTGCGCCGGCCACCTCCCCTCCGGTGGACCCCTGTCCTCCCCTCTCCTGGGGTGACTTCCTCGGATCCCTCGACGTTCTGCCTCCCTCCTCATGCGATCTGTTCTCCCTTCCCAATCCTTGTTACTGCCCGTACCACTTGCTTCTCCGATGGGGCTGGGATCTGTGACCCTTTGCTTCTCCTCCTGTCCTAGCTCAATAGTCTCAACTGAAGATTTCCAGTCCCTGCTGTGTTCTTTGTGCTTTCTGGGTGGCGAGATTCCTAATTCTTCCCTGATCAATTACGAGCCGAAGCTACGGGTTCTCTCTTCTCACTGTCTGACTCTTGTTTTTTAATCTTCAAGATGCTTTGAATAGTGTTAACTCCTTGACATCTTCCTTCATTCGGTGCTTAGTTAGCCGAATGGTCCGTTGAGGAAATAAAAATAGTTGAAACGTGGATGTGGGGAGGTGTTGAACTTTTTTTTTTTCTTTTCTAATAATGTGAGTTCATCGTCCTTCGCTTCTGTCACCTTTTCTGGGTTCCCCAGAATGAGTGAGCTTTCAGATCGTAAACGTGGGAAGCTGTAAATGTCCCTGAGTGACTCGGTGAAGTCAGCCATCCTTCGTATGGAACATTTTGAAATTTGATTTTGCGGAAGGGAGGGAGGTTTCATGGGCTGGAGAGCTTGGTGATTTAATACAGGCCTCCTTTTCCTAGGGCACTGCATGAATATCAGAATTTAGAGAGGGCAAGGAAAAGATTATTTCCAAGGGATTCTCACATCCAGTCAGGTAGAGCCAGAAGCTCGGAATAGGACCCCGGGGATTGATGACCTAGTAGTGAACACCGAATGGGTTTCTCCTGCACGGGCGCCTGATGCAATAACTTGCCTTAGCTATGGAGGGTGGATCCCTCCCTCGGAAATAATTCATTGAGGCAGAGCTGCCGAAAATTCGGCAAATTCTGCCACTTTATCTACTTCTTTCTGGTTTGAGCCTGACTGATTCAGTAGTGTTTTATTCTGAAATTTCACTATGGGCTTAATTTTTTTTTTATTCTTGATACCAAAGCGCTGTGAATGCTTATTCTCCATGTCCCTCCACCCACCCTCCCCAAATGAAATTAGGTGTGGTTCCTTTGTCTTTTCTCTAACTCTCAACTTTTTTTTTTTTCACTTCACTTTAGAAGGGAGAATACATCTAATTTGGAAAAACATACACCCAAACCCCTCCCTCTGCCACGTTAGCCTGGAACTGCAGTGCAAATTATCCATCTGTAGTAAGACTGTGGAACTAGTTAACTGAAGTAAACTTTGATGATGGAATAGCCTTCCGATGTTATTACTATCTTGTGTATTGTTTATGTTGGCTTGATTGTTAGTTTTTTGGTACTTCAAGGTATTTTTTGAATATGTAAGTTAGTTTATGTAAGTTAGTTTTTGTTTTTTCCCCTAATTTTCCAGGACCACGCATATATTAGTTAACTACCTGGAACTTTGAATCGCACTGAGTCCAGGGTCAATTGGAAGGGAATTTAAAGATCATCTAGTTAAACCGGTTTTTTTTTTTCATGGTTTTCTTGTTTGTTTGTTTTTTTGCTTATATGAGGAAATGAGACACACGGTCACTTCTACTCATTCTACATATTTCCACTGTGAAGTTTGTGCAATTGAAGGCATCCTTGGAGTGGGATTTTTTTTTTTTTAGAAGATGTTGGGGGTAGGAGTTTATTAATTAATTTATTTATTTTTGCTGTGTTGGGTCTTCGTTTCTGTGCGAGGGCTTTCTCTAGTTGTGGCAAGCGGGGGCCACTCTTCATCGCGGTGCGCGGACCTCTCACTATCGCGGCCTCTCTTTTTTTTGCGGAGCACAGGCTCCAGACGCGCAGGCTCAGTAGTTGTGGCTCATGGGCCTAGTTGCTCCGCGGCATGTGGGATTCTCCCAGACCAGGGCTCGAACCCATGTGTCCTGCATTAGCAGGCAGATTCTCAACCACTGCGCCACCAGGGAAGCCCCTGGAGTGGGATTTTTTAAGGTGCTTAATAACTGGTCTTGTTGGTGGCATGTGTTTCAGATAAATATGTATTTCATATAAATTTCCCAATCTGCTATGCTACCTAGATGCCGTTTTTTAATGATTTGGTTTGTTGACTGACTGAAATGTGTCAACAAACTACCATCTTATTTCCCCTTTCATTTCATAAAAGAAAGTATATTTTAATACCAAAGAAAGGACAAACCATAACTCAGAATAAAGAACAGTCTTTTATATTTAGCAGGTTTAGCTTTGAAAAAAGGTCTAATACATTGTCTTTTTTTTTTCTTTTTTTCCCCCTTTTACTGCATATTGGTGAAAACTTTGTCCTGGAGTATCTTGTTTGGGAACTATTGCTCTAGGGCAGTGGTTCTTAAAGTGTGGTCTGCAAATTCTTGGAGGTCTCCAAGGTCAAAACCATTTTCATAATAAAACTAAGAATGTTATTTGCGTTTTTCACTGTGTTGACATTTGCATTGATGGTGCAAAGCATGGTGAGTAGAACTGCTGGCCCTGAGCACTAATCAAGTCAGGGATACTAAGCCAAGTCATTATATTCTCTGCCACACTCTCACATGTTTTAAAAAAAACAAGAAAACAAAACAAAACCTCAGTTTTGCTTTAGAGTATCCTTGAAAAAGCAGTAAGAATTATTATTATTATTATTATTATTTTAAGTATTTATTTATTTATTTTTGGCTGTGTTGGGTCTTCGTTGCTGTGCGCGGGCTTTCTCTAGTTGCGGTGAGCTGGGGCTACTCTTCGTTGCAGTGCGCGGGCTTCTCATTGTGGTGGCTTCTCTTGTTGCGGAGCACAGCCTCTAGGTGAGTGGGCTTCAGTAGTTGTGGCGCACGGGCTTAGTTGCTCCGCGGCATGTGGGATCTTCCCGGACCAGGGATCGAACCCGTGTCCCCTGCATTGGCAGACGGATTCTTAAGCACTGCACCACCAGGCAAGTCCCAATAAGAATTATTAATTTTATTAAATTCGGACCTTTGTGCACACATCTTTTTAATATTCTGTGTGACTAAATGGGAAGTATGCATAAAGCATACCCACATATGATGATTGTCTGAGGAAGAGCACTTATGATTGTTCGAGTTGCAAGAATGAAACACTCTAAAATGTCTGACAAAAAATTGTTATTCAGTCTTGGGTATTGGGCATTCATTCATTTTCTGGAAAATGAGTGAAGTGAGACTGTCACTTCAAAAAGCAACTGATAGTATTTGTGGCCAATAATAAAATTCAATTTTGGGAAATTGTAGAGCCCTGGATTTTTCTCTGCTTTGATTTTCTGAACTGAGAGTGCCCATTAAAACTGTTGCTTAATCCACAAAGGACAAATGATAAGTTTATGAAGTTTTTGTCAATGGTTATAAAACTTGGAAATCTGAAATTAATTTTTTAATCTTAACAAGAACCCTCTAGGCCCGTATGTGTAAAGCCAAACATCTTAAAAAGGTGAGGAAATGTTTTCTTGTTTTTCCTTGGTCAACTGAATATGCATCATGATATATATGAAGGATGCATGAAAAAGATCCCTTGAAATGATTTCTCACCTAGTAACTATCCTGCTTTATAATCACAGACTTAGTTCTAATATATGTCTTTATGATAAGAATTTATGCAGGAATTAAGCTTCTAGTTGATGTTTCTTAAAGGTAATTTAGAAATATTGATGTTTCACATCGGTTTCATTCAACACACACGGACTATAGTTGGTGGTGAAGAAAGAGGGAAGAAAATAATTAGAAATTAGGAATCCTTAAGTACTTACTTTCCATGTTTCGATCACCTCCAATTCTTTTGTTTACACAATTAAATCATTATAAATCATGGTTTTAATTATTCCATTATTCAGAATAAACACGATTATTACCTTAATTCACTGAGATTTTTAGAGATGATTAACTCAGTGTAGGAATCCTCACTCTCCCACTGCTTCTGTTGAAAGCTAACCTATCCTTGAATGTATGTGTGCCTGATTCTATGCCTGAACTTTAAGAGACAGAAAAATGATTCAGGAAAACTAATTTTAATTTAAAAAATTTTAAATTCTTCCTACCTTTACCTTTACCTACTTGTGGCCTTGCTTGCCCAGTGTCCTCTGAAAAGCTCCAAAAGAAAATATGGGAGTGCCAATACTTGACACATAAGGGTAGGTATTCAAAAGAACTGCTTGCTTACTTCCTTAAAACATTCAAAAAGAACTGCTCGCCACTCTCTTTTCAGAACACAGACCCTCACAAGGTTCTTATCCCCATCAAAAAGCACTATTAGTGAACATTTATGAGATAAGTGTTCTGACGGGTAGAGGAAGGGAAAAGAACCACTGAATGAGTAAAGAATAAGCCAGTAGATATTTACCAAGTACTAAGTGCTTAGCATTGTGCTAGATTTAGGTTGTGATAGCAGGCAACAAATATTTGAGTGCCAGAATTGACAATCCATTGACAGGGTGATTTCAGGTATTGTACGTGTAATAAAGAAGTTAGGGCCTCCCTGGTGGCGCAGTGGTTGAGAGTCCGCCTGCCGATGCAGGGGATACGGGTTCGTGCCCCGGTCTGGGAGGATCCCACATGCCGCGGAGCGGCTGGGCCCGTGAGCCTTGGCCGCTGAGCCTGTGCGTCCGGAGCCTGTGCTCCGCAACGGGAGAGGCCACAACAGTGAGAGGCCCGCGTACCGCAAAAAAAAAAAAAAAAAAAAAAAAAAGAAGTTAAAGTTAGAAGGTGACTGAGGATGTTGCTTTAGCTAGAGAGGTCAAGATAATAGAATAAAAACTGCTAGTATAATAACAGACCAGATTTATTTGTACACAGTAAGAGATTGAGAGGAAGAACCAGTTCAGTGGTTCTCAACTGTATCGGACCCAGTGTACCCTTTTGCACCAGATATTTTGGAATTCTCCATTACTACCCTGTAATGAAATTCATATGAAATATCTACATAAATTAAAGAAGGATATGTGTATGCGTAATGCTGTAAGTGTAATACAAATAAATAAAAAGTAATTTATAATAAAATAATATTATTTTAATATGTAGATTTGGGGGTATGACTCCACTGGAAGTTATACTGAATTAAGCAGATGCTTATACCTCTACGTAGATTCACTGTGAATGCAGTTGCTGTAAGTGCGCATTGATAAAGGTATACTGTATTGTTTACGCCGATAGAACGGCAGCATAGCCTGTGGTCACATGGTTTGTTTGTTTTTTATTTCAAATAATAACAACTTTGTAAAATTCTGAACAGAACAAGGTACAATTTTCCTTTTTTTAAAAAACTGAAGTATAGTTGATTTTAGTCTTCCTTTAAATTACATTTTCCTGGGTGCACTCCTGGAGAATTCAGTGTATGTTAAAACTGGGAAAATTCTTCTCATTGTACATAAGCAGAGTTAGGCTCTAGGTTGAGATCATTTTAAACAGCTTTTTCACCTCCTAACTGGGACATTCTAAAGTAGAATGAATTGCAGGAGAGGGGGACTGTCATTGAATGAGGGAAAATAGGCAGGAGCTTAGAAAATATCAACAACAGGGGGAAAGGATGATGACAGGCTCCTCAAAGGAGTTTTAGAAGGAGAAAAGAGGAATTAGTTTGAAAATACAGAGGGGAATAAGGAGGACATCTATCCCATTTCCATTCTCTTCTCTGTGTCTCATTACCTCATTTGTATTTTCAACTTTGTCTCTCTGCTGCATTCCATGGGATGGAAATTATCCACGGATAATTTCTTTAGGTCGTTCTTCTAGGTCACTAATTCTGTCTTCAGCTGTTCTGATCTGCTATTTAAACTGTCCAGTGAGTTTTGAATTTCAGTGATTTATTTCCAGATGATCTGTGTGGTTCTTTTTCAAGTCCCCTGATTGTTTCTGATAGTCTCTTGTTCTTTGCTCATGTTGTTGATTCCTCCTTTTATTTTAGTTTAAACATCTTGAGCATTTAAAAAGTGTATTTGGTCATTCTGATACTTTTAAAGGATCTAATTTTGTTATTTGTCGTTTCTGCTGAGTCTCATACATGGTGGCTTCTTTCCTCATGGATTTTTAAATTTTGAGTTTAGTGCTTATTATTTTGGTAACCCTAATCTATGAAAATCCTGAAAGGCCTATGGAAGGTCTACTCCTTTAGAGAGCAGTTGCTTCTGTTGGGCACCCAAGGGCTCTATTAATTTGATAACTTTAATTTCTCATCTTGAAGTTTCCCAGACCATGTGGTAGTGTTTTGTTTTCTCAGATTGCCTATTCCACCACATTACTGTAATAAAATCAGTGTACAGGGTTGTTGGAAGTGAATAAAGTAGTCTAAAGAAAGTAGTAGCAAGGAAAAAATTCCAACAATAAAGGGCAGAGGACGATTAGCCAGTAGTGACTGAGAAGAAATGGTCAGAGAAGTAAGCGGAAAACTAAGATAGTCATTTTTTTGTATGCAAGAAAGGAGAGGGATTCAAGGAGAGAGTAGTCTATTTATTGGTTCTTCTGTGTTCTCAGTAATTATATTGCTCTTTACTTTTTATCAATGCTTTTCTCTCCACCATCTATCTCCTCCCCTCAAAGAAAACAAACAAACAAACAAACCAGTAATAATTACCCTGCAAGCATAGTTATTTATGTACTTGTATTTGGATATTCTGCTAGATTATAAGTGCTGAGGGCAATGACCTACAGTTATTCATAATGACCTTTCACATAATAAACATTTGAATTTCCTCATTCTTACATGTATACTTTTTAAAAGACATGCTTAAAAACCCATTCCTAACTTTTCTTGACTTCTGAAACCAGTTGTGAATACAGATTCTCTTTGTTGGCTAGGGAGATCTTGTGCGAAAACTGAAAGAAGATAAAGCACCCCAGGTCGATGTAGACAAAGCAGTAGCTGAGCTCAAAGCCCGGAAGAGGGTTCTGGAAGCAAAGGTGAGTCTCAGGATCCTCAAAAAGGAATGTAAGTAGGTATAGGATTGTTTATCTTTATTTAATCTGTTTGGGCAGGAGAGACCTAGAAAAGTTTCTGAACAAGTAACATTTGCTTTATCTCTATTTATCCAGTATACCTTCTCCTCCTCCTCCTCTACTTGGCAGACTCCTTCCTCATCCTTTAAACATGTAATTCAAAATTTCTCTACAAAGCCTTCCTCAACCCTCACCTACCCCTTCTTCCCCCAGACTCAAATCCTAGACTGGTTATGTTCCATGAATTTCCCTGGAAGGCATTGTGTTCTTTATGAATTCTCCTATACCTGCAAATAATGGTTATGCTGTTTTAAATTATTTTCTTTTAAAGAAAAGTTCTAGTCACCTGATACCTGCTCCCAAACTTTTCAAATTATAAACGTCCCATCAACAGACTGAAATCGTTTGGAGTTTTTTCTTTTTTTGGCTGCACTGCATGGCTTATGGGATCTTAGTTCCCCAACCAGGAATTGAACCCAGCCCTGGCAGTGAAAGCACTGAGTCCTAACCACTGGACCATCAGGGAATTTCCTGTTTGGAGTTTTAAGTCGCTATTTTGCTACAGTGATCCACTAAAAATTCAGATATTGCTTATCAGTATCTGCATCTAAGTAAGCTTAGTCTTGTAATCTTGGAAATGATCGTATACTTTCCTAAATAATTAAGTAAACGTATCTTCTGTAACTCAAAGGGGAAAAAACCCTAAGGTTTCTTTTGTTTTAAGGGTATCAAAATCTTGTCTGATAAATTTTATAGTAAATTCTGCTGAGGAATAAAGTAAATTCACATGTATAAATTGAAATTCCCACTCACTCATTCAATCACATTATTTTCTCTTT
Source organism: Mesoplodon mirus (assembly GCF_964341445.2). Lineage (NCBI taxonomy): Eukaryota > Metazoa > Chordata > Mammalia > Artiodactyla > Ziphiidae > Mesoplodon > Mesoplodon mirus. Next base: position 69,600,069 of record NC_138985.1, read on the forward strand.
AAAAATCCCTTACAGGAGCTAGCGTTACAGCCCAAAGATGATGTTGTAGACAGAGCAAAAATGGAAGATACCCTGAAGAGGAGGTTTTTCTACGATCAAGCTTTTGCTATTTATGGAGGTAGGGGATTAATGAGAGAAAGAAAAATTGTGTTGTTAGTGACTTTAATATTGTTCTTAAAACCACAGCTTGCTTGATATCTAATAGTTTCAGGTCACACAAAGCAGAGGATAGATAGCTTGCTTTCATTTGTTTAGAGTCATTCATTTGGCATGATATCAGTTCTTATTTCCCTCAACCCTATTTATTTTTGGAGATAGCGTTTTTCCATTTAGACTTAGGGTATTTGGAGAGCCCCAGATATTAAGCGTTTGATGTGTCCATGTACATATCAGACCCTTAAAAGATCTGAGAGCAGTAGAGGGCCATTCTAGCACTGGCTGACTGTACTGTGCCGCTCCCCACAAGGGCAGTGGTAAGCCATAGTTTCTAGATTATTCATTATGGCACCTGCCAGGAGAAAACGTTCTTCATGGCTATGCAGATAAATCTCTACATCTTTCTGAACACTATATGAATTTATGTAGACAGCTATAATTCACTGATACTTTTCATAGTTAACAGAGATTACTGCAACAATATTAGACTTTCAGTACTTTGCCACTGAAACCTGATTTGAGTTTTAGTCTGAGCAGATCTCTAAATGTTTAACTTCTTGAGGTTTAAATAGTGGCTCAAATACCCAAGAATAAATTAGAGAATTGGGTGCTAAAATTTGAGATCATTGTTACTCAGCTGATGCAGCAAATTCTTTTCTAATTTCTATGGCAGAAAACTATAATCTGCTTTTTCATTTTGTTTCTTACATATGGAGGAACTTCTTTTTAGTTTTTTGCTAATCCTACTTGAAATTTCAAATATGGAAATACTGCAGTTAATGGAGTAACACCATTTTAGTTTTACTTCTGTCAGCTAGCTGGAAATAAGGCTCTTAAGTATTGAGGGATTTGAAGTGTTGACTTGAATACATTTTTAGGGAGTATGTGAAGTCTTAACAAGGATCAGTTTCTCACATCTGCTTGCTTTGATTCGTTCAGAGTGACAAGGTGGAGTACCCGTTTTCCTGTCATATTTTGCAGGTGTTAGTGGTCTCTATGATTTTGGGCCAGTTGGATGTGCTTTGAAAAACAATATTATTCAGACATGGAGGCAGCACTTTATCCAAGAGGAACAGATTCTGGAGATTGATTGCACCATGCTCACCCCTGAGCCAGTTTTAAAGTAAGGTCTCTACTTTGAGGGTTGACATTCTTTAATATGCATACTTAAGTAACTTTTTGATTCAGAAAACTACCCATGTTCATTGTGAAAATCTGGAAAATAAAGAAAAACAAAGAAAATATATACTCATCGCCCACAGGTAGCCATGTTAAAAATGTTGTATTTATCCTTTCTGTCTTTTTAAGTTCATATGCGTTTAGTAGCACAGTGCTTTTTTTCACATAATATAGGTGAACATTATGTCATTAAGTATTCTTCTAAAGTATTTTTAATGACAGAATAGTATTCTCTTTTATGGATGTGCCATAATTTACTTAACTAGTGCATGCGTGTAGGCATTTAAGTTGTTTCTTATGTTTGATTACATTGAACATCCCAATAGATGAATTTTTATGTATATCCTGATTATTTCCTTTAGTATAAATTCATAGACGCTCTGGGCAAAGGTGTGTATGTATTTTAAATCAAATGCTACTATTTGCATTGATGTTTCAATGCAGAAATTTAGATTATTCCTACCAACATTGTTGAAAGCAGGTCAGGATTTCTCAAATACGAAACTGAAAGAGGAATTCTTACATTTTGTATCTCATCACTTCATTCATTTAATGTTGCCTGTTAAAGAGCTAATCTTCGCTATTTATATAGTTTAGGCTCTCTCCTAATAATTTCAGCCAATTAAAACAAGTTGAATTCTTGATGATGGATCAGGACAGCCTATTCTTTAGCTACTTGCCCCACTAATAGCTGTACAGAGATAATGCCAGTGTCCAACCAGGTTTCAGTGGCAGAAAACTCTTTCCTTAAGGTTCAGTGTCTATACCGAGTTATCACAAAGTCTTGGCTAGTCAAATTCCCCATGGTTTTGGCCTTTGCTTAGATCAGTAATAATAATGGGATAGGCATGGATTTATTGATTCTGCAAAGTAGCACAGACTTTATGACAATTTGTGGAAAAGTGTAATCTAGTTAGTATTTTTTTTCCTAAGGGGAGGAAGAAGTTGGGGAGAGGGTGGGAATAGATTTGAGGAAGAATTTTCTTTGGTGTACAATTTATCTACCGTGGGATATATCATAATAGATATGGGAGCTTCCATCTTTCAGATATACAGATGTAAACTTTGGATAAATATATAGAAGGGAGATTGTCTTATAAGGTAAAGTTTATGGGTTAATTTGTATGAAAATGACTAATTGGCTTGGCATTTATTAACTTAGGACTTCTGGCCATGTAGACAAATTTGCTGACTTCATGGTGAAAGATGTAAAAAATGGAGAGTGTTTTCGTGCTGACCATCTATTGAAAGGTATGGTTCTTCATCTCAGATAAATAACCTTTCAAGTAGGACTGATCAAAACAAAGGGTTTGGATTAAACTTTCCTCTCAAGTTTTTAGATTTTTTCTTGGGACATAACATATAAAGAGTAAAGTGCACAGATCTTAAGTATACAGAACAAGTCCCTTATTGAAAAAAAAAGTTATATACAGATAATTAGAAGTTCTAAGTCATGGAAAGAATCAAGACAATATCATGACTGTCCCTGCAAAATCAACCATGGGATTCATATAAATTAAGAACATTATCCTTAGGTTCGTTTTTTTACCTGCCCACCGTTGAAACTCAAAAGTACATTGTCCTGGGGCTTCCCTGGTGGCGCAGTGGTTGAGAATCTGCCTGCCAATGCAGGGGACACGGGTTCGAGCCCTGGTCTGGGAAGATCCCACATGCCGCGGAGCAACTAGGCCCGTGAGCCACAACTACTGAGCCTGCGCGTCTGGAGCTTGTGCTCCACAACAAGAGAGGCCATGACAGTGAGAGGCCCGCACACCGCGATGAAGAGTGGCCCCCGCTCGCCGCAACTGGAGAAAGCCCACGTGCAGAAACGAAGACCCAACACAGCCAAAAATAAATTAAAAAAAAAAAAGTACATTGTCCTTTTTCCCATTGATTGAAATTGACATATACTAACACTGTTGTTCTTATATAGCTCATTTACAGAAATTGATGTCTGATAAGAAGTGTTCTGCTGAGAAGAAATCAGAGATGGAAAGTGTCTTGGCCCAGGTGAGTACTTGAGAGATCGCAATAACCCAGGTAGGTGCTGTCTGTCTTTCAGCATTTGATAACTGTTGAATTCCATATTGTGCTGACCTGGTCACAGTAGTAAAAAAGGAGAGTTTACCTTCTGTCCCTCATATCATCTCTTTTTGCATTTTTATTTTCTTCTCTGTCAGCCTTTTGTGGCTAACCTTTATTTCTGTCAAACTAGCAAGTCAATGTAAATAGGCATGAAATTAGTTCTCTCTCCTCGGAAACCAGTTTTCTGGATTTAATAGCAAAAACCAGGACAGTGTCTAATGATGGATAGCGTTCAGTGTGGAGATTTAGGGCAGATATCTATATGAGCACTGTCTCATCAGCCACTTGATCTGCTTCTGGTTGCACTGTCCCTGACTACATGCTATTCTTTTTAGAACCTGATGGAGCAGGCCCCCGCTTTTCCTGTAGACCTTTAGTTTTATAATTTGTATTGAAGTTGACAAGTTTTAGGAAAGGCATTGAGATCATCTATTCTGACTTTTACCAAGTGTAGAAATACCTTCTATATCAGAAGTAGTTCTTATCCTTTTTAGGTCACATACTACATTAAAAATATGATGAAAACTGCACACCTTTGCCTCAGGAAGTTGAACATGCCTGTATGTGAATGTTGCTGATTTCTCACCTCATCCATCATTTTAAGCAAAGTACATTTCTCCAGCACCATGTTTGATCATGAGGTCCACCAGGGCTCACCTCTTAAACTTTTTTTACTTCCTTGGATAAAAGAAAACAACAACCAGTGCTGTGTTTATATATTTTTTCTTTACATTGGTGTATAAATGAGGCTGAATGTAGGACTCTAACTCTGCTTTTCTCTCATGAAAATTACTGGATACTTCTCCACTGTTGCCCTAATTTTTTTAAACATGCTGATTTTCCTCTGTGGTATCTAGCTTTCCAACATTAGCTGAGAAAATTTCTCCTTCCTTATTTAAATTGAAAAACCTCTTAATCTGGCTATTGACTCATCTGCCAATTTATTTTGAACTTTGTGAGGTATATTTTATCCCTTGCTTGAAGCTCATTGCTTTAGCGTTGTTACTGATGGTTTAGAAAATCAATTCTTGTTCTTTGATACTATTATGACCACACCCTCATTTCTCTTTTCCTTCCTTTTCCAAAGGCATGACCTTTATAAGAAAGAAGAAATGAAAAGCACCTCAAATTACTCTTACATTATTCTGTTTCCCATTCAGAATTTTAGACTTATTAAAGTTTTGTGTGCCTGTGTCTTTGAGTGTCTTTGATCTTAAGTTTTGTTCATTTCCAAATAAATTGTCAGAAACAGGAAGTAATTAGTTGTTTTGTTAAGTCATAAATTATAGTTTGAGCACTTTCTGTTTCATCTCAGATACCTGTTCCAGGAGAACAGTTTGGGTTTTGATTTGCCATATTGTATCATTTGTTGACCCTTGAACAACGTGGGTTTGACCTGTGCAGGTCCACTTACACTCTGCTAGTTTTCAGTAGCAAATGCTACGGTACTACACGGTTTGTGTTTGGTTGAATCTGCAGATGCAGGGGAACTGCAGTTACAGAGGGCCAGCTGTAAGTTTTATGTGTTGTTCAAGGGTCAATTGTATATAGCTGTAAATTTAATCTTTAGTGAAATGTTAGGAACCCATGGAAACAGCCTGGTACTCAGAAATGGCCTCAATGGATTCCCTGGCCAGAGGCGCATCTGTTGCTTCAGCACATAATGGCATTTTCTGGACCTGTTAGTGCCTGTGACTCCTTGTTAGCTTTATGAAGCATGATAGTTTATCCAAAAGGCCTTGAGGGGGCTTCCCTGGTGGCGCAGTGGTTAAGAATCCACCTGCCAATGCAGGGGACACGGGTTCGAGCCCTGTTCTGGGACGATCCCATATGCTGCAGAGCAACTACTGAGCCTGCGCTCTAGAGCTTGCGTGCCACAACTACTGAAGCCCATACGCCTAGAGCCCGTGCTCCTCAACAAGAGAAGCCATCTCAATGAGAAGCCCGCCCATTGTGACGAAGAGTAGCCCCTGCTCGCCGCAACTAGAGAAAGCTGCGTGCAGCAACAAAGACCCAATGCAGTCAAAAATAAATAATAAACTTAAAAAAAAATTTTAAAAATATAAAAGGCATTGACGGACTTCCCTGGTGGTGCAGTGATTAAGAATCCAGCTGCCAATGCAGGGGACATGGGTTCGAGCCCTGGTCCGGTAAGATCCTACATGCTGCGGAGCAGCTAAGCCCCGTGTGCCACAACTATTGAGCCTGCGCTCTAGAGCCCGTGAGCCACAACTACTGAAGCCCGCGCGCCTAGAGCCTATGCTCTGCAACAAGAGAAGCCACGGCAGTGAGAAGCCTGCACACCGCAACAAAGAGTAGCTCCCCGCTCGCCGCAACTAGAGAAAGCCTGTGCACAGCAATGAAGGCCCAACGCAACCAAAAATAAATAGATAAATAAAAAATTTTTTAAAATAAGTAAAAGGCATTGATTCACCCTCTGTGGTTAAGAAGTGAGGTAGAATCTGTTCTCCCCATTTTACAGATAAGCAAACTGAGGCTCAGAGAGATTAGGTTGGAGCTTGATCCTGAATCACAAAACCCATAAGTGGTAGAGTTGGGTGATTTACCCTGGTTTTTCTGACCCCACATGCCATCACTCATTAGTTGATTTACCTAATTATTTTATTTCTATTAGAAGTTTTTTTTTTTAAGTTTTAAGTATTCTTTACTATTAGATGGTTTGTCATAGTCATTTGAAGGTTTTGAATTGGAGCTCATATATCATTTTAGAGGGTTTGGCATTGATCATCAATGTATAGGATGTGCAGTGCCCTGGAAAATGCAGAAGTGAATAAGACACAGCTTCTACCTTCAAGGAACTTAATATCTGGTGGGAAAGGAAAGTTACATGCACATTTAATTAATAGACAGGGAAGTGCACCTGGCTCTTAAGTGTACAGAGTAGTAAAATTCAACTGTGAAAACTTATTTATGTCATTCAGATTCTTGCCAACCAGTAACTATTATAATTGAACAAGAGGTATTTTACCTTATCTTTCATTGTACCGTTGTATCTTTCAATGGTAGGTGTGTGAATTTTAGGTCGGTCCCAGAAAGAGACTCCATTTCTCTGTTGGTAAAAGAAAGAGTATAAACTGTTTATGGGTTTAATGTAAATGTCTTGAAGGTTAGGTTAATTCTGATGGTTTTATTTTGGGTGAATTTTAATGATGGACAGGGTTTTATATTGTATGCCTTGTTTTTTTATTGTATGCCTTGTTTTTTCTGTCTTTTACACTAATCATTTTCTTGATGTATTCTTTAGCTTGAAAACTATGGACAGCAAGAACTGGGGGATCTTTTTGTGAACTATAATGTAAAATCCCCCACTACTGGAAATGATCTTTCCCCTCCAGTGCCTTTTAACTTAATGTTCAAGACCTTCATTGGGCCTGGAGGAAATATGCCTGGGTATGTATCACTTACTGTTTATGTAATGAAGTTATTAAAATTACTTGTAATAAAAGATAAATATCAATATCAGTCATGAAGGAAAATGTTTGAAAAGTGATTTGTAGAAAGTGTAGACAAATATATTACGGAGAAATAATGACAGATGTATTCTTAAATTTTATTTCTTCTAATTCTTTCTGAATATAGTTTTTTTTTTTTTAGTATATATGATGATTTTTGTTTTGGTCACAAAATAAACACAGAAGTCTGTGATCATCACATCTTGTAGTTATAGCTGCATAGGGCAGGAGAGAGGGTTGAAGAATGATTTTGAAAGACATTGAACTTACTGTCGAAGGAGACTTTAGAAACCATTTGTTATAGATCAGCACTGCCCAGTGGAGCTTTCTGCAGTGGTGGGAATATTCTATAATCTGTGCTATCCAATACGGTAGCCACTAGCCACATGGGGCTGTTGTATACTTGAAATGGGGCTAGTGCTTTTGAGAAACTGAATTTCTAAATTTATTTAATTTTAATAATTTAAATAGACATGTGACTAGTGACCTACTATGTTGGACAGGATACGTTTAGTTTGATTCAAGCTAAAGTGTGGTTTTCACAGATAGAGTAAAGAAAACCTGAACAGTTTACAGTATGATTCAGAAGAAGAATCTGTATGTTCAGATTCCTTGTCCATCGTTAACAAACTTAGTCAAAGTATTCCATTTCATAGCTTCAGATGTTTTTCTCATGGTCTCATTTTAGGGTAAGAGGATGGGTTTTGCTAGATAAAGCTAGATAGATCATATTTCCTGGAGTAGAAACTAAACAATAAAAATTAATTGTGACAGAATGTATTATTGGAATTATTTTAATAAGACAGTGGGTTGATTTAGGATATTTTGTGGGAAGAGGCCAAGGGTGAACCTTTCATTTTGGCAATACATACAGAGAGTCATAAAATGGGCCATGCCCTCTGACCTGCCTTCCCACTCCTGTGAATTTATCTAACGAAATAACTCAAAAGGACAGGAAGCTATACTTATCAAGAGTGTATAAATGAAAATTAGAAATAACCTATTTATCCCATAATTTCAGGACGGTTAAATAAATTATAGTAAAGTAAGTTATTTTAGTAGAATACTCTGCAACTGTTAAATATGAGAAAATTTTACGATTTTTTTAGAAAATAGAAAAGTATAAAGTATAATTTAGTACATTCTACTTAATAAATATATATATTAACTGTAACTATACTTATATTTGGATAAAAACCACAAAATGAAAAGAGCTGTTAAAGAGAAGAGTGAGACGAGAGTAAAATTTTAATTTTTCTTTACTTTAAAGTTGTTTTCATAAAACGTTTCTTTTGAAGTAGGCTGTTGGGAGCGCTTTCTTATGTGATGTTTTGCCCAGAATATTGTCTGTGAAATTGAGAAGAAAACAGTGGCTATCAGGGTGTTTTTGAGTGACTGTAACTTTTTAAAATGTGGAGAAATACAGAAGAGGCCTCTGGCTGAAGATATAAAGTACCACAAAGAGTCGATCTTTCTGGACTTCTCTATTTCTTTGTGTCTCTGGGTACAAAGACGAAAATGATATGAAAAACCCTGAAAATTGCCTGCCATGGTGTGATGATTGTGATGAGTGAGCTCTAAGGTTAAATGTCAGCCTATACCGGCTTCTTTTTAGCTCCACGGTTATGCTTTAATATGTAGGTTAACAGCAGAGGTATACTTACTTTATTTTCAAAAGGATCTAAAATTGTCATCTGCCTCCAAAGTAAATGATTAGTCAGGAGAATATCAGAGGTTTTAGAGATATTGTAAGAGAGGTCATGTGTGATTCACTGGAGTGATGAAATTAAATGACATGTCTAACAGTGGTATTGCCCTGCCAATCACCTGATACCTTCTCTATTACCTGTTTGAGAATGTTTGCTACTGAGGAAAATTTCTATTTCTAAAACTTTTTTTTTTTTTAGGGCCCATACAGCTTTGTGTGAAGATAGTATATTTAGGACTTTTAGGATTTGTATCTAGAATTTCAGATTTATTGGAAAACATAATTTCCACCTTTATAACAGACTGATTTGTTTAAATCTCCAGATACTTGAGACCAGAAACTGCACAGGGGATTTTCCTGAATTTCAAACGACTTTTGGAATTCAACCAAGGAAAGTTGCCTTTTGCTGCTGCCCAGATTGGAAATTCTTTCAGAAATGAGATCTCCCCTCGATCTGGACTGATCCGAGTCAGGTACTGCCCATGTTATTCTTCTGGTGAAATTAGTAAATGATTTTGGCTTTGAAGTGGAAACAAAAACTTGCTGTTTTAACAGCCTTCTTCCTTCTTACATGATTATATACTTGTTGTTTGTTTGTTACCTCCAAATGTAATCTCTGGGATGATGGACAGTTTTGAGTGACTGAAGTGGACTTGAAGGGAAAGGAAGGAGGGTGAAGAATAGCTGAAGTTTCACATCTGATCCAAAATGATCTTTTCTCCTTGTTCATCTTACGTTTTGAGGATGGCAGGATCTTGATTTTCTACACCGCGGCATTTTCTGGCAGTGGTGGTATAGATGAGTGTAGGGTGAGGTGGGGAGGAAGTGATGGTTAGGGCTGGAGGGCCGTTCTAGGTGTCCAGGGCAGATGGCATTGCTGGTATTGGGGTGAGGGTGTTTCAGCAGCCAGATGGTGTTCCTCCAGAGATTTGGGGCACCTTTATGACAGTGTTTAGCTAGCAAGCTTACCGCTATCTATGCTAGTTCAGATGCTGTCTTGTCTCTATTCTAATAACCTCCCTTTGTCAGGTGTATCCAGAATGTGCGGGAAGGCATCCTGGCACTTCTGAGTTACGTTTTTCTTTAGAAACTTATTATGACTTAGCTATTTATGACTTAAGTTTTTTGAGATTTCTATACATTTTCTTACTGATATCATCTCTTAAGGTAATAAATTCGATATAAAAATGGGATATATAGGTAAACTTAACTTTCTTAGACTCCAAAAGTATTTTCCACAGCCCCAGTGGCCCACCCATTTCCTCTCTTCTTTTCTTACTTGCTGTAATTACAGGCGTCAGTCATAGCATATCCCAGCCTGTGACTCTACATCAAAGCACCTGCCTAATCTTGTTAGTCCCCGTGACACCCTCTGAGGAAATGCTCCTATGTTCTCACCAGACTGTATCTTTAGGCCTATAGTCCCTTCAGCTGAATGGTCTAGAAAAGGGAGGCTTCACGAGGAAGGAGCTTGCACAGCCTAGAGAAATGGAGTGGGGAGGACCCTCCTGGACCTTGCTGCAGAGAGAAGAGATAATCCTAAACTTTAACTAGGTGTTGTAACAATGAAAAACTTGTCAGACTTAAGTCTGTTTTATTTCTCAATGTCTGGGTTTCTTCGTATCTTTTCTCGTCTTGCTTCTGGGCTTCCCCTCTGTCCCAGTAGTGTCTGCACTCATGCTTTCAGAATACTGAGGAAGCTGTGTGAGACTGAGCTTGTCTAAAGCCACTGTTTTTTTTTTGTTTTTTTTTTTTTTTTTTTTGCGGTACGCGGGCCTCTCACTGTTGTGGCCTCTCCCGTTGTGGAGCACAGGCTCCGGACGCGCAGGCTCAGCGGCCATGGCTCACGGACCCAGCCACTCCGCGGCATGTGGGATCTTCCCAGACGGGGGCACGAACCCGTGTCCCCTGCATCGGCAGGCGGACTCTCAACCACTGCGCCACCAGGGAAGCCCAAAAGCCACTGTTTTGGAGACGATTTACATCAAGTAGAGTAGCTGTTGGATGATTATAAAGGACAGTGAAGTAAGGCAAAACCTGGGGCCTGTGGAATAAGAAGTGGTAAATAGGAAACCCAGCTCAGAACAGAGGAGCAATCCCAGGAGTTAACTGGGGAAAGTCCCTTGGGACTTCCTGACATTTTATTCCTTGTTCACTTTCAGTTCAAAGTGTTCCATCTGGATTTTGGTTGGTTTTGTCTTGTGCCTCTGCAAGATCCTGGCTAGAAATCCACTCATCCTTCCACGAGTCAGTATCCCCATGGCTTTTGTTTCATGGTAGGGCTAGGACTTGTTTGTTTAGTGTTTCTTCTTGACATAGAGTTATCAGGTGATAAGTCTTTGTATAGCTATGATTCCTTTGGTTTAAGTTGGGAGCATTGGATTGTTCATGTGAAAATTTTTTTTTTTTTTTTTGCGGTACGCGGGCCTCTCACTGTTGTGGGCTCTCCCGTTGCGGAGCACAGGCTCCGGACACGCAGGCCCAGTGGCCATGGCTCATGGGCCCAGCCGCTCCGCGGCATGTGGGATCTTCCCGGACCGGGGCACGAACCCGTGTCCCCTGCATCGGCAGGCGGACTCTCAACCACCGCGCCACCAGGGAAGCCCTGAAATTTTTTAAAATTAAATTTTATTTTGATTGGCTAGCTCTGTCTTCTAGTCCTGTGTCTATTTTATGTCTCCAGAGTTCCAGGTAGAGACTCTGAACTCAAAGACAACAGACAGCTGATACAATCAGTATTAGTGTTGATTTCTATCTCCTGTCTTTGAGCTGGGATTATTTGACAGAACAGATGGAAAGACTTTGGCAGCAGATTATTTGGGGATTCGGGACAAGGTCCTTATTTTGATCTGCCCTTCATTTTAGATGTTCTGTTGCTGTCATCCCACTTGGAAGCTGTGTGAGGACAGACATCATACTTCTCTCTCTCATATTTCTATGTGCACAGAAGATGTTTGATAGCTGTTGAAAGATAAGACATAGGTGCTGCTGGACCAAATAAGCGATACCATTAAAAAATAAAATTGAAAAAAATATCAAAGCTCTTTTGCAATGCATTTCATGTATTTTTAGGAATGATTTAAGCAATTTTTCATTACTTCTAGAACATCTGAGATAATCATGAAAGTGCACTAGTAAATTGTGTGTGTGTTTTAAAGAAGAGAGATTTGATTTTGACTCCTAAAATTAACTTAAAACTCGTTTCCACCCAATAGCTACTAAATTGCCATTCAGGGAAATCTCTTTGGAAAACCATTACTATGTGCCTACTTATTTCATCATTATGCAGTTAGCTTGATGTTAGCTTTTTCAATTCATGCCTTATGTCCTCTGCCTTGAATAACACTTTATTTGAGAAGCTGCTACTCTAAAGACACCAGCTGTATGGTGCCATTAGCAGTCATTTACTTGTTCAGAGCAAGAAAAAGGAAGAAATCACACTGTTATAAAAGCTAAAGAATAATTTCAATTCACTTTTAATTTCCCATTCTATGAAAAGCAGATATCAGGAGCTTCATTTAGTGTACATCTGTAAAGACTTGCTAATGCTTTAAGGAAAATCATTTTATTTGGAAGCCATTATTCAGTATCTCATTTTTTGTGTGTGTCTGATGTTTGCTCAGGTTTTCCTAACTTTAAAAAACTGTATCAATCTGTTCTCTAAAAACTATTTTCCATATCTTTCTGTATCATTGTAGAATGAAGTTGAAAATAATGGCTTTTGTTTATTGTTTTTTATAGTGAAGTGTGCAACTTTTATCCCTTATATTTTGGCTTTCAGAGAATTCACAATGGCAGAAATTGAGCACTTTGTAGATCCCACTGAGAAAGACCATCCCAAGTTCCAGAATGTGGCAGACCTCCACCTGTATTTGTATTCAGCGAAAGCCCAGGTCAGCGGACAGTCTGCTCGGAAAATGCGCCTAGGAGATGCTGTTGAACAGGTGAGATTCCATAGGTAACTTAATTTAGATTATACCTATTCCAGGTTTTCGGCACTTAGCAAATTCTGTGTACTGGATGACAAAATATTTTATTTTGGCAGGCATTTTATTTTGATACAGTATGTGTTTTTATACAGTATTTATTACACACTATTATTATAGTGGGAGGAAATTACCTGAACACGCCACCGTGTGGACCATTGGGGCTAACATGAAAAATATGTTTAGCAGAGCGCTTGGAAAAAAGTTCTTGGTTTGAACTATGCCCCATCAATCTGACTTTTAACAGTGTATACTACTTTTGGGGAGACATTTTGACTCACAGAAAGCAAGCCCTCTGGATTTTAAAGTCTTCTGCGTTACCCATAGCAATTGGGGTAAGGCCTTGCATGTAATAGAATTTCTCTAATTATTTGCTTGGAGAAATAAGTGAGTGAAAACATTCCAACAGTAGCTGCTGCCTAATAGTGGGATGAATTGCCCTGGGAACAATGAGCTTCCTGTCTGAAAATATTCAAGTAGAGGCTGAGTGATAACTTGCCAGTTGTTTTGCAGAAAAGAGCCCTGCAGGGACTAGGAGATGGGGCTAGACGATTTCTGAGATCCTTCTGTACTAAAAATATAAGATTACATATACTATATGGGATTCACAAATTTCAGTGGACAAGAGTACATTAAAATCCCCTCAACATGTCTTATGACTTTTGCTAATTCAGAAGGAATATATTTACAATTCCTTAGGATCATTATTATGAATGTCATTTTTAGCACTGTAGATTTAGAAGGTATGAGGTATTAGGCTGAATTTTTGCTGACCCAGTGAGTATGGTAGAAAGATTTTGAATGACGCTGTTATTATCTGCTTGTTATCTTGACAGTTAAAGCTT